>NC_090443.1:288990628-289301619 GCF_031143425.1 Pleurodeles waltl | reverse complement strand
AGCTCTTGTGCCATTGTTACTGGCTCCAATTTTCCTTGATCTTTTTTGCCTCTTGGCCTGTGCTCTAGTCAGGGCAAAGATATGCCCTGGGATACCCAGCATTGATGCATGGGTCTCAAACTCCACTTCATCCCAAGCTGAAGTCTCCAAGTCGTTCCCTAGTAGACACTCTACAGGTAGGTCTGTGGAAACAACAACTTTCTTTGGACCAGTAACCCCCCACCCCCACCTGAAATCAACAACTTCCATGGGGTGGCATACAGTGTCCCTTGGTACTGGTGACCAGGTAGGTGTTACTCAGGGAACACCAGTTTTTCAGTCACTGTAGTGACACTGGCACATGTGTATACCTGTAGACTGCTGCCTGAACACCATTTATCAAGGGCTGCTGCCTGTACCTATCCATGTTAAGGGGAAAGGCAGCAAGGGTGGCAAGATCAATGCTCCCATCACAGACTAATACAGCCTCAGTTGTGTCTAACTAAACCAGCCCCACTATGTTTTCTAAAGAGAGCTCAGCTACACCCTTGGCCTAACTACTGTTAGTAGTCCCACCACCACCACTGCTATTGCTAGGGGCACTAGATGTAGAAATGGGGTTTGTAGTGGGAGTTGGCTTGGTGTCTTTCTTAGGGCAGGAGGTGTCTCCTGGAATATGGCCTTTGTTTTTGCAAACACAGCACCAAGGCATTTTAAAACTGGAGGAAGATGTTGTAGACTAACCCCAGGCCTGATGAAGAGCATTTTCTTTTGACTGTGTCCCCACCCTTGTCATGAGACTTAACTGCTTCATTTTCTTGTTGTCACCCCCTTTATGAGCTTTCCTGCTCACCCTAGTTCTGACCCATTTGTCTGCCTTCTTTCCCAGTTTTTGGGGAGAGGTCAGATCAGTGTCAACCAAGTTTTGGTGCAACAAATCAGACACACAGTTGTTCAAATTATGCTCTTTCAAGATAAGATTTTATAAGCCCTGATAGTCACTGCCATGTAACCAGCCTTCCAAAGCTTGAACAGAACAGTCCACAAACTCTACCTAATCTTGGGAGGACTCTTTCCTGGTCTACTGACCTTGACCCTGTACTGTTCAGTGGTGAGACCAAATCCATCCGGGAGTGTTGATTATGAACCTGTGTAATTGGCAGCATTCTCTTCCCTGTCAGTGAGAAGTCTATCTCTCCCCTTGTCAGAGAAGGAGAGCCACAGGATAGCAGCCCACTGTCTCTTGGGGATCCTTTGTACCTTTCAGGCCCTCTCCAGAGCAGTGAACCACTTGTAAATGTCATCCCCCAACTTGTTGGGGGGGGTACAACCTTGTTTAGATTCATGGAATCAAGAGTCCTCCCTGACTCTAGTTTCCTTAAAACTAAAGTTGCTGCTACCATGGGGTGCTTAACACAACCCCTGCCTCTCTCTCTCCATTATCACAAAATAAAATGATGGACGGAGTGTTGAAACTTTTCAAACACTCACTCCCAATCAATGATCTGGGTTTAATCCATCGTTATTTTGCTTGCCACGTCACCCCAGTTCGGACCCAACTATATACAAATCAGTCTTGACCCTGCTCCCAGTGGGAGCAGTCGAGCCCAAACTGCCAGGCTAGGTCCTCCCTGGACAGGATTCAAGCATCTTGGGACCGGTTTCAGGGTATCACCCTTCATCAGCCAGGTTAGCTTGAATCCATCGGGTAGTGACCTATGTTCAGTACACACATAAAATGGCGTCCCCGCACTCAGGAAGTACAGGTAAATGGAACTGGAGCAGGTGGGGGCACCTCTACTAATCCAGGGATGACCTCACACACAGGTACTTGGCCCTGCCCTCAGCTAGGAGGGCCTACCATAGGGGTGACTTACAGTGACTTGGTGCATGCACTTTTTCATGCAGGCTGCAATGGCAGGCCTGCAGTTACATTTTACATGCCCCCCCCCCTGGGTGGCATAATACATGCTGTAGCCCATGTGGATTACCTGTTACCCTACTGTCAACATCAGGGCAGTGCGCGCTCTACGGGTGACTGGAATGCAAAAACCCAGCCCTTATGAAAAAAGGTAATTCATGCATTATGTTGATATGCTGTTGTTTAACCTTTTGCATTGCAGAGTTTAATCCTGAAGACTTATATTCAAGGTGCTTGTAAATCCTGTTCATTTGCAATGTATTGCTGTAGGCTTTCAGAGTGTGTCAGGGTGTGGTCCCTTTCCAGGGCCTTCTAGAAGCTTTCTCTGCAGCATGACTGGGTGTGGTTTGTGGGCTGGGCCAGACTCTATCTAAGGGAGCCAGCCCAGCTCCACTTGCTCACTATTCAGAGGTCCCGGTGCAGAGCAGCAGCAATTTCCTGAGCTCCTGTTCCGGAGGCCTACCTTGATCTTCCAGGCCTTTGCCCTTCATTGTATTGGTGATCCTTGATCAGGGCGGTAAGACGGAGGTCGGGCTGGGCCCCCCGATCCCGTTTTCGAAAGTGTTTGAGTTTTTGGGCCTAGTTTTCATGTTGGAAGATTTTTCCTTGTGCATGTGAATGTGCTTGTGGTTTTCTGGCATTTACATGTTGATATTTGAATCGGCAAGACGCGCAATTCATTCTTGGCATTTGACTTTTGAGATTCGGGCCGGCAACAGTGTGCATGACCATTTCTAGGCATTTGCATATTGACTTTCGAATCGGCAAGACGCGCAATTCATTCCTTGCATTTAACTCTTGATACACATTGTGCGCTACCATTTCTTGGCATTTGCATGGCGGCATTTGAATCAGCAAGACGCGCAATTCATTCCTTACATTTAAACCTTGATAATGATTGTGCGAGACCATTTCTTGGCATTCGCATGGTGGCATTCAAATCAGCAAGACGCGTGATTCATTGCTTGCATTTAAACCTTGATAATCATTGTGCTTGACCATTTCTTGGCATTCGCATGGTGGCATTTGAATCGGCAAGACGCGCAATTCATTCCTTGCATTTCAACCTTGATAATCATTGTGCACAACCATTTCTTGGCATTTGCATGGTGATATTCGAATTGGCAAGACGCGAGATTCATTCCCTCATTTAAACCTAGGTGTTCAGATCGCTTACGGTGTGCGCGATCATTTCATGGCAATTAAAACTTTGATGTGTAGTGTTTCCTGAAGTGCACACAATTATCCAGGGCCTTTGAACTTTCTGCAAAGATGCTAAATTCAAGATGTTACATTCTTTGTGCATATTAAGTCCTTAGTACAATTCCAATTGTTTTCCAGGGAATGTTTCAGATTACTTTTTGTTCTCGTGGTAAAGATGCAATGTTTGTTCTGAAACATTATTCTAGAAGGTTCTAATATTCCTAGACAGTATGCAACAATGCATGAAAAGTTCATATGAAACATTATATTAACCATTCTTGATTCCTTTTCAGGTACCTAGATTTCTTGAGGCCTAGTTAGAGTCTAGTGCTAGGCCATTCATTTTCTTTCAGTCTGAGAGTTACTTCATGTTCCGAGTACCATTGAACTCTAGATTCAACAGTGTTACTTCATGTTCCGAGTATCATTGAACTCTAGATTCAACAGAGTGTTATTTCATGTTCTGAGTATCATTGAAGCCATGATTCAACAGAGAGTTTTTATGAACCTCAATGTGATTATATCTTGATATTGTGTTGTTTAATCCTTTGCTTCCTAAAGTTCTCCTTCCCAGATGTTCCCTTTCCTAATCCCCTTTTCCCCACTTGGACTCTCTTAGGGTTGGTGATATTTCTGTCAGAGTTTTGGACCTGTCTTGTGGTGGACATGTTGGAAACGTGCGCAGACCCCGAGGATCTGGTCTCCCTGACACCTACTGCCCTGGGTACCTGATATTAGGGACTTACATGGGAGCACCAGTATGCCAAATGTGGGGTGTATGTGGTTCCAGCAACCAGGTTTAAAGAGAGAGAGCATAATCAATGAGGTCCTGGTTAGCAGGATCCCAGTGAACACAGTCCGGCACACTGACAACAGGCAGAAAATGGGGGTAACCAGTTCAAGAAAGATGGTACTTTCCTCACCCGTCCGTAGGGCCCTTACTATGTTCACTAAGTACTGCCAATGCTTGATTCTATGCTAATTTCTGATTGCTATTGTGTATATAACTAGTTTGTTTTTACCTTCAGTTGGGGAGGGAGCTGCATATAAGTAATCTAGTGTTGCGTTACTATAATAAAATACCTTTATCTTTGTAACACTATGTGGTTCCTTCATGTGCGACGGGTTGCTGTGTGACTATAGTGGTATTACATAAGCTTTGCATGTCTTCTAGATAAGTCTTGGCTGCTCATCCACAGCTACCTCTGAAGAGCCCTGGCTTCCTAGACACTGCCACACTTCACATAACCGACAAAGAGTTGATCCTCCACCCAGAAACCTTAAGTACGCTTGAGGTAGAATGACAATGCTCTTTTTGGTTCCAGGCGGTTGAGTCTCTCCTCCTGAGAGGGATGCATAAAAAGTAGGTAAGGTGATTGATTGGCCTACGTGACAAGGTGTCACCACTTTAGGAGGGAAGGAAGGAAGCCCTGGTACAAAGCACCACCTTGATAGGATATACTGCTGCAACAGAAAATCCTCCCGAAGGGGCAGTCTGATCGGAGGATGCATGGCCATGCTCAATAGCTGGGGATACCAGACTCTTCATGCCCAGTCCGGAGCCATCTGGTTTACTTGGGACCGTTCGTGCCTGATCTTCAGAACTCTGAGCAGAAGTGGTATTGGTGGGAGGGCATACATTGGTGATGAAAAGCGTTGCAGAGCAAGTACTGCTTTGGAAACTCCAGCGTGCAAAACAGCTGACATTGTACTGTAGTGTGGTCAGTTTTACGTATCCTTTGCGCATTAGCTTCAGGCTTTAGGCGTTTGTGCATTTTGCCCTGGATATATTTTATTCCTTTGCTCACAGTTTAGAGCCTCTGTGCACTTTGCTCTAGATGCTTTTATTCGGTTTCGTACTGTTATTTTTCAAATAGCCAGTTCTACGGTCTTGTTTTATTTTTTATATCACACTGTTTAGCCTACTTCAGCACTGGAGTTCTCCTTAACACATTCCTGTTCACTCTGTGCTTCAGTCAAGGATACAGTCTGGTACATTGCCGATAGACGTGGTAGGAGTTTAGTCTTTGGCATTCCTGCGTAGGGACATTTTGTGATCACGCTGACATGTTAGTTATAAAAACACTTCCTTGTCCCAATACACACAAGAAGGAGAGTCCGACCAGGGAACCACAACTACAGTAGACGCTCACTGCCTCGTTACAGATGCTGAACAGGTCACAGGCCTTAGCTCAGGTATGAGGGCTGATGTCTCCCCAAGGATTCAGAAAGGCAAGTTAGAAGCTTAACATGCTGTGCTCGAAATAGAACTAGCTGAGAGAGAGTAGAAATTGTTAAACACCATGATAGCATTGTTCTTATGTTTCACTCTCCTCGTGACTATTTCAATCCTACTGTGTTGTATGGTTCTGGTTATTGCGGCTCACGCCTTAATATCTAAAATGCAGTCGTTTTATTAAAACAATATATATAAAACTTATACTGCCTTTGTCATTTGTATATGGGATCATAATGTAAATGAGAGAGTTGGTTTGGATCTGAGTGACCACGACTTCCCTGAGAAGTTCCAAAGATGTCATGCGCTCGGCTGCCCAATCATCTCTTCCCTTTTGGAGAAATGAGGCACTGCTAGTTAGCTGGAGCAAAACCGGGTTTAGGGTGACAGAGGTCCTTCCAAGTGGGTCCGACTCAGTCCCCCACACCGTGAACGACCCTGCTGCCTAGAAATCCAGTAGTCTCATTTAGGATAATGAGAGCCCACGCGACATGGCGCCGCCAACGATTGGTCTTGCTCTAATTTTCATGTCTGGCTGACTCTCGGTCTCATATATATATTGACTCCTCGGTTCCGTAAGCGGAGATGTCCGTGGGGCTGGGGATTTCCGCCGCCACGGGATAGGAGCATCCTGTTACTTAGTGGTCGGTTGTTCAAGCTTGAACTTTGAAAGGAAAACCCCAATATTGGTGTGCCTTCTCTGTCCTAGTGCTATTTGTATAAATGGCGAATCCCCAGGTAGTGAATATAGCGCTTAATATGCGCCAACCGCTCACGGGACATCTGATAGCACATGGTCTGACGATCCAGGGGGGTCCGGTCACTTTTGTGGTGGACGCCCATGCAGCCTATAGAACAGAACTTTTTTATTCTTGGGTCGTATTTCCGGCAGCTGATGGGGGGAACAAATACTTTTCACGATTACACTGTTGCGAATGTCACTGGACAATACAGGGCTTATGCATACTTAGAGATACCTTTATCTTATCAAGAACACCATAATTGGCTTGATGGCGCCCTCCCACACAGGTTAGGTTAGGTCCACTGAGTAATTATGGTCCGACCTGGCCTTTATTGGCTACATACACACCATTTCCTGCGGTTGCTAATTTGGCAGTGGCTGATGTTCGTCGTTTATATGTAGACCTAGCTACCACATACAGAAGACTGGTTCAGTTTGTAATGCAGACTTTAAATACTAATGCAGCGCGTGCTGCTCCGGCACACCCACAGGCAGTGGTTCCGGGTATCAATCCGGCCACTGTACACTCAGTTATGGGTAGGGCTCCGGCTAAACGTGAGGAAACTCCATTTTGGCTGGCACAAAAAATTAATACGCTGGAAGCAGTATTTCCCCATACGGGACCTCAGGATAAACATAGAATATTGACGATGTGTTTGCCGTATGGCATGGTGCCCACTGTGGACCATTGTAATACCTGGGGCACGGTGTTTGCCGCGCTCTACACAACAGCACACGGTACTCCGACATTGGCTAATCTACCGGAAGTGCTTAAACTGATGGGGCTGCCCCGGCCTTAGATTTGGGGATGCAGCTCATGGGCAATTTTGCTGCAGTTTCGTCTATTATTCTGAGTAATCTCAAAGGAGAGGCAGTGGCGCTGGCAGTGCGTATGCGTCTTCGAGTCGTTCCGCAACCTAATCAGGAGCGGGAACTGCCGAGAAAAATAGCAGAAACATATTCAAGTATCGGTCGTGATAGCCTAGGGGCTACACCACAAAAACCCCAATTACAGGGTAAAAATAATAAAGATAATGCTAAACAACAGCAGCCTGAGGGTACTAAGAAGCGCTGGGAAAAAAAACAACAGACACCTAAAAAAGACGAGGGGCAGTCTCCGCAACCGGAGACCCCGCAGAATAGGTATAATCTCAGGAATAGGGATAATTTGAAAACACCTGATAGATATCAATATACTGATACACGCCAATCTCGTTCCTTTCAGGACTCCTCGGACAAGAGAAGTGAGAGAGGTGGGCGGTCAGAGCGGAGAACTGAGTACGTGAAACCAAGACAGGAATCACAACGCTCAACAGAGGTTTCTATTAAACAGGAAGAGAAACCGCTCCAACAAAAGCAACAATTTAAAAAGAAGAAAGTGGCAGCAGTCTCAATTAGACATGCCGCTCAAGAAGAGAGTTCTCTTGAAGAACAAGACATGGGCGTTAGCTCTGTTAGACAGCGCGACAGTTGGAGTACCAGGGAGTAATTGAACCCTGTGTCTCGCCGATGAATAATCCCTTATTTTCAGTTTCTAAACCAGATCATTCATATAGGATAGTGGTGGATTATAGACATTTAAATGGACATACACGCACATATGCAATACAGAATTCACACAGCGCAGCGCTCATGAATAATATAGTGCGTAAGAAATACAAAACAACATTAGACATCTCGAATGGATTCTTCTGCCAAAATATAGCGCCCGAAAGTCGGGACTATACCAGTTTCAGTGCGTTTGGCTCACAAAAAAAGTTTTGTCGTCTGCCTCAGGGGTATAAGAATAGCCCAGGACTATTTTCGGCTCGTGTGACTGAAATTCTGCACGAGTTGGACCCTGAAGCTTTATCATATGTAGATGATATATATCTGATGGATGATGAATTACTGCAACATCTAAGACGGGTAGCACGCATTGTTGTGGGGTTTGCTGAAATTGGCTGCAAGTTTAATTTTAAAAAGTCGAAGATTGCCTTCCTCAGCGTCATTTTCTTGGGATATGAGTTGTCGAATGAGGGCAAGAGCCTAGCGCCATACTTTTTCGAGAAATGTGCTTGGTTGAAACCTCCTAATACGGTTCGGAAGCTCCAGTCATTGTTGGGGTTTCTGAATTTTGGCAGAACTTACATTCCTGATTATGCTACACGTATTAAACCCTTATACGAGTTTATTCGCCCGAATTTTTCGAGTACATTTTGGACGATTGAGCATACACATATTCTTTGAGATTTGCAAACTGATCTCTTAGCAGTAAAACATTTACACACACGGGATAATAAAACGCATCTGATCATCAGGGTTATACCTGGTGCCGTTGGATTTACATATGTCACCTTTAATGAGGATGATACAGTCCCGATAGCATACAAATCTCACTTGTATTCGGCTGCAGAACAACGTTTTGCACAAACAGAGAAAATTCTCACTGCTGTACAGATGGCTGTTATTAAAGAAAGACCTCTTGTCCAGGGCCAACGCATCATTGTCGTTTCCCCGATTCCAGCCTTAGAGGCTGTTACAAAAGCTAATGTTCCTAATTCGAAAGCTTTACACCCGCGATGGATACAATGGGCAACGTCTTTGACGGCCACTGATGTAGATTACGTATTCGACCCTAAACTGCAGACTCAAGAATTTCTTCAATATGAAATGGAATACCCAGTTCCGGCTGGCACGTTGCCTATTGACCAATATCAGGTGGTCATGTATACAGATTGCTCTGCGCAGCCAGCGGTTGGGACTAAACCACAGTATTCTGCTGCATGTGCGGTGGTGAGCGGCACTATGGAGGGGAAAGTGTTCTGCCCCCGACATACTTATACACAGACCTTGGGAGATTGTACGGCACAGTTGGCTGAGCTGAAAGCACTATTGTTAGCCTTGGAGCACACGGATCTGGCGATATTTACCTTGCTGGTCTGTGACTCCTACTATTGTGTTCAGTCTTTCAATTAATATTTGCACTACTGGAGGTTGAATGGGTTCAGAGATTCCAAAGGCAACACCATTAAACACAAATTGCTGTGGGGGAAGGTTGCGAACCTGAAAGAAACGCTTCCTAAGGTCCATGTTGTACATACACTTGGACACCAGCGCGTTGGAATACACGTTGCTGGAAATACTTTGGCTGATGAAGCCGCAAAATCGGCAGTGGCAGTTGCCACTGTGGCCGCAGTGACTCGTTCGAGTTCCAAACCAGACACAGAGATTTTGGCTGCCATAAAAGTTACGGCTGATGGCACGCCATTTCCTAAAGGATTCCCTTCTAAATATAGTTACTGCATGGGTAGTATGCTAAACGCTGTAGTTAAAATTCCAGGCGTTGGTGTACGTGAAATGCCCAATAAAACCGAGAGACCTAGATTAATATCTGCAGCGCATGAAGGGGCAGCATCTGCACATGCTGGTGTGGCTGCCACGATTTCACTCTTACAGGACTGTTACTGGTGGCCTGGTCTCTATAAAGAGACGAAGCAGTATGTCCTTTGTTGTGACATCTGTCAACAAATTAAAGTTTCCACGGCTAGACGCCCGAAGCAGACACCCTTTCTGATATCAAATAAGCCTTTACAGTGTGTGTACTTGGACCATTGTGGTCCGCTGTCACCAGATAGTGCATACAAATATAAATTGGTTGCTGTAGATTCGTGCTCCAGATTTGTGTGGGTCTGGCCACAGCGCTCGGCTGACGGTCGGACTGTTATTAAAGATTTGCGCATCTTTGTCGATACATTTGCAGTTGCGGCTTTTCATTTGGACCAGGGCCCTGCTTTTGCCTCTAAGGCATTCAGGGACACCATGGCTTCGTTGGGGGTCCAACTCCTATTCTCGTCTCCATTTCATCCCGAGGGAAATTCTGTCATGGAGCGGTTAAATCGTGATTTAAAGCAATCCTTAATGGCCAGAGTTATAGGTACGGGTCGTAGTTGGCTAGCCCACCTGTATGGAGTACAGAGAGCACTTAATAACTTGCCTAGAAGGTCCCTGGGGGGGTCGTACTTCATATGAGTGCCTGTTTGGAACACAAATGTATGTTCCTGATCTAGATGGTCCTGGTGTGGAGACGGCAGATATGCCCTTTGACATAAATGATCATGTCACTGTTTTGCAGGATTTACAACAATTCTGTGAAGATAACTCTTCTGCTGCCTCCACAGGAATTAAGGATGAGCCAGTAATGCCTACTGGTTGGATACCCAGGATTGGGGATCTTGTGCGTGAAAAGGTTGCAGTAAAGTAAGAATTTGTTCCTTCTTATCGGGTGCCTGTCCCTGTGTTAGGGATTACCGGCACGAGAACTGTAATTTTACCGCCGCTGCACGGGGTCAAATGAAATCGCTTTGTTTCCATTGATAATGTCAAGTTACAACATGTGGGCGATTCTGCATAGCAGATCAAGAGGGACACCCAGTAGTTCCGGAATCCCTCTCACTACTGGGGAAGAAGTCCCGCTGCAGGTGATTTGCACCGATGCTGTTTCCTCTCCGAGCTTGGGGAGGGTGGAAGCTGATCTTACGATTGTTCCACAGACAACGATTAATTTGGAATCTTTTGATCAAGTTGCTGTACGTTCTAATGATATTTCTGAACATGTGGTTTATAGCGTGCCAAAGCGAGAGCCACCATCTGCTTCTTTGTTCACAGTTGCACCTTTTGCACGAACTGCCTCTGGCTGCTTCAACGACACTGATGATACCGTGTCAGACTCCACGTCCTCTCTATCTTCAGCCCGGGGTCCACGTAAGCTGCTGTGTTGGCTTAAACACACATATTTTTTTTTCCTTGGAACTATTTGTGGCTTTTTATGACTGTACTGACTCTTTTCTTGTGGTTGGGATTTGTGGTTATTTTTTTTTTGGGTAATACATGGTCATTTTCTTCCTGAACGATCTGACATTGAGCACGTGGAGACGGTGTTGAAACCACATTTTTCGTCTCATATGGTTCAAAGAGACTTGTCCTATGTGAACATTTCTGCGATACCGATTCCAGATGGGATTGTGTGGGATAAAGTTATGTTTGATATATATGGTCCCACTGAATTGATTCAAATACCGTATGTTCTCAAGTTCTCAATGAATGATATTGTTATACCAGGCATTGTTTCTGATGATTGGGATGTGAAGACAGTAGATTCTATGCTAACAGAATTACAATATTATACTGTCTATGACGATGAAGATGCTTACCTATTTAGAGATAATCATGGTGACATGTTTTGCTACAATTATTATGGATACCACTTTATTCATAAAGCGAGTAGCCCTAAATCGATATTTGAATATGTGCAATGGGAACATTGCCCGAATCCTCCACAGGGGAGTTCTAAAACGTATTATGATAAATTTGCATATTTTTCTGGGCATGATCAACAGAATGCTAAGTCTTACTATTTTAAAGTTACTCCGTATGCTACTAAGCAAATGTTATTGACCGATCAAATGCGAGGCAGGGACACTTTATTTAGGGCATGTATTATTCCCGTCCAAATGATTTTCCTCAATGACACTGTGCAACAGACTAGCTGTTTGGGCTTAGCAACGATTGGGAATTTGAATTTGCCTGGTATACCTGTCCCTTCCAAATTGAACAATTGGCAGCGATATGTTAATGCTACTTTTAGTGAGTTTACACACTGGGTCCAGAATGGTACGCTTAACACTTCATTGATACATCTGGGCGGGTGGTTATTATGGCCCATAGACACTAATGGGTGTCATCAGCGTTTTGTCACCTCTTCAGGGGGGTTCAGGACTAGTAGGGCAGACCCTCGCTACATATCACCAGAACATGCTGATATCATTACTACATACAGCGTGGGGAAGCTTTGTCAGCAATGGTTGAAGTCATCCACGCTGGATGCAGTTAAGTCACATCTCACGTTACTGTCTAATGATACTGACTTACAAGATTATTTGTCAGGACCCCGAATGCCGCGGAAGAAGCGTTTTCTATATGAAGTATATAATGAGATTTGGAAGCTTTCACAACAAGAGGCAGCGGCCCGGTTGAGACAAATTGATCAGGAAAATTTGATAAAGGCTTTGTCTGTTGTGGATAATGGGATACATACCCTTTCGGACCGTGTTTATACAATTGACAACATCGTTTCCTCTGCTATAGACATTATTAAATCGGATATGTCTTCTTTATATCATGGGCAGAGTCAGACACGGTCCATCATGCAGCTGGGTTGGACTCTACAGACCTTGAAGGCAGGTCGCGTTCCATGGCAGCACATTCGTGCCAGGGAGATATTTATTTCCTTTAATTTGACTCGTCAACAACAGCTGATGGCTAAAAAGGAAGCGACATATGTTATGTTAAACATTGAGAGATTGGAGAAACTACCTTTTACGGTTGCTGAGATTCCGTCAGCTGAGTGGTTGATTCATGGGGTGATTAATCTGCCTATCTCCACTCTGCAATTTACTTAATGTTTAAAGCACATTCCGGTGGGTAGGTATGAACGGTTGGGAGACAGTTACATACACGAGGTGTGGGAGCTTCCCTTTCTATACAGATGTATTAATGGTTTGAGGGAGGTTTTTCTTAGCGGTAGCGAATGCGAAACTTCTGTCGGCCATTCCATGGTTTGTAAACAGCTGTCCTTGCACGGGGCATGCTAACTTAGCTTGTTATCTGAAGGGAGTTCCAGTCCCAGTAATTAAAAACACTTTCCAGGTGCTTTCTGACGGCAGTTACGTTATTCTTAACAGTGAGCCCTGTTGTGGCATGCGTGCCGGAATAGTTTATGTAGTCGTTGTCACCAAGGCCGTTACGTGCTGCGGGAATGTGTTGTTTCCCCCCACTCAAATTAGGGAGGTAGCGGACATCTGGCCTCATATTGCTACTTCCAAGGTAAATTTCGACAAGTTGAGTCGACTAAAGGCTCTATTGTTTCAAAAGCATGTGGCCCTTACATCTGCTAGCGAGACCTACGCACTTTAGGTGGCAAGGTCATCGGCGGAAATACAGTCCCTTTTGAATACTAACTTTCCGAGTCACTTTGGTGAACTCGTGGGACGTATATTTAATGCGTCCAGCACTGCTGGAATTACACATTTTTTCAAAGCCGTTGGTGTTGGTTTTACTCACACCTTCTCTTCTATATTCGGTTTAATACCTTCGGCTATTCACTCTATTTTCGGAAGCATTTTTGGGGGTTTCCCAATTACTTTGGCTTTATTGGCTGGGGTTTTGCTGTTGCTGCTGTTCTTCCGCAATGGCTGTCCCGCCGCAACGAGATCACATATTGGCGCTCCCGTCAGCGCAGCTGTGTCGTGAACGCATGATGCAGCATTTTGGAGCAACACTCCTGGGACAATTGGAGTGTGACTGGTCTCTGACATTCCGGTCAGTTTTGGATTGTGTGCAACCCGTGTTTCGGTGCCTTTGGTGCTCGTTTGAACATGCACTGTCTCTCTGTCTCTCACTGCAGCGCCCCTCAGTGGTCGATACTGATCTGTTGATGTTCCCGATTAGGGCTCATTCCCAGACTTGTGCACTACGGTTGCGTTTGCTTCGTGAGGCAGTTTATGAGATTCCCTTCCTGGAGGAAGATGGTGTTGTCTCATTCATAGGCTCTGCACGGGGTGCTGCCCTGGATGGTTTTGAAGCTTTGGAACACACCTGCTCCATGATACTTTTTGGCGTGGATCTTCCGATATTGACATATATCGAAGTGGAGGAACTCCTGCTTTCTATTGCTTCTGTCTGACAGTTGAATTTTTTTTTTATGACATACAAATTGGCATTATGTTGAATTTGGTTTTATCGTCACATGCTTCCCAAATTTATGACTTTGTTGTCCTCTGATCTTGTCGAAATATATGTATTATTTTCATCTGGGCATACTTTTATATTATTGGAACCACTTGCTACTGACAAGGGGAGGGTGTAGTGTGGTCAGTTTTACGTATCCTTTGCGCATTAGCTTCAGGCTTTAGGCCTTTGTGCATTTGGCCCTGGATGTATTTTATTCCTTTGCTCGCAGTTTAGAGCCTCGGTGCACTTTGGCTTCGTACTGTTATTTTTCAAATAGCCAGTTCTACAGTTTTGTTTTATTTTTTATATCACACTGTTTAGCCTACTTCAGCACTGGAGTTCTCCATAACACATTCCTGTTCACTCTGTGCTTCAGTCAAGGATACAGTCTGGTACATTGCCGATAGACGTGGTAGGAGTTTAGTCTTTGGCATTCCTGCGTAGGGACATTTTGTGATCACGCTGACATGTTAGTTATAAAAACACTTCCTTGTCCCAATACACGCAAGAGGGAGAGTCCGACCAGGGAATCACAACTAGACGCTGACTGCCTTGTTGCAGATGCTGAACAGATCACAGGCCTTTGCTCAGGTATGAGGGCTGATGTCTCCCCAGGGATTCAGAAAGGCAAGTTAGAAGCTTAACATGCTGTGCTAGAAATAGATCTAGCTGAGAGAGAGTAGAAATTATTAAACACCATGATAGCATTGTTCTTATGTTTCACTCTCCTCGTGACTATTTCAATCCTACTGTGTTGTATGGTTCTGGTTATTGCGGCTCACGCCTTAATATCTAAAATGCAGTCGTTTTATTAAAACAATATATATAAAACTTATACTGCCTTTGTCATTTGTATATGGGATCATAATGTAAATGAGAGAGTTGGTTTGGATCTGAGTGACCACGACTTCCCTGAGAAGTTCCAAAGATGTCATGCGCTCGCCTGCCCAACCATCTCTTCCCTTTTGGAGAAATGAGGCACTGCTAGCTAGCTGGAGCAAAACCGGGTTTAGGGTGACAGAGGTCCTTCCAAGTGGGTCCGACTCAGTCCCCCACACCGTGAACGACCCTGCTGCCTAGAAATCCAGTAGTCTCATTTAGGATAATGAGAGCCCACGTGACAGTACTTTCTATGCAGAGGCAGCCAGATCTAACCAAGGCTAGCCCCACTGCTGAATGAGATGTTGCAGCACCGCCGGATGGAGATGCCATTTGTGATTGATTATGCATTGATGGCTGAGTTCGTCTGCTCTGACTTTCAGAGAGCCTGCCAGATGAGCCACCAGTGAAATGCCCTGGCGATCCAGCCATGTCCAGATAAGAAGAGTCTCTTGACAAAGGGTCCACGACCCCACTCCACCCTGCTTGTTGCAGTACCATATTGCAGTGGTGTTGTCAATGAACACCTGCACCACTTTCCCTTGAGGGAGAGAAGGAATTCTTTCAATGCAAGTCAGTTTGCCCAGAGCTTCAAAAGGTTGATGTGGAGCCCAGACTCTGCCGGAGACCAGATGCCTCTGATCTCAGCCTCTCCCATGTGGCATCCCCATCCCAGGAGTGATGCATCTCTCACTACTGTGAGATCTGCCTGGGGAAGGGAGAGGGATCTACTGTTGACCCAATGTTGATTCGACAACCACCACTGCAGGTCTTTTGCAGTTCCTTCCGAGATCTGGATAATGTCAGAGATTCCCCTGATGGTGCGCCCACTGGAACTTCAGGTCCTACTGCAGAGCCCGCATATGACATCTGGCATGTTGGACCAGCAGGAAGCAGGAGGCCATGAGGCCCAGCAGCCTCAGACTCATTCTCACCAAAATCCAGGATAGAGGCTGAAACATCGGCATCATAGCCTGAATATCCTGGACTCGCTTTTCGGGAGGATAAGCCCGAAACTGCATGTGTCTAGAACAGCTCAGATGAAAGGGAGCATCTGAGAGGGAGTGAGGTGTGACTTTAGCACATTAATAGTGAACCCCAGCAAATGCAGGAGGTTCACCGTAGTCTGGAGATGGGAAATTACTTTCTGGGGCGTGTCTGCCTTCAACAGCCAGTCATCAGAGGAGGGGAAGATTGAAACCCCTAACCTGTGCAGGTGAACTGCAACCACTACCATCACTTTTGTAAACACCCGAGGGGTGCTGGTATGGCCAAAGGGGAGCACGGTGAACTGAAAGTGCTGGTGACCTACCACAAATCACAAGTAACGTCTGTGGGCTGGCAGGACGGGAATGTGAAAACAGACATCCTGCAAGTCCAATGCCTAATCCAGTCTTAAGGGAGCAAGGCAGAAAGGACCTGCGCTAGGGTTAGCATTTTGAACTTCTTCTTGAGGAAAAGATTGTGGGACCAGAGATCTAGGATAGGGTGAAGGCCCTTGTCCTTTTTGGGCACCAGAAAGTAGCGGAAACAACAACCATAACCTACTTCTGGCACAGGGACCCTCTCTATGGCTCCCTTGGTCAAGAGAGCCTTGACCCCCTCGCAGAGAAGTGCCAAATGATCCTCCGATAGATGATCGTATGATGGTGGCATGGCAGAGGAGAAATCTCAAAGGGGAGGGAATAGCCCCTTCAGACAATTTGTAACACCCACCTGCCTGTGGTAATGGATTCCTAGTGGAGCAGGTGATGGCAGATCCTATTGCCAACTGGTCCCCGAAGTTCTGATGGACTAGGAAGGCTTGAACAGAGGAGGGGTTGTGGATGGACCACTGACTCCCTGTTCCACGAGCGCGTGGGATCCCGCTTCTGCAGCTGTGTAGAAGCTGTACAGCATATGCAGGTCAGTGGCCAGGTGGAAAAGAATGTGGTTGGGTGACCTTTCTATAGCCACAAAAGGAGCGAACAGCGGTCTGCAGGGGGCGAGGAGGAGCTACGAGCCCAAGGGACCAAGCCATAGCTCAGGAATCCTTAAAGCTCTCGAGCACTCAGCCCGCTTTTTCACCAAGGAGACAGGTGCCAAAGGGCATGTCCGTCAAGGATTGCTGGCAATCCCCTGAAAAGCCAGCCAGCCAGCCTTAACCAGGAATGGTGCCTAAAGGCCATTGTCGATGCAAACGATCTGTCCAGTGAGTCGGTCATATCCAGTCCACAACGAATCATGACCTTTGCTGCGTCTTTCCCATCCATAACAGCTTAGGAGAGAACGGTTTGGGCCTCCTTCGGACCTTGAGGCAGCACATGCGTGACTGTATCCCAGAGAGTATGGAGTATCAGCCCAAAAGGCATGTGGTGTTCATGCACTGCAGCGCTAAACTGGTGGAAGAAAACATTTTCTTTCCCAAGTTATCCAGTCTTTTTGATTCTCTGTCCGGGGGAGCGGTAAGGAATGTGCCAGAGGAGGATGAAGCCTGGATGACAAGGCTCTCAGATGTAGGGTCAGAAATTTGGGTCATTCAGTGCAGGCCAATGGCGACGACCAACCGTTTCATTCACAGGCACCCGTGCTGGGTTTGGAACAGGTACCCAGAAGGACATCCGTAAGGGCTTAATTGAAGGGAAGGAGGGGTTCTGAATTGGAGGCCCCAGACTGAAGCACCTCAGTCATGAAGTTAGTCCTGACCTCCACAAAAGGAAGTTCAAGGTCCAAAACCTCAGTAGCCACTCTCATGACCATAGAGTGTGACATTTCCTCCTCCTCTGTAGCCACGGTAGGGGGAGAAAGCATGCCAACATCAGGGCAGCTGTTTAACCTGCTGGCCTCATCCAAATCCGGAACCCAGTCCATGTCAGGGTCAAGCTGTTATTCTAAAGGGTCCAGCGACCCCTCTGCACTATCCCCATATCCAAACCCGTAGCAATAGGGGCCAGAATCACCCTTGTGCCCAGGAGGACCCATGGAAAACTGAATCGGCGTCGAGCGATGCTGTTCCGGGTCCGGTCTTCGGGAATCAGTATAGGATTGACATTGATTGTAGGCTCAACCGACATCGGGAGCGTTGACGTCTGTCCCGATGCCGGAAAAGGTGGCATTGCCACGACTGGCACGGACCTGGGAATGGATCTGGAGGTGTCTTCTGGAGTAGGGGCCAAAGCCAACGACTTAGAACCCAAGAGGCCCTCACTGACTCCCCTGAGCCCAAAGGTGCCGAGGGTTGGTCGGTCTGCCCAAAGATGAGGTGCATGGCCTCATAAAATTCTTTTAGCTGGGCAGGAGTGGCAACGCATCCGGTAAAGTGGGGGAGGCTTGGAGCCGACCTAGATGGAGGCTCCAAAGACGGAGGCCTAGAGCATCGACGCTCTTCCTGTGTCACGTCGTTTGAGCAACAGGGCAAAGTCAAAGAACGTATGGGTTTCTTCGACGACTTCTTGTGATCGGACTGTCCAGATGACTTGGACGAGAAGTGGTGAGGACTCCGCGCCCGGTCTCTTGACCTTCCTTTCGAACAAGACCAGGAGTGACGCGGAGTCGAGTGTCAAGCCACCATGTGCTTCAGGAAACACTCCTTCAAAGCTTTCGTGTTCATGGTCCGTCACTCAGAGCACATCTTCAGGTCGTAGTCACGCTACAGACACCAGAAGCAGACGAGGTGCGGATCTGTCACCGACATCATTCGGTGACAGGAGTCGCAGGGCTTGAATCCAGTCTTTCGGGACATCCCTCAACGCATCCAAAACTCATAAAAAAGAATCGACAAAAGTGTTGCAGTTAGTCAGTACCTCTTCCCTGGCTCTGTGCGTAGGCTGGCGCAGAAAAAAAAAGAACTGACATCACCATACTGGGGTGCCGCCTATGTACGACTGAGACGTCATCACGGCCACCATAATGCCAACAATGCCCACAGAGTAGACTGACTCCACCTGACAGTGAGCAGGGGTAATGCTCAAAGAAAATTATCCAGATCAAGTTTGACACCTGGGGGATATTCTTAGGTAAGGAATTTTTGTAGGAAGCTGGTCTGATGTGTGGTGGGCACCCAAGGTACTTACACCGTATACCAGGTCCAGGTATCCCCTATTAGTATAGCTTAGGCAGCGTCTGGAAGTCAGGCTCAATAGAGGTAGCTGTGGATGAACAGCCAAGGCTTATCTAGGAGGCATGCAAAGCTCATGCAATACCACTGTAGTCACATAGCACTTACACACATTAAAGAAAAGACTCAATGTTACAAAAATAAAGGGTCTTTATTACAGTTACAGTACCAAAACACTAAATAGGCAACTCTCCAATAGGAGGTAAGTAAACACAGCAAATATGTACACTAATAGTCAGTAATAGGCATACAAAGAGATAGAACACAGTTCAAATGCAAATAGACAATAGTGACCCTAGGGGGAGCCCAAACCATATACTAAAAAAATTGAATGCGAACACAGGACCCCGACCTGGGTAAGTGGAATGTGTAGAGGGGAGCTGGGGCTACTAGGAAACCCCAAATATAAGTAACAGTGTTCGCTAGCGACCAGGAAGAAAGGAGTAAGTAACTGGATTTTCCCCAAACCACCCAAAAGGAAGGAAAAGAAGAAAAAGCAACACCCCGACAAGACTACAAGAAACTAGCAGTTTATTCCTGAAGAGGAAGACCTGTGGAAGAGGGGAACCAAGTCCAGAAGTCACAGAAGAGTCCAGGGAGAGCAGGAGCTACTACCCACCCAGCTGCAGATGTAGGAATTGGTTGGCAGTTGGACGAAGGCGATTAGGAATGCAGCCCTGGAGCAGGTGAAGCGTTCCTGGAGGATGCAGTCGACGTCCATCGCCAAATGGATGATTGAATTCTGTCTGTGGTGTGGAAAAGCCCCCAACAAACTTTGGCAAAGGCAGAAATCGCAGTGAAGCAAAAGTGGAGCTGCCAGGGACCAGCAAGGTCCAGGCGGACTCAGCTCATGGGGGAGTCCTAGGGGGGACCTTCAGCAAGGCAGAGAGTCCAAAGAAGAAGAGGCAGCCCCCACAGGAGACCCACTGGATGAGGAACCAGGAGTCGCAGAGGAGCCCAAGCAGCACAACTGGAGAAGGGTCCAATGCCGCAGGAGAAGCACGCAGCAGGCAGTGAGTTGCAGGAAGTAGTGCTGGGGTGACACGAAGCCTGAAGTTCCCCTGGAGGATATGCAAACAAGCCTTGGTAGCTGCAAGAGATGTGGTGCACAGGGGTACTGTCATGCATGGGAAGGAAAAGGCTTACCTCCACAAAAGTTGCACAGCTGGCAGAGAGGACCAAGAGTACTACTATGGACCACCACCTGTGATGCAGGATCCACGCTGCTCAGGATGAGAGGAGATCCACGCAGTCGTCGTTGTGACAGTTGGTGGCTGCGGATGCAGGGTAGTGACTCCTTCACTCCAAGGGAGATTCCTTATTCCTCCTCATGCAGACTTGCCACCCTTAGAGGATGCACAGCAAGGGGAAATGTTGCAGAAGCTGGAAGGAGCAGTGGAAATAATGTTGCAAGCAGAGTCTTTGTCGTGGATGCAGATTGTCGGTTCCTGGCGCGTTCAGTCGTGGTTCCAATGGATAGAAGTAGAGGTTACAAAGGAGCCCTGCTTGAATCTTGCAAGCCAAATCTGAGGACCCATCCAAGAGACAGACCCTAAATAGCCCTGAAAGGGGGACTGGTCACCTAGCAAGGTGACCACATATAAGGAGGGGGTTCTGACGTCAGCTGCCAGACCTCGCCACTCAGATGCTCCCAGAGGTCCCTGCCAACCTTGGATTCAAGATGGCAGAAGCCAGGGACCCTGTGGAGGAGCTCTGGGCCCCACCCCTGAGGTGGTGATGGACTTGGGAGTGGTCACTTCCCTTTCCATTGTCCATTTTCGTGCCAGAGCAGGGACTGGAGGTCCTTGAACAGGCGTAGACTGGTTAATGCACGAAGGGCACCAAACGTGCCATTCAAAGCATACCAGGGACCCCTTCCAAGCCATGTAACAACTATTTCCAAGGGGAGAGGGTGTTACCCTGCTCTCCAAATTAAATCCTTTATTCTGCCTTACGTGACCTATGTCCAGTACATGAATAAAATGGTGTCCCTGCACTCACGAAGTCCAGGAAAATGGAATTGGAGTCCGTGGGGGCTCCTCTTCTAGTGCAGGGGTTCCCTCACACACAGGTACTGCAGTGAGGTTTTGCCTGGGCTCTCATAGGTAGCATAGTACATGATGCAACCCATGGGAGACCCCTGATGCCCCAAAGCCCTGGGTACCATATACGACGGACTTACATGGGGATACCAGTGTGCCAATTGTGGAATGTACAACCATAAATACAGAATTTGAAGGAGAGAGTGCATAACCACTGGGATCCTGGTCAGCAGGATCCCAGTGGACACTGTCAAACACACTGACATCAGGCAGAAAATGGGGGTAGCCATGCCAATAAAGAGGGTACTTTCCTACACAACCCCCCCTCCAAATGATGGACAAGAAGGCTAACCTTGCCCAGAAGAGTCCTCATTGTCTAAGTGGAAATATCTGGAGGGTCCAACTGCATTGAAGTGGTTACTCCCATGTCTATGTTCCACAGTATAGTCCATTCCCTATAGTGATATGGACCACCTTAGCAGTTTGGGATTTTCTCCTTTGATCTGTTTTAACCATAGATGGGGCTTGTGGTCTGTCTGAACAATGATGTGAGTGCCAAACAGGTATGGCCTCAGCTTCTTCAAGGCCCAGACCACAAAGGCCTCCCTTTCTACGGCTGACCAACATTTTTCTATGGGGGTCAACCTTCTGCTTATAAAAGCTACAGGTTGGTCCTGGCCCGCTGTGTTAAGTTGTGAGAGAACTGCTGCAATTCCTACCTCTGAAACACCTGTTTGTACTATGAACTGATTGGAGTAGTTAGGGTTTTTAAAAACAGGTGCAGAGCACATGGCCTGTTTAAGATCATCAAAAGCTTTTTGACAGCTAGCTGTCCATATAAACTTCTTGGGCATTCTCTTTGAGGTGAGGTCATTAAGAGGGGCTACAATGGTTCCTAATGAAACTCCTGTAATACCCAGTGATGCCTAAAAAGGCTCTCATCTGAGTTTGAATAGTGAGGTGAGTCCAATTCAAAATGGTTTGTATTTTCCCCTGCAGTGGTTAAATCTGGCCTCCACCTACAAGGTGGCCCAGATATACAACTTTCCCCTGCCCTATCTGACAATTAGAGGCATTGATAGTGTTAACGCGTCCATTTATGACTAATTTACTCACTTTGGGACTCGTTTTAGGCCAATGAATCTTTGGACCCTGATTGAAGACACCTTAGGACGAGATAGCTAATCAAAATGTCAATCAATATGTCAATAACGTCATCAATATTTACCAGAATAAGACAATTCACTTTAGTCAAAGACATTAATGAGATTCAGAAACCACCACGAACTTTCAGTCATGAATAACCACACCAGTTTAGTATGAATTTTGTGATATTTATTCCCTATTGATTACAATTCTACTAGCAAGTTTATTAATCTCAAGACCAAGAAACACATTAGCATAGTCACAATATGGCAACTCTGATAAGATTTCATCAAAGCAAGAATCACGAATATTAGAACATAACATGGCGTCAACATAGGTTATCCTTAGCAGAGTAACATTAGCGCATTATTCAACAAAGCATAGATTCAGTCATTTGTCTATTTGCGTCAGTTTAGTGAACCCTCTTAACTAACCTCGAATTGGCATTGGCATGTTGGGCTTCGTGCAAAACAATTTAGCAACACCAATTTGAAAAACATCTAACTATGGTCTCTGTCAAAAGAGAAGCAGTTGGTACCTAGAAAGGAAAAGCAAACAGACAATCACAATTTCATTGTCATATAGTTACCCTCCATATTAGGTCAGCATTCAGGTTCAGTCTTCGTCCTCAGGACATCCGTTGATTCGCCATCAGCCAGGAATTCAGCAAGTCGGGTAAAGGGGCACTTCCCTCATAAGGAGGTAAAGTGTAAAGGGCAATATAAGGCAAGAATGATTTTAAGAACCAAACAGCAAAGTCTCTATGCAGAGTAACAAAGTGTCTGGGTCATAGCAAATCGCATCAGCATCTCCCCCTCTCTTAGTCTCCTATTCTCTAGCCTAATTTACTTCCTGGTGTCAAGGGTTTTTATCCCATTTTCGTTGTACATTCCCCTACAATTTGGTTGGACAAGGGGTTGCACCCCACTATCTTTAACCAATTGTCTTCAAATTAGCTCATCAAATTTGTCAACCCATAACAGTTCTCACGTATTTTATTGGTCCTAATGATTGACGTCTTTAGCGGGTGGAATGTCCGGTATGATTTCATCCTCTCGTGGTCCTTTGCGCATCTTCAGTCAGTGGCTCCATTGTCTGTACCAGTTCAGGCGACCTGGTACCTATGAGTGATCTACAGTGTTGCATTCAGCTAAAATGTTTTTACAAGCAAGTCGAATTTCATGAGAACGGATCTACTACAGTTACATTCAGCTTCTAGCTTTTGGAAAAAACAAGAGTTCATGTCCTTCAACAAGTCAGCACACTGCACGTTAGAAAAACACATTTAATATGAGAGTCAGGCAGCTAGGCCTCGACTCATGCTAACTAAGGCCTAATGATTTATTAGCAAAACTCTAGCATATAATTTTCAATTCTTAGTTTAAAACCACATTTTAATAAAACGTTTCATAATTATTAGTCAGTTTTATTAGCCCCCGTATACATTGGCGGCCACTCCCCATGGGCACATTTTCAAGCATGCGTTTAGCAAAAAGTACATTAATACATTTTCTATGCAGCATTATTATACAGTAGTTCATAATCATTTCATGTTAATATTGATTATATAAGCTACGCTCTCTCAATAGTGAGGCCTGGTTTCTGCAGGGCTTCCAAAACATTCTATAGGTGGACCAGGTGATCCTCCCAGGTGAAACTAAACACATATATATCAACTAGATAGGCTGCTGCACTGTAGGCTTCCAATCCTCGGAGGACTGTATTCACCAGCCTCTGAAATGTGGCAGGTGCATTTTAAAATGTTGTCTTTGGGTTAGCATCATCTGATAACTTGATCTGTCAATATCCTGCAGTCAAATCAAATGTGCTAAGATACTTGGCAGATGCCAGTGTATATACTACATCATCTGCCCTAGAGATAGAATGAGCATCTGTCTTTGTGACAGTGTTGAGCAGTCTAGTCAACACAAAACCTAATTTCTTTTTTTCCCATTGTGAGTGAGGTTTTTGGATTAACACCACTGGGCTAGCCCACGGGCTGTCAGAGTGCTTAATGACTCCTAAATCCAGCATCCTTAGTACTTCTGCTTTGATGTAGTCTCTAACATGGTCAAGTTGCCTGCAGATTTTGTTTTTTATGGGCAAACTGTCCCCGGTATCAATTGTGTGCTCGCACCATTTTGTCTGACCAAGTGTTAGAGAGAACAGTTCTGAGAACTGCCCTAGAAGATTCCTGCTGTCTTCTTTATGAGACTCAGAAAGACAGTCTGCAAGGATTACCCCATCAACTGAGCCATCAACTGCAGTGTTGAAGAAGAGGTCAGGGAGAGGGTCACTCTTCTTCCTGACCCTCATCAGTGGCAGTTAGCAGGGCCATGTCAGCCCTGTCATAGTAGGGCTTCAAGCAGTTCACATGAAGCACCCTGAGGGGACTTCTGGGAGTACGAAGGTCCACCAAATAGGTGACCTTATCCTTTTTCTTCACTATTGTGTGGGGACCACTCCACTTGTCTTGGAGTGCCCTGGGAGTCACAGGCTCCAGGACCCACACCTTCTGCCCAGGCTGGTAAACAGTCACAACAACCTTCTGGCAATGCCACTGCTTCTGCAGTTCCTGGCTGGCCTGAAGGTTTTAGTGGTCTTTTTCATGTACTCAGCCATCCTGGATCTGAGGCCAAGTACATAGTACACTATGGCCCTCATTCTGATTCTGGCGGGCGGTGGAGGCCGCCCGCCAGAATTCCGCCCTCCAAAATACCGCGCCGCGGTCAAAAGACCGCGGCGGGTATTTCAAGTTTTCCCCTGGGCTGGCGGGCGGCCGCCAAAAGGCCGCCCGCCAGCCCAGGGGAAAACGACCTTCCCACGAGGATGCCGGCTCGTAATCGAGCCGGCGGAGTGGGAAGGTGCGACGGGTGCATTTGCACCCGTCGCGTATTTCACTGTCTGCCAAGCAGACAGTGAAATACTTGTAGGGGCCCTCTTACGGGGGCCCCTGCAGTGCCCATGCCATTGGCATGGGCACTGCAGGGGCCCCGCGACTCCCCCTCCCGCCATCGGGTTCCCGGCGGGTGAACCGCCAGGAACTGGATGGCGGGAGGGGGAGTCGGAATCCCCAAGCCGGCGCAGCAAGCTGCGCCGGCTTGGAGAATTCCTGGGGGCAGCGGGAAACCGGCGGGAGACCGCCGGTTTCCCTTTACTGACCGCGGCTAAGCCGCCGCGGTCAGAATGCCCCGCGGGGCACCGCCGGCCTGTCGGCGGTGCCACCGCGTCCCGCGGCCCTGGCGGTTCTATACCGCCAGGGTCGTAATGAGGGCCTATGTCCGGTTTAGGGGACTTGAGAGGTTGCTCCCAGCGTTACCTTACAAGAGCAAGAGGACCCCTGAGAGGGTGCCTAAACAGAAGTTCAAAGGGGCTGTATCCCACACTCCCTTCTGAGGGACCTCCCTGAAGGCAAAAAAGGAAGCATGGCAGTAGGACATCCCATCTCCTCCTGAGTGTTTGTTTTCAGAGTCCCATGATCATGCCTTTGAGAGTCTTGTTAAATCTCTCTACCAAAACATTGGTTTGGGGGTGGTAAGGCATGGTGAACTTGTAAAACAACATTTCTTCCACATTGCCTTTAGGTATTGAGACATGAAGTTGGTACCTCTGTCTGATACAGCCTCTTTAGGAAGCCCACTCTTGAGAAAATTCCCAGGAGGGCTTTTGCCACTGCATGAACTGCAGTGGTCCTTAGAGGAATAGCTTCTGGGTACCTGGTGGCATGGTCCACCACCACCAGAATCAATCTGTTCCCAGAGGCTGTGGGCAGGTCTAGTGGGCCACCAATATCCACCCCAACCCGCTCAAAGAGAACCCCAACCACTGGCAGGGGAATTAAGGGGGCCTTTAGAGTGCCACCTGTCTTGCCACTGGCTTGACAGGTGACATAGGAGCGAAAAAACTCCTTAGTATCTTTGGACATGTGGGGCCAGTGAAAGTGAGGGATAAGTCTGTCCCAAGTTTTACTTTGCCTCAAGTGGCCTGCCAGGGGAAACACAAATTCTCTGTAATGCAGAGGTACTACCAGTCTCCTGGTGGCACCAGGCTTGGGTTCCTTTGGCTCTGAATACAAGAGGTTGTCTTCCCAGTACACTCATGGGTGCCACTGACATCCCCTGCTTCTTAAAGGACAGCTTGCTGCCTCAAGCCCTCCAGTGTGGGACAATTTTTCTGTGCCATTCTGAATTCCTCCCTGGCAGGCCCCCCTGCCCGTAAGCTGTATCAGTTTTCGGCTCCTCAGGTGTAGGTTCTGCTAAGGGAGTGGATTCCTCCTCCTCAAAGGGGGTATCTTTAATGGAGGGTCAGGGCAACTTTGTGAGCTTTCACCCCTGGATTTTGGAAGTTCTTGGGCCATCGTTCCAGGATCCAAGTTTCCTTATTCTTTTTACCTCTTGGCCTGTGCTCTGGTCAGGGCAAAGATATGCCTTGGGATGTCCAGCATTGCTGTGTGGGCCTATAACTCCACTTCAGCCTAAGCTGAAGTCTCTAGGTCATTCCCTGGTAGACACTCTACAGTTAGGTCTTTAGACGCAACAACTTTCTTTGGAACAGTACCCACTCCTCCCCCCTCACAAGCTGAAATCAACCACTGCCATGGGGTGGCAAACAGTGTTATGAGCATCAGTCACTTGGTACTGGTGACTAAGTAGGTGTTGCTTAGGGAATACCAGTTTTTCAGTCACCTGCGTCCCTGCAGGCCTCTGCCTGTACACCATTTTTCAAAGGCTGCTGCCTGCACTTCTCCATATTAAGGGGACATGCAGCAAGGGTAGAAAGATCAATACCCCATCAGAGACTAAAACAGCTTCTGTTGCCTCTTTAACTAAACCAGCCCCCCTACACTTCCTGAAGTGAGCCCAGTTACACCATTGGATTGGTTATTGCTACAAGACCCACCACTACTGCTGTTACTAGGGGCATTAGAACTGGAGGTTGTAGTGGTGGGTGGCTTGGTGCCTTTCTTAGGGCAGGAGCTGTTTCCTGGCTTATGGCCTTTGTTTTTATTCATATAGCACCAAGGCTTTCTAACATGGGAGCAAGAGGTTTTAGACCCACCCCCAGAAGAGTTTTGTGGGCCTGATGAAGACTTTTATTTTTGTCCTCACCCTTGTCTTGAAACGTACCTGCTTCCTTTTTCTTGTCACCCCCTTGATGAGCTTTTCTGCTCACCCTTGTTCTGACCCATTTGTCTGCCTTCTTTCTCAACTCTTGGGGAGAGGTCAGAACCAAGTTTACCAGGTATTGGTGCAACATATCAGACACACAGGTGTTCATAATATGCTATTTTAAGATTAGATTATACAAGCCCTCATGGTCACTGACTTTGCTGAAATGTAACCAGCATTCTAAAGCTTTAACAGAACAGTCCACAAAGTCTACCCAATCTTTGGAGGACTCTTATCTGGTCTTCCTGAATTTGATCCTATATTGTTCAGTGGCGAGACCAAATCCATCTAACAGTACAGCTTTTAAAACAGCATAGTTGTCAGCATCTTCCTTCCTGACAGTGAGAAGTCTATCTATCCCCTTGTCAGAGAAGGAGAGTCGCAGGATAGCATTCCACTGTCTCTGGTGGACCCTTGTTGTAGGGGGCTGGCTCTGCATACACTATATCAAAATGAGATATAGTGTGCACAGAGTCCAGGGGTTCCACAAGAGGCTTGACAGAGGCAATAATAGATAATACTAATGATCTATTTGTGGCAGTGTGGTCGAGCAGTTAGACTTATCAGAGGTTAGTGTCAAGCATTTGTTGTACACACAAACAATAAGTGAAAACACACACTCAATGACTCCAGACCAATAGGTTTTTCTATAGAAAAATATTCTTTTGTTAATTTATTTCTAGAACCACAAGATTCATTTAGCAGGTAAATACATTCAATGAAAGCTACTTTGCATAGTAATTCTTGGAAGTTCGAATAGAATCAATAATGTACACAGTTTTCTTTAAAATGGCAAAAAGCTATTTTGAAAATGGACACTGCAATTTTCAACAGTTCCTGGGGTAGATAAGTAAAGTACAGTTTTTGAGGTGAGTAACAAACTTACTGGTTCAGTCTCCGGGGCATACGTAGCCCACTGTTGGGGATTCAAGGCAACCCCAAGTACCCAGCACCAGCAACACAGGGCCGGTCAGGTGGAGAGGTCAAACAGGAGCCAAAATAACATGGGCGCCTATCGAGACAGGGGGTACTCCGGTTCCAGTCTGCTTGGAGGTAAGTACCTGCGTTGTCAGAAGGCAGACCAGGGGGGCTTGGAGGAGTACTGGAGGGGCCCCAAGCAGGCACAAAAAACACTCCCTCCGCGGCACTTGGGCGGCTGGGTGCAATGTGCCAACAGGGCATCGGGTTCTCTTTAGAGGGACCCGGGGGTCACTTAGGTGCTGCAAGCAGGGCACAGGGGGACCTCTTCGGGAAGCCACCGAATGGGCAAGGGTGAGGGCCGCCTGCTGGTCATTGCTACACCTGTGGTCGGTTACTCACGGGCCTGGGGGCTGCAGGTGCAGTGCTTCGCCAGGAGTCGGATATCTTCGTCCCGGGCAGTCGCAGTCAGGGGGTCCTCGGGATTCCCTCTTGCAGGCATCGTCGTGGAGGTGCAGAGAGGTCAGCCCAGGGTGGACACGTCGTCAGAGTTGCCTGGGGGTCCTCTCAGGATAGTTGGCTTCTCTGGTCACAGGCCGGGGACGTCGGGTGCAGAGTAGTTGTACTCACGCTTCTGGAGTGGGGTGAGAGTCCCTTTAAAATTGGTTTCTTGGTTTTCTTCTTGGTCAGATCCACTGTCCACGGGAGTTTCTTGGTCCTCAGTGATGCAGGCAGTCCCCTGGAGGCTTTTCAGGGGTCGCTGGTACTGCAGGATGTGTTGCTTCTTTTCTTGCAGCTTTTCGAAGTAGGAGAAGGGCCAGTAGGGCTGTGGCCGAGTCAGTTGGTGTCTCCTCTTCTGGGTTTCAGCAGTCCTTCTTTCCTGAGGTCGTCAGGAAATCTGATGATCTGGGTTTGTCGCGTAGGCTCTCATTATCCTAATGAGACTACTGGATTTTGAGCAGCAAGATCGTCCACAATGTGGGAGACTGAGTCTGACCTACGGTGGATGACGCTTGTCACTCCAAATCCGGGTTTTGCTCCAGCTAACTAGCAGTGCCTCATCTCTCCCAAATGGTAGAGACAATTGGGCAGCCGGGTGCATGACATAGCAGTACTTCTCAGGGAAGTCGAGGTCACTCAGGTCACAACCAGTTCTCTCATACACAGTTCGGTCTCATATATAAATGACAATAAAGGCAGTATACGTTTTAAAGATTGATTTAATAAAACAACTGCATTTTGGATAGCAAAGCGTGAGCTGCAATAACCAGGACTACACAACACAGTAATATTAAAATAGTGACGAGGAGAGTGAAACACAAGAATAAGGCTATCATAGTGCTGCTAGATTATCCTCTCTCTAAGTTCTATTTCGAGCACGGCATGTTAAGCTCTAAGCCTGCCTTTCAGGTTCTCCCGGGAGGAAATCAACCCTCATACCTGAGCAAAGGCCTGTAATCTGCGTCAGCATCTGCAACAAGGCATTCAGCATACAGTTGTGGTTCCCTGGCTGGAATCTCCCTCTTGACGTGTACTAGGACTAGAAAGTATTGTTTTAACTAACACAGCAAATGTTCTAAGAAAATGTCCCTACGTAAGGATGTGTATTTTCTACGAATGTTGGAGACTAAACCTCTACCACGTTTACCGGCAATGTACCAGACTGTAGCCTTGACTGAAGCACAGGGCGATCAAGAATGTATTGTTTGAGAACACAGTGCTGAACGAAGCTAAACAGTGTGATAGAAGAAATAAAAACAAAACCGTAAAAACTGGTTATTGTAAAATAACAGTACGAAGCTGAATAAAATATATCTAGGGCAAAGTGCACAGCGGCCTAGTATGTTAAACTAACGTGCATGGAGCTATACTTAAAATGGCTACACAACAGGTTCAGGGTCACGCCTAAATACTAACTTTAGGGGTGTGTTAGGGTCAGGGGCAGTAGCCAATGGCTACTGTCTCTGAGGGTAGCTACACCCTTATTGTGCCCTCTCCCTCTGGGGAGGGGAGGCACAACCCTATTGGTCCTACTCCTCCAAAGCAAGATGGAGGATTTTTTAAGGAGGGGGTCACTTCAGCTCTGGTCACCTCAGGGGTGGACCTGGTAGGAGGGGTGACTCCTTGTTTTTTTCGTTATTCCTCTGGACTTGCTGCCAAAAGTGGGGTCTCGCCCGGGGTGGGGGCGGTGGCATCTCCACTGGCTGGAGTGCCCTGGGGGCACTGTAATACCTTCCTAAGCCTTTGAGGCTCACCGCCAGGTGATACAGTTCCTGCAGGGGGGAGGTGTGAAGCACCTCCACCCAGTTCAGGCTTTGTTTCTGGCCCCAGAGAGCACCAAGGCTCTCAACCCAGGGGGTCAGAAACTCATCTGTCAGTGGCAGGTGCCTCTCACCTCCCCCTGCAGGAACTGTAACACCTGGCGGTGAGCCTCAAAGGCTCATGCCTTTTGTTACAGCATCCCAGGGCATCCCAGCTAGTGGAGATGCCTGCCCCTCTGCCCACTGCCCCCACATTTGGCGGCAAGGCAGGAGAGGATAATGAGAAAAATAAGGAGGAGCCACCCACCAGTCAGGGGAACCCCTAAGGTGTCCTGAGCTGACGTGACTCCTGCCTTCAGAAATCCTCCATCTTGAGTTTGGAGTATTCTCCCTAATAGGATTAGGGATGTTCCTCCCTCCCCTCAGAGAGGAGGCACAAAGAGGGTGTAGCCACCCTCCAGGACAGTAGCCATTGGCTACTGCCCCGCCAGACCTAAACACGCCCCTAAATTTAGTATTTAAGGGTGACCCTGAACCCAGGAAATGAGATTCCTGCAACCAACACAAAGAAGAAGGACTGCTGACCTGAAAGCCCTGCAGAGACGACAGAGACTACAACTGATTTGGCCCCAGCCCCACCGGCCTGTCTCCAGACTCAAAGCACCTGCACAGTGACACATCCGACCGGGACCAGCGACCTCTGAGGACTCAGAGGACTGCCCTGAAACAGAAGGACCAAGAAACTTCTGAGAAAAGCAGCACTGTTCACCAACAGCAACATTTTTGCAACAAAAAAACAACTTCCAAAGAACTCTCTCTTCCCGCCGGAAGCATGAGACTTCTCACTCTACACCCGACGCTCCCGGCTCGAGGTCCAGAGAACTAACACCGCAGAGAGAACTCCCAGGCGACTGCAACTTCATGAGTAATCTGAGCCAACACCCCTGCACCCCCCTAGCAAAGCCTGCAGAGAGGATCCAGAGGCCCCCCTGACCACAACTGTCTGTTAACAAGGAGCCCAACGCCTGGACCAAGCACTGCACCCGCAGCCCCCAGGACCGAGAGGAACCAACCTCCAGTGCAGGAGTGGCCTGCAGATGAACCTCTTCCTAGCCCAGTCGGTGGCTGGCCCGAGAAGTCCCCCTGTGTCCTGCCTGCATTGCCTAAGTGACCCCCGGGTCCCTCCATTGCTTGCGATAGCAAACCCGACGCCAACTTTGCACACTGCACCCATCCGCCCCTGTGCTGCTGAGGGTGTGTTTTGTGTGCCTGTTTGTGTCCCCCCTCGTGCTCTACAAAACCACCCTGGTCTGCTCCCTGACGACCAGATTTGCAATTTCTAGAAGTTGAATATAACCACAAATTACATTGAGCCCGACTTGATGCTCTAAGTAAAAAATTAATGTAACAAGTTGTTTAATAACTTGAAGTACCAACTTTAGTACTCCAGTTCATGAGAACACAGCAGAGTAGTCCGTGTGTAATCCTGTACTGGCCAGTGGGGCTAATAGGCTCACAGTAAAAATGTGTGTCACATGTTCCGACAGTAAAAACTCATGCTCTACTTTTTAATGTGCTGGATCTTGCCTTAAGATTCTATAGGCCAGTTGTAGGGGGTGACTTGCATATATATTAAAATGGGCTTTGCCAAAGTTTTAAAGAGCAACATCGAGTTAGCAGCTTTACAACTCCTCTACCAGTCTCCAGTGGCAGGCTGGGAGACATGTTTTTACCTTGTGCCTCAGGGTGGCACAACAAGTGCTGCAGTCCCTCAGAGGGATAGTGTAACTTACTGGCCCTGGTTATCCCTAGGACCAAATACTAGGGACTTGTAGTACAAGTTACTTAGGTAACAAAATATCTGGTAGAGACATATTCTAGTTGCAGATTCCTTACCTTAGAATTTCCCTCAGGCGTCAGACTGGATCCGGAAGTTTTTCTTCGAGCAATACCCTTGCGCGTCAGTAGGTCGACTCCACAGGCGCTGTTGGCGTCATAGTCGCCATGATGAGGTCAGGAGTAGTACATAGACGCCGCAGCTCAGTGACGTCAGTTTCTTTTAACGACTTTCCACACCAAAGCGCAGAGCCACTAAGAAAACTGATATTGGTGCGCCAGAGCTAAGGACCTGAAGGGGGAATCCCTGTCCGAGGAAATCAGTTCGCAAGCGGGGAGAATGGGTGGGTCGGTAAGGAATCTGCAACTAGAATGTCTCTACCAGATATTTCGTTACCGAAGGTAATTAACTTCTACATCTGATAGACTTCTAATTGCAGATTCCTTACCTTAGAATAGATACCCAAGCAATGCCATCCTCGGTGGTGGGCTGCGAACCAAGACATTAGTCTATTGACTCTAGTGACAATATGATAGCGTTATTTCTATGCTGTACTCTCCTTGTCACAATTGTAATCCTGTCAAGCTTTATCGTCCTGGTTATTGCAGTAGACGGTTTATTATCTAAGATGCAGTTGCTTCATTAAAACCTTATTGAAACTTATACTGCCTCTGCTTGACCTTGTATATGTAAGACTAATGTAACAGAAATTGATGAGATCTGAGTGACCACGATTTCCCCGAGGAGTGAATTGTGTCATGCACTCAGCTGCCCAATCATCCCTGCTCTTGGGTAGAGTTGAGGCACTGCTAGTTAGCCGGAGCGAAAAAACAGATTAGGGTCAGGACTCAGTCTCCCACACTGCAGGCGATTCTGCAGCTCAAATCCAGTAGTCTCATTAGAATGAGAGCCTACGCGACACTCCTCATGGGAAGGATGTAGGGGTGTGTAAAAAGTAGGCAAGGTGATGGACTGGCCTTATAAAAAGGCGTAACCACCTTTGGAAGGAAGCCTTAGTGCGCAACACCACTTTATCAGAGTGCACAGCCAAGTATGGAGGTTTGGAAGAAAGGGCCTGAAGATCACTGTGATGGCAACAAGAAAGACAGTTTTGAAGGTGAAGTGCCGTAAGGGACAATTGTGCATCGTCTCAAAGGGAGTACACATTAAGAAAGGACAAGACTGAGGTCCCACTGAGGCATATTAAATGGAGTGGGAGGAAAAAATGGGTGAGACCTTTTAGGAATCTACTCACAATAGGAGATTTAAAGAGTGAGGGCTGAACACGTAACGTAAGAAAGGCCAAAACGGAAGATAAATACCCTTTAAGGGTGCCCACAGCACAGCCCTGCTGGGCCAAAGAAAGAATGAACAAAAGAACCTCAGATAAAGAGGGGATCAACAGATGTGTTGGTGCACCATGCCACAAATGTATGACAAGGACAGGCATATATCATTTTGATGGAGTCACACCTGGCTGCCAAGATAACATCACAGACTTCGGGTGGAAGATCAAAAGTCATCAACTGGTGCTGCTCAATCTCCACACATGAAGGTGGAGATTGGACAGGTTTGGGTGGAGAAGAGGCAGTCTGAGTGGTATCGAGAGCTATTGAGTATGGCCATTGATCCTCGATACTCTCCGTGCCCAGTCTGGAGCCAGCAAGATGACTTTGTCCCAGTCAATCCTGATCTTCTTGAGAACTCTGGGCAGAAGTGGTATAGAGGTGAAGGAGGCCGCAGTTCCACTCGAGACGAAAAGCATCTCTGAGTGAGTGCAATCTTGGATACTCCAAAGCGCAAAACAGAGGACATTGTGCTTTCTCCGCAGAGGCGAACAGATCCAACCAAGGCTCTCGGCACTGCTGAAAGATACCTTGTGTCACCTCCGGATGGAGACACCATTTGCGATTGGCTGTGCATCAACGGCTGAGTTAGTCCGCTCTGGCGTTGAGAACCTGCAAGACGTTGAACCACCAGGGTAATGTCCTGCTGTTCCAGCCGTGTCCAGAGACGACGTGCCTCCTGACAAAGGGTCCAGGACCCTACTCTGTCCTGTTTGTTGCAGTACCACATGGCAGTAGTATTGTCAGTGAACACCTGCACTACCTTCCCTTTGAGAGAAGGGAAGAAATGCTTTCAACACAAGCCTGATCGCCTGGAGCTCCAGAAGATTGATATGGAGCCCAGACTCCGCCGGAGACCAGAGGCCTCTGATCTCCGCCTCTCCCATGTGGCCGCCCCAACCCAGAAGCAACGCATCTGTCAATATAGATAGATCTGACTGGGAAAGGGAGAGCGATCTGCTGTGGACCCAATGCAGATTCAAAAGCCACCACTGCAGGTCTTTCGCAGTCCCCTCCGATATCTGGACCATGTCCAAGAGATTCCCCTGATGCTGTGCCCACTGGAACTTCAAGTCCCACTGCAGAGCCTGCATATGCCATCTGGCATGTGTCACTAGCAGGAAGCATGAGGCCAAGAGGCCCAGCTGCCTCAGTCTCACCGAAACCCAAGACAGAGGCTGAAAGATCGGAATCATAGCCTGAATATCTTGGACTCGCTTTTCGGGAGGTTAAGCCTGAAACTGCACTCTGTCCAGAACAGCTCAGATGAAAGGGAGTGTCTGAGTGGGAGTCAGGTGTGACTTCGGCACTTTAATAGTGAACCCCAGTGTGTGCAGGAGGCTCACCGTAGTCTGAAGGTGGGAGACTACTTTCTGGGGCAAGTCCACCTTCAACAGCCAGTCGTTGAGGAAGGGGAAGGCTGCGATCCCTAACCTGCGCAGATGAGCTGCAACCACTGTCATCACTTTTGTGGACACCCAAGGGGCGCAGGTAAGGCTGAAGGGGAGCACAGTAAACTAATATTGTTTGTGACCTACCACGAATTGTAGGCAACGTCTGTGGGCAGAGAGGATGGGGATGTGGAAATAAGCGTCCTGCAAGTCCAATGCTACCATCCAGTCTTCTGGGTCTAAGGCAGACAGAACTTGAGCCAGGGTGAGCATTCTGAATTCCTCCTTCTTGATGAGGTAGTTGAGGTCCCGAAGGTCTAGGACAGGATGAAAGCCCTTGTCCTTTTTCGGCACCAGAAAGAAGCAGGAATAACAACCACAACCTACTTCTGGCACATGGACCTTCTCTATAGCTCCCTTGGCCAAGAGAGCCACGACTTCCTGGTGGAGAAGTGCCAAATGATCCTCCGGGAGTTGGCTGAGTGATGGAGGCATGGCTGGTGGGGCAGATTCGAAAGGGACGGAGTAGCCCTTTCAAACGATCTGCAAAACCCACCTGTTCGTAGTGATGGATTCCCCGTGGGGCAGGTGATGGTGAATCCTGCTACCAACTGGATGGGAGTGAGGGTATGGACTAGGAGGATTTGGAGGCTGCAGCAGAGGAAGAGGTTGACTGGGCAGACCTCTGGTTCCCTGTCCCAAGTCCATGTGGGATTCCACATCCCTGGCCACGCAGTGGCTGAACAGCATGGGTGGCGCAGTGGCTGGGGACGCAACAGGGAGCCCCTTCTGTGGCCACGAAAGGGGTGAAAAGCGGACTGCTGGGGGCAAGGGGAGGCAGAATGATCAAGGGACCAAGCCGCAGCCCGGGAATCCTTGAATCTCTCCAAGGCCGAGTCCGCTTTGTCTCCAAAGAGACGGGAGCCATCAAAGGGCATGTCCATGAGAGACTGTTGGACATCCTCAGAAAAAACAGAAGTATGCAACCAGGTGTGGTATCTCAAGGCCATTGTCGTAGCAACCAATCTGCCCAGAGAGTCGGTGATATCCAGCCCACATCGGATCGTGAACTTCGCCACATCTCTCCCATCGTTGATGGCTTGGAAGACGATAGCACAAGCCTCATCTGGTATCTACGGCAGGACTTGCGCAACCATATCCCACAGAGAGTGGGTATAGCGGCCCAAAAGGCATGCAGTATTCACAGACCGCAGCGAGACACTGGAGGAAGAAAACAACATCTTCCCAAATTGTTCCAGCATTTTTGATTCCCTATCACGGCGTGCGGAAGGGAATGCACATGTGGAGGAGGAAGCCTGGATGACAAGACTTTCAGGTGTGGGGTGTTGGGACAGGAATTTAGGGTCATTCGGAGTGGGCCAATGGCGGCGTGCAATAGTCCTATTAACAGGAGCCCGCGTTGGGTTTGGACCAAGTACCCAAAAGGACATTGGTGAGCACTTCATTAAAAGGTAAAAGGGGCTCAGATGTGTAAGCCCCTGGCTGAAGCACCTCTGTCAGGAGGTTGGAGCTGACCTCTACAGTAGGTAGCTCAAGGCCAAGAAACTCAGCCGCCCTACTGACCACCATACCATAAGTTGCTCCCTCCGCCGTAGCCACGGTAGGCAGCGACAGCATGCCAGTGTCTGGAGAAGTGTCCAGTCCACTGGCTTCGCCCAATTCCTGTGCCCAGTCCAAAGATGGGTCATCCTGGTATTCTTAAGGGTCCAAGGACCCCTCCAATCCTTCCCTGAATTGGTACCTCGCGTTGCATCAGCCAAGCAACGGGGCGAAGTCTAAGTGCGATGACTCCTTTGATGACTTCTTACCTGCACCTGAAGATTTTGGGGAAGACGAGTGGTGATGGCTCAGCGAATAGTCTCAAGACCTTCCTCTCAAGCGAGACTGGGACCTACGCAGTCAAGCGTCGGGCCGCCATGAGCTTGAGGGAACACTCCCCTCAATGCCTTCGGGTGCATGGCCTAGCACTCGAAGCATGCCTTCGGGTTGTGGCTGCGCTCAAGACACCACAGACAAACCCAATGCGGCTCACTTACCGACATCATGCGGTGACAGTACTCGCATGGCTTGAACCCAGTCTTCGGGGACATCCTCAACGCACCAAACCTCACTTGAACTCTACAAAACGGTCGAAATCTGTCAAAAAGAGACCAGGGTAGCTGTCCCCGGATCAGCGCGGTGGCGCAGAAAGAAAAGAACTGACGTCACTGCGCTGAGGTGGCATCTATGTACTACGACACCGACCTCCGCTGAGTCGACCAAAACGCAAGGGTATTGCTCGAAGAAAAATCTCCTGATCCAGTCAGATACCAGGGGGAAATTCTAAGGTAAGGAATCTGTCATATTATGACTGTGATAGAGACTTCTAGTTGCAATTAGGTTAGGCCAAAAACAACCCCTCCTCCCCCGCCAAAAAAACTGTAGGAAAATGGCTCCTTCTTGCAGTTACCCCCACCCCCACACTTTTTGCATGATATTGATGCTGACTTGATAGAGCGTGCTGGGATCCTGCTAACCAGTCCCAGCACCAGTGTTCTTTCACTAAAAATGTACCATTGTTTCCACAACTGGCACACAGATAAGTCCCTTGTAAAAGGTACCAGTGGTACCAAGGGTACCTGTGACCAGGGAAGGTCCCTAAGGGCTGCAGCATGTGTTGTGCCAACCTAAGGGACCCCTCACCTAACACATGCACACTGCCATTGCAGATTGTGTGTTGGTGGGGAGAAAAAGGCAAAGTCGACATGGCATCCCCCTCAGGATGCCAGGCACACAAAATACTGCCTGTGGCATAGGTAAGTCACCTCTCTAGCAGGCCTTAAAGCCCTAAGGCAGGGTGCACTATACCACAGGTGAGGGCATAGCTGCACAAGCAATATGCCCCTTCATTGTCTAAGTCCATTCTTAAACATTGTAAGTACAGTGTGGCCATAATAAGTATATGGTCTGGGAGTTTGTCAAAACAAACTTCACAGTTCCATAATGGCTACATCGAACACTGGGAAGTTTGGTATCAAACGTATCAAAATAATAAACACACACTGATGCCAGTGTTTGATTTATTAAAAAATGCACACAAAGGGCATCCTAGAAATGCCCCCTGTATTTTACCCAGTCCTTCAGTGCAGTACTGACTGGTCTGTGCCGGCCTTTGTGCTCTCTGGGGCCAGAAACTGAGCCTGCGCTGGGTGGAGGTGCTTCACACCTCCCCCTGCAGGAACTGTAACACCTAGCGGTGAGCCTCAAAGGCTCAGGCCTGGTGTTACAATGCCCCCAGGGCACTCCAGCCAGTGGAGATGCCCTCCCCCTAAACGAGCCTGTACTTTTGGTGGCAAGTCCAGAAGGATAGTGAGAAAAACAAGGAGTCACCCCCTCAGCCAGGTCCACCCCTAAGGTGACCAGAGCTGAAGTGACCCCCCCCTTGGAAAATCCTCCATCTTGTTTGGGAGGACTTAACCCAATCGGGATAGGGATGTGCTCCCCTTCTCAAAGGGAGTGGGCACAAGGAGGCTGTAGCCACCGTCAAGGACATTAGCCATTGGCTACTGCCCTGTGACCCTAACACCCCTACATTCAGTATTTAGGAGCAACCCTGAACCCAGGACTTCAGATTCCTGATGACCTACAAAGAAGGACTGCCTAGCTGAAAAACCCTGCAGAGAAGGAAGACGACAACTGCTTTGGCCCCAGCTCTACCGGCCTCTCTCTAACTTCAGAGAACCTGCACCAGCCACATCCTGCGGGCCCAGCGTCCTCTGCCGACTGCCTGCAACTACAAAGGATCAAGAACTCCTGTGGACAGCTGACATGTCCAACCAAAGAAAGAAGAAACCATCTTTAAAGGGACACTCGCCTCACTCCAGAAGTGTGTCTCCCCCACCACTCTGCACCAGACACCCCTGGCCTGTGTCCAGAAAAAAAACAACGACCCAGAGGACGCCCCAGGCGACTGTGTCCACCCTGGGCTGACTGCTCTGCATCCCCATGACAACGCCTGCAGAGAGAATCCAGAGGACCTCCCTGACCATGACAAAGATATCCTACGCTTGGAGAAGCACTGCATCCACAGCCACCAGGCTGGTGCGAAACCGACCACTAGTGCGCAGTGACCAGCAGGTAGCCCTCACCTTGCCCAGTTGATGGCTTGCCCCTGAGGATAGGCAGCCCACTGTTGGGGGTTCAAGTCAACCCCAAACACTCAGCAACAGCAACAGCAACAAAGGGCCGGTCAGGTGCAGAGGTCAAAACAGAACCCCAAATAACATAGGCACCAATGGAGAACAGGGGTGCTCCGGCTCCAGTCTGCTAGCAGGTAAGTACATGGCATCCTCGGGAAGCAGACCAGGGGGGTTTTGCAGAGCACTGGGGGAGACGGCCCAAACAGGCACACAAAATACACCCTCAGCGGCAGAGGCGCGGCCGGGTGCAGTGTGTGAACCAGGCATCGGATCTTGTATTGAAATCAGTGGAGAGACCCGGGGGTCACTGTGGCGATGCAGGCAGGGCACAAGGGAACTTCTCGGGCCAGCCCGGACTGGGTTAGGATGAGGGCCGCCTGCTGGTCACTCATGGACCGTTGGTTGGTTCCTCTCGGTCCTGGGGACTGCAGGTGAAGTACTTTGTCCGGGCGTCTGGTTCCTTTGTTACCGGACAGTCGCGGTCAGGGGGAGCCTCTGGATCCTCTCTGCAGGCATCGCTGTGGGGGTGCAGGGAGTTCGACTCAGTGTGTCCATGTCCTTGGAGTCACCTGGGGGTCCTCTAAGGTGTTTGTTTTTTTCTGGACATAACCTGGGGTGTCAGGTGCAGTGTGAAGACTCACGATTCCGGAGTGCGGCTGGAGTCTTCTTTGAAAATGGTTTCTTGGTTGTAGTTTTGGACACAGCCATGGTCCTCATGAGTTTCTTGGTCCTTTAGGTGCAGGTCAGTCCTCTGAGTCCTCAGAGGTCGCTGGTCCCACTGGATGCGTCGCTGTGCAGGTTCTTTGAGCCCGGAGACAGGCCGGTAGGGCTGGGGACTAGTCAGTTGGTGTCTCAGTCGTCCCTACTGTGCTTTCAGGTCAGCATTCCTTTTTTCAGGTTGCAGGAATCTGATTTCCTGGGTTCAGAGTTGCCCCTAAATACTCAATTTAGGGGTGTTTAGGTCTGGGGGCAGTAGCCAATGGCTACTGTCCTTGAGGGTGGCTACACCCTCTTTGTGCCTCTTCCCTGAGGGGAGAGGGGCACATCCCGAATCCTAGTGGGTGACTCCTCCAAAACCAGATGGAGGATTTCCTAAGGCAGGGGTCACCTCAGCACAGGACACCTTAGGGGCTGTCCTGACCGGTGGGTGACTTCTCCTTGTTTTTCTCATCTCACCTGGACTTGCCGCCAAAAGTGGGGGCTGTGTCTGGAGGGTCGGGCATCTCCACTAGCTGGGATGCCCTGGGGTGCTGTAACAAAAGGCATGATCCTTTGAGGCTCACCGCCAGGTGTTACAGTTCCTGCAGGGGTAGGTGAGAAGCACCTTCACCCAGTACAGGCTTTGTTCCTGGCCACAGTGTGACAAAGGCACTCACCCCATGTGGCCAGAAACCCGCCTGGATGTGGCAGGAACTGGTGAGCCTAACACTAGTGTAAGGAAATGCCTCCTTGGCATGGTTAGCCCCTGACTTTTTGCCTTTGCTGATGCCAAGTTATGATTTGAAAGTGTGCTGAGGCCTGCTAACCAGGCCCCAGCACCAGTGTTCTTTCCCTAACTTGTACTTTTGTTTCCACAATTGGCACACCCTGGAATCCAGGTAAGTCCCTTGTAACTGGTACCTCTGGTACCAAGGGCCCTGATGCAAGGGAAGGTCTCTAAGGGCTGCAGCATGTCTTATGCCACCCTGGGGACCCCTCACTCAGCACAGACACACTGCTTGCCAGCTTGTGTGTTCTGGTGGGGATAAAAAGACTAAGTCGACATGGCACTCCCCTCAGGGTGCCATGCCAACCTCACACTGCCCATGGTATAGATAAGTCACCCCTATAGCAGGCCTTACAGCCCTAAGGCAGGATGCACTATACCATAGGTGAGGGCATAAGTGCATGAGCACTATGCCCCTACAGTGTCTAAGCAGAACCTTAGACATTGTAAGTGCAGGGTAGCCATAAGAGTATATGGTCATGCACGAGCTCCACAGCACCATAATGGCTACACTGAAAACTGTGAAGTTTGGTATCAAACTTCTCAGCACAATAAATGCACACTGATGCCAGTGTACATTTTATTGTAACATACACCCCAGAGGGCACCTTAGAGGTGCCCCATAAAACCTTAACCGACTACCAGTGTGGGCTGACTAGTTTTAGCAGCCTGCCACACATCAGACATGTTGTTGGCCACATGGGGAGAGTGCCTTTGTCACTGTGGCTAGTAACAAAGCCTGTACTGGGTGGAGGTGCTTTTCACCTCCCCCTGCAGGAACTGTAACACCTGGCGGTGAGCCTCAAAGGCTCACCCCCTTTGTTACAGCGCCCCAGGGCACTCCAGCTAGTGGAGTTGCCCGCCCCCTCCGGCCACGGCCCCACTTTTGGCGGCAAGGCCGGAGGAGATAATGAGAAAAACAAGGAGGAGTCACTGGCCAGTCAGGACAGCCCCTAAGGTGTCCTGAGCTGAGGTGACTGACTCTTAGAAATTCTCCATCATGCAGATGGAGGATTACCCCAATAGGGATAGGAATGTGCCCCCCTCCCCTCAGGGAGGAGGCACAAAAAGGGTGTAGCCACCCTCAGGGCTAGTAGCCATTGGCTACTAACCCCCCAGACCTAAACACACCCCTAAAATTAGTATTTAGGGGCTCCCAGAACACAGCAAGATAGATTCCTGCAACCTAAGACGAAGGAGGACTGCTGAGCTGAAAAACCTGCAGAGAAGACGGAGACACCAACTGCTTTGGCCCCAGCTCTACCGGCCTGTCTCCCCACTTCTAAAGACATTGCTCCAGCGACGCGTTCCACAGGGTCCAGCGACCTCTGAAGCCTCAGAGGACTAACCTGCATCTAGAAGGACCAAGAACTCCTGAGGACAGCAGCTCTGTTCCACAAAGAAGCAACTTTGAAACAACACACATTTCCCGCCGGAAGCGTGAGACTTTGCACTCTGCACCCGATGCCCCCGGCTCGACTTGTGGAGAACAAACACCACAAAGAGGACTTCCCCGGCGACTACGAGACCGTGAGTAGCCAGAGTTGACCCCCCCTGAGGCCCCACAGCGACGCCTGCAGAGGGAATCCAGAGGCTCCCCCTGAACGCGACTGCCTGCTTCAAAGACCCGACACCTGGTAAAGACTCTGCATCCGCAGCCCCCAGGACCTGAAGGATCTGACCTCCAGTGCAGGAGCGACCCCCAGGTGGCCCTCTCCCTTGCCCAGGTGGTGGCTACCCCGAGGAGCCCACCCCTTGCCTGCATCGCTGAAGAGACCCCTTGGTCTCCCATTGAAACCTATTGCGAACCAGACGCTTGTTTGCACACTGCACCCGGCCACCCCCATGCCGCTGAGGGTGTACTTTTTGTGCTGACTTGTGTCCCCCCCCCCCCGGTGCCTTACAAAACCCCCCCTGGTCTGCCCTCCGAAGACGTGGGCACTAACCTGCTGGCAGACTGGAACCGGGGCACCCTCTTCTCCATTGAAGCCTATGCGTTTTGGGCACCACTTTGACCTCTGCACCTGACCGGCCCTGAGCTGCTGGTGTGGTAACTTTGGGGTTACCCTGAACCCCCAACGGTGGGCTACCTTGGACCCAACTTTGAACCCCGTAGGTGGTTTACTTACCTGCAAAAACTAACAAACACTTACCTCCCACAGGAACTGTTGAAAATTGCACTGTCTAGTTTTAAAATAGCTATATGTCATTTGTGTGAAAACTGTATATACTATTTTGCTAATTCAAAGTTCCTAAAGTTCCTAAGTGAAGTACCTTTCATTTAAAGTATTGATTGTAAATCTTGAGCCTGTGGATCTTAAAATAAACTAAGAAAATATATTTTTCTATACAAAAACCTATTTGCCTGGAATTGTCTGAGTGTTTGTTCCTCATTTATTGCCTGTGTGTGTACAACAAATGCTTAACACTACCCTCTGATAAGCCTACTGCTCGACCACACTACCACAAAATAGAGCATTAGAATTATCTCTTTTTGCCACTATCTTACCTCTAAGGGGAACCCTTGGACTCTGTGCATGCTATTTCTTACTTTGAAATAGTACATACAGAGCCAACTTCCTACAATTAGCATTTGGACTAGTATACAGGGGGGCATCTCTAAGATGCCCTGTGTGTGCATTTTCCAATAAATCCTACACTGGCATCAGTGTGGATTTATTGAGCTGAGATGTTTGATACCACACTTCCCAGATTTCAGTGTAGCCATTATGGAACTGTGGAGTTGTTGTTTGACAAACTCCCAGACCATATACTCTTTATGGCTACCCTGCACTTACAACGTCTAAGATTTGGTTTAGACACTGTAGGGGCATAGTACTCATGCAACTATGCCCTCATCTGTGGTATAGTGCACCCTGCCTTAGGGCTGTAAGGCCTGCTAGAGGGGTGACTTACCTATGGCACAGGCAGTGGGTTGTGGGCATGGCACTTTGAGGGGAGTGCCATGTCGACTTAGTAATTGTCTCCCCACCAGCGCACACAAGCTGTGAGGCAGTGTGCATGTGCTGAGTGAGGGGTCCCCAGGGTGGCATAATACATGCTGCAGCCCTTAGAGACCTTGCCTGGACACAAGGCCCTTGGTACCAGGGGTACCACTTACAAGGGACTTATCTGTGTGCCAGGGCTGTGCCAAATGTGGAGACAAAGGCACAGTTTACGGAAAGAACACTGGTGCTGGGGCCTGGTTAGCAGGTTCCCAGCACACTTTCAATCATAACTAGCATCAACAAAAGGCAAAACGTTAGGGGGTAACCATGCCATGCCCGACAGATTAAGTACCACTATATATATGTTTAAAGTGTCCTACTGCCCTATCTCCTGAGGCAGTTTTGAAGGGATGAATCACTGCGCCTCCTTTGTTCTAGAAATAATATTGACATCTGCTAGAATCTTAAACAAGATACATAACTTTGCTAATGCTCTTTCTGGTGGGGACACTAACCTCAGAATCATACCCTTTAGAATATTCCCCAGACTGGATTGAGACGTTTTCACAGCAGTGCTTCCACACACTGCTCGCTGGCAGCATGCAGGTCCGTATTGGTCTCCTTTAGCCCGAGAAGTGAGAGCAAAGTTGCATATAAGCAAAGTCTGTTTCTTGCTAGACTGTTCCACACCCTCCAAGACTGAAGCACTAAACAACTGGAGGTACCAGTGTGCAGAAATCAAGTCTGAGCATCTCAAGACAGTAAGGAGACCACTTCCAAAGAAAGGGGAAGAGGAAGGGTAGTGAGGCATCTGAGGTAAGAGTAACCACCAGAAAGAGTATCACCGAAGGTAAAAAAAACGGGTTCTTCCGATGGATATGTCAACACCAGGACAGTGTGTGCTCTACGGGCAGCATAATGCAAAATGACAAACCTTATGCAATGTAATAATTCATGCATTATGTGTTGATATTGTATATTAACCTTTGTAATGTATTGTTCAAGATCAATACCTGCAATGCCAAACAGCATTAATGACATTTCATTTTCAAGGCTTTGCTGCAGGAATACAGGGTGTGGTCCCTATTCTGAGCCTTTCTAGACGCCTTTCCTGCAGCCTGGCTGGGAGTGGCATGTGGGCGGGGCTTGGGCCTATTTAAGGGACCCAGCCCAGCTCCATGTGCTCACTATTCAGATGTCCCGGTGCAGAGCAGCAGCATTTCCCTGAATGCCTGTTCCGGAGGCCTACTTAGGCATTTACCTGGCCCTGTTCTCATTTTGCTGATCTATAAGGAGGGCGGTAAGGCGGAGGTCAGGGTAGGCCCCCGACTCAGTTTCTAGAAGCATTTGAGTTTTGGCCTTGTGATTTACAGTGTGCCCGATTCATTCTTGACAATCAACCCTTGTATTTCGGATCGGCAGAATGCGCGCTCTTTGAGGCATTTGAATCTTGATGGTTGAATCGGCAACAATGTGCGCGATTCATTCTTGGCAATTAACCCTTGTAGTTCGGATCAGCAGAGTGCGCAATCATTTTGAGGCATTGAATCTTGATGGTTGAATAGGCAACAATGTGCGCAATTCATTCTTGGCAATTAACCCTTGCAGCTCGGATCGGCAGAGGGCGCGATCATTTCAGGTATTTGAGTCTTGATGCGCAGTCTGGCAATAAGGTGCGCAATAATTTCTGGGCAATTGAATCTTGAAACTCAGACCAAACAGTGTGATCTTTCTAAACCAAACAAGTTTAGTCAGTTTACCTCTTCTATAGTATCATTCATGAATCTTATAGCAGTTGATTCTTTGGGAACGAATGTACTCCTTGATTCTTGTTAGGACGTAATTGCTATCCTAAGGACTAACTTGAGAGTTCAATGTTCAGAGTATATGATTATAAGATGTTATTTTGAAAACGCTCATATGAAAGTCTGCGTAATCCTCCTTTTATTTCCAGGTATCGAGAGTTAAAAAGGTCATGTTATTGAAAAGTACTTGACCTCTCAGAGTATAGATAATTAAAACAAGGTTCATGAATATTAATGTGAATAACCTTGCTATTGTGTTCTTAATTCTTGCTTCCACAGGTCTCCTTCCCCGCTGTTCCAAACCTAAAACCCCATCCCCCACTTGGCCATTCTTTAACTCTGTGCTATGATAGCTAGTAGAGTTTGGAGCTGCCAAGAGGTGGACGTATTGGGAACAGGCGGAAATCCTGAGGATCCAGTCTCGTTGACAGGATACTTTTAACTGCAGATTCCTCACCTTTAAGATAAATACCAAAGCAGTTTTTCCTGAAGATGGAGGGATTGGACTCCGACACGAAGCCCTGCAATTTCGAACAGATGACGTTCCCATCCCTGGCCCAGACAGGCCTGTCAAAGCAGAAGTCCTGCATAAATTTATGCAATGATGTCCACTTTGTAGTTTGGTTGCAGTGGTGACTGTTTTAGATATCTACTAATGGGATTGTGGCAGCCTAGGCCCTGACTAGGTCAACCCCTAGGCGATCAGGGGGTTGTTTCTAGAGAGTACATATCACTTCCTAACAGATGACTATTCAACGAAAAAAGGTCCTCTTTTGCACTGTATTCCTTTCTTTGTCCCAGAGAAACTCACAAATAGCTGATCTATATGAAACTCCTTCGTGCAGTCGATTTAAAAGCTCAGAGTTCCAGTTCAACTAAGTCTATTGAGTCTCTCCTCCCAATTCAACGGGTGAGGTGGCACAAAAACAACAAAAAACAGTAATTGACTGGTAAACGTGGAAATTATTCTCAACCTGTGGTAGGAAAACTGCCCTGGTATTCTAGTACCAATTTGTCATTAAAGATGGTATAGGGTAGTTGCAATGGAAGTGCCAGCAATTCACTCATGTAACATGCTGACAATCGCAAGGAGGAAAATAGTTTGGTGGGAGGCTTGAAACACTTGCCCATTGCAAGCCAGATTTTGTTTTGTTCATTCTTTTGACACTAGACAACAAGTTTGTTCCAGGTGGTGTGTGTAGTGCCTTCATAGGAGACCTCTAGTCCTCTGGCTTTTTGGATGTCCAAATACAAGGCACCATCAGCATAAGTGGGTGACTTCTGCACCGGTTCTTAAAGCAGTGCAGTTGACACTGGTATGGAAATTCCATCTTGACACCCTTGCATTTTCACTCCACACTAAGTGGTGAGATGTGGTACGGTCCAAGAAGCTTGACTTTGTGCCTAGAGTTCATCTCCCAGTTGAAGTCTAATAAGTTGGACTTTTCAGAGGAGAGCAGCCTCAAAACTGGGCCTTCACAGGAGGAAATATGCTGCCTGTCTTAGAATTGTGACCAGATTACAAACAGGTGGGAATATAATTGGCTAGCACAATGTTGAAATTTGGATGTGCATCGGGTGGTGCAGAAAGAGCACCAGACCTCAGCAGGCAGTGGTGGCACATATATGGCTCAACTGTAATTTCTGGGATAGTATGGACCCACATTACACTTAACGGTGTGCAGGAGCACCAATACCAATGTTTCAGATCCATTCTGCCACTATAGGATAATCTAAAGAGGAGGAATCTGCAGTTAGAAGTATGCATTAGAAACCTGATGTACTCGGGATCTTGTTGTGATGTCCTGTACTTTAATTTTTGGGCGATTTTGATGTGCTTTGAAAATTGCCTGTCCTGGAAACAAACTCTCCATTCTTTCCAAAAGCTTAGTCAGTACCCAAGAGAAAGCAGGAATCATCTTGGTCATCAGTTGCAACCCAGAGTTATTTGTCGCTCTTACATGGGGTTATAGGTCACCATGTCTTCTTGAGACTGGAAAATTATTTTACATCTCAGGTTATGGAGAGTCTGCTTTTAGATTTTCCCCAAATCTTTTCCTTATCCTCCATCGTCAGAAAGTGACAGCTGTTTCTCACACCAGAAGAACAACTTACTTACCTCCTGTAATGCCTTAATATATCTAGACTATCTAGCCGCAGATTCCTTACCTTAGAACTATCACCAGGCGTCAGACTAGATCTGTTTTTTTTTTTCATGAGCAGTACTGCTGCGCGTCTGTAGGAAAACAGCATATTTTTTACATAGCTATAGCTCCCCCACCCCCCCTCCCTTTTGGCCTGGTGTCTGTGTTTAGACTGTAGCGAACTGGGATCCTGCTAATGAGGACCTTAATGTCAGTGCTCTCTCCTCTAAATGTGGGTGCTGGTAAACTTGTATACCCCACAATTGGCATACTAGTGCACCCATGTAAGTCCCTAGTATATGGTACTTAGGTACCCAGGGCATTGGTACACAAGGGGTCTCCCATGGACTGCAGCATGCAGTTCTGCCACCCATGGGAGCCCATGCTAAATGTGTCTGCAGGCCTGTCATTTCAGCCTGTGTGAAATGGTGCATGCACCTTTCACTTTAGATACAAGTCTTGCCTTAAATCATGGTCACTGTACTTGGACAGTAAGTCACCCATCTGGTAGGCTCTTTAGCTCAAGGTCAGGGTGTATGTGTCCAAGTGTGAGGGTACCCCTGCATGAGGCCACACCTACAGACCCCAGACTACTCCATGGGCTTTGTAAGTGTGGGGAAGCCATCTTAAAGTATTTAGTGGACACTGGTCAATATGAGCGGTCCACCTACAGAATGGCTTCACTCAAACTAGACATGTTTTGTATCAAACAGGTTGGAATCCTACAACTACACGGATTCCTGTGCTAGTGGCATGATCCCATGTACCCTGGGGGTTCCTTAGAGGATCCCCCAGTTCCACCTGTGCAGACCTACGGGGTCTGGCTGCCAGCCCATGCTGCTGCCGACCCCAGACACTGTTCTGCTGAGGTGGCAAAGTCAAGCAGGGGAAGGCAGAACAAAGGATCTCCTGCAAGGAAGAGGTGTGACCACCTCTCCCTTTGAAATAGCTGTCTTTGGGGTTGGGTGACCTCTGAGCGTAAGACTGCTTTGAAGGGCACATTTGGTGCCCTCCTTGCATAGTCCTGTTTGCACCAGTTCCCACTAAAGCAAGAAACTACACAAAGGACAGGGGAGTGAACATTCCCATGTCCAGCTCTTCCACTAGGGAGTTGCACAGAGCTCCGACAGGTGGCCGATTGATTCTACCATCTTGGAAACAAGGTGGGCAGAGACCACTGGGAGCTTCTGACTGGTTGGGCCAGGTAGATGTCCCTGATCCCCTCTGATAGGTGGGTCTCTACAGAGCGTGACCAACCCCCTTTTAGGGTTACTTAAGGACTTCCCCGAGGACGAGTCCTCAGATTGATCAAGCAAGACTCAACATCCGTAGCTGTGCATCTTCCAGGGTCACAAGGACTCTGCTTACATCCAAAAAGCAAGAAGGAAACTCCCCTGGAGTGAAGGAGTCACTCCTCTGCATCTGCAGACACCTCAAAACAACGACAGGCTGGTGGATCAGGCTGTCCCATGGACAACAAAAAGGTTCTGCTCTCAGGTGGTGGTTCTGTGGTCCTCTCCGGGTCCAACTTGTCTTCGGACCAACTTGGGAAACTGTGGACCCTTGCTGCAGCCACTGGGACGGAACCCCTGTGCACTGTGACTATTAGTCTTGCTATAGCTTGCCGGCTGTTCCAAGAGATCGAGCTTCAAAAAGCCCAGCCTCCAGCACTCTGCAACTCCAAGATCAGTATGAACTCTACAGCACCTGCAACATGGGACTCCTGTTTTGTTGTACCGCTGAGGCCTCCCTGCGCCTGCTGCTGAGACCTCCCTGCGCCTGCTGCCAGAGGGTCACTTGTGGGGGCTCCTCTGGGCATCCTGGTGTAGGTACTCTGGGCTTCTGGGCATCCATGGGTGGGGCACTCCAACTTGTGCCAACTGGTTTCCTTGGGGTCCACTGGGAAAGGTCCAGAATCCATAAAAATCCAACCACAATGATCCTAGTCTATGGGACACCCGGCTTAACTCTGCACCCAGGCACTCGTGGGATTTCTAGTACTTACCTCTTGTGATTTCCTACTCCCCAAGCCCATTAGATCATAACACATACCTTGGCTGTTTACCTCATTTTCATACCACTTTCCTAGTAAACTAGGACCCTGGAAGAGGAAAGTCATGTCTCTAGAGCAGGGCGGATGGTTGGGTTGGTAAGGAACCTTCAAACTAGATAGTCTCTACCAGACAAAGCGTTACACTGAAGGTGAGTAACTTGTTACACTTCTAGCTGCAGATTTCTGACCTTAGAATAGATACCCAAGCAATACCTCCCCAGACGTGGGTCTGCAAAACAACTTCAAACCAATAAGTCCTACAGGACTGAAAAGGCAAAATGCCCATCGCTAATGACCTGAATGGTCCCAGCAGTAGTAATTGGTAAGGTTGTGCAGAGATGCCCATGATGCTGCCTGGCACATGTCCAGGACCAGAGCTCCATATCCTAATGCAGTGGTCGCAGCTTTGACTCTGGTGGAATGAGCACAAAAGCCTTCTGGAAGTTTCTTCTTGGGCAATGTATAGCAGATTTTAATGTATAACGGTGGTTCACTTCTGCACAGCCTTTCCCTTCTTTGCTCTAAAATACCCCATGAAGACTTGGTCGTCCACCCGGAGCACTCTTGTGCACTCAAGGTAGAAAGACAACACTCTTTTTGGGTCCAAAGGGTGGTGTCACTCCTCTTTAAAGGGAAGTGGCATAGAGCAAAAATTAGGCCGGGTGATGGTCAGGCCTACATAAAAGGGAGTTGCAGAACCAGCTTGCCTGGGTAGATGTTCAAGTATGGAGGCTTGGAAGACAAAGCCTGCAACTCACCGACCCTCTGGTCAGATGGTATGCAAACTGAGAGGACAGTGGGCAAAGGCTCGAAGAGGGCACACATTAGGAACATCAGGACTAGATTAAGGTACCACTGAAGCATGATAAGGGAGAAGGAGGAAACCTATGTTGCAAACCTTTCAGTGACATATGTACAATAGGGGATTTAAAGAGGGATGACTGGTCAGGCAACTGCTGAAAAGCAGATTATAGCAGAAAGGTAGTTCTTTAGGACACCCAGAGCAGAGCCCTGCTGAGCACGGGAAAGAACAGCAAAACCTGAGAAAGAGGCACAGAAAGGGTGTCTCCACATCATCGCTCAAATTTGCACCTACAGCAGGCAAATACTGTTTTGGTGGAGGGACACCTGGCTGCCTGAACAGCATCACAGACTTCATGCGGAAGGTCAAAAACTGTCAACTGTTGCTGCTCAATCTCCAAGCATGAAGGTGGATCGTTGACCAGTTCAGGTGGTGACCCACCCTACCCCTACCTGTGCTGCTGCAACAGAAGATCCTCTAATGGGGCAGCATGATCAGAGGACCGATGGCCATGCTCAACAGCTCGTGATACCAACCTCAGAGCCCAGTCCACAAGGATGATCTGCCCCAGTCGTTCGTATTCTCCTTGAGAACTCTGGGCAGGAGTGGTATGTGCATAAAGGAGGCCTGAGCTCCACTCACGAAGTCTTCAAGCAAGAGCTGCCTTGAATACACCAGCATACAGAACTGCTGACATTGTGAATTGTCAGCGCTGGCGAACAGATCAAACCGAGACTTCCCCACTAGTGGAAGACCATGCACCACCTCTGGATGGAGAAGCAATTCGTGATCAGCTAAGCATCGTCTGCCCTAGCATTCAGAGAGCCTGCCAGGTGTTGAACCACAAGGGATATGCTCCGACATTTCAGCCATGTTGAGAGACAGGACCTCTTGACAAATGGTTCATGACCCCACCCTTCCCGGTTTGTTGCAGTACCACATGGCGGTGATGTGGTCTATGAACACCTGCACTAGCCTTCCATTGATGGAGGAGAAAGACAATGCCAGCTGGGTGTCCCTGAGCTCCAGAAAGTGGATATGAAGTCTGAATTCCAACAGAGACCAGAGGCCTCTCCCATAAGGCCACACCATCCCAGGAGTGATGCAGCTGTCACTGTCAGATAAGGGTGGGGAAGGGAGAGGGTCTGCCGCTGATCCATTTGTGGTTTGTAGCCAACAATGCAGGTCTTCTACAGTTTCCTCTGAGATCTGGACCATGTCAGATATTCCCCCGATGCGGTGTCTACTGGAACTTCAGATCGCACTGCCGAGCCTGCACATGCCAGCAGGTATTTTTCACAAGCAGGAGGCCACAAGGCCCAGGAGCCTCAGTCAGTCAGTCTCAACGAAATCCACAATAGAGGCTGAAAAGCCTGAATATCCTGGTCTTGCTGCTCAAGAGGATAAGTTCGAAACTGCACCATTACCAGAACAGCTCTGTTAAAATGGAGCAGAGGGAGAAAAGTGCGACTTCGGCATGCTGATGGTGAACCCCAGCAAGTTCAGGAGGTCTGCTGTAGTCTGGAGGTGGGAGACTGCAACCTGGGGTGAGCCCACCTTCAACATCCAGTCGTCGAGATACGGAAAGACTGGTGCCCCTGATCTCCGCATATGAGCTGCAACCACCTATAAACCTGGTTGAACACCCAGGGGGCACTGGTAAGGCCAAAATGGAGTACGTTGAATAGAAAGTGCTTGTGGCTCACCATGAACTGCAGGTACTGCCAGTGTGCAAGCAGGACGGGAATATGGAAATATGCACCCTGCATGTCTAACGCTACCATTCAGTTTCCCGGGTCTAGGGCAAACAGGACTTGAGCAAGCATGAGCATTTTCAGCTGCTTCTTGAGGAATAATTAAGACACAGGAAGAGGATAGGACGAAGGACTCGGTCCTCCTTTGGCACCAGAAAGTAGCAGGAATAGCAACCACAAACTACTTCTGGCATCAGCACCAACTATGGCTCCCCTGTCCAAGAGAGCTGCCATTCCTTGCAGATCAAGGAGAGAGTCCTCTGTCAGCCTACTGCAAGCAGGTGGAATGGGTGAAGAGGTAAAGGTGAGGGAGTATCCCCTCCGGACAATTTGTAGAACATCTGATGTGATCTCACCTGACCCACTGCTGGTCTGAGTATTCTGCCTTCAACGGGGTGCTCATGATGGTAAGAACTGTTAGGAAGGCACACTAATGGGATGGAGTCTGCAGCTGCTGGGGTGGGGTGGTGGATTGGTCCAGCCTGATGTTTGTCTGCCCATCCCAAGGAGAGTGGGTACCACACCCTCTGCCAAGCAGAGTCTGGAAAGCTGGTGCACCGCCGTGGTTGGAGGGTATAGATTTTGCGGGAGCCCTCTCTGTGCCACAAAAGGTGCTGCAGGCAAATCGGAGATAACAAGGTGCCACAGAAAGGCCCAAGGACCTGGCTGCCGCCCTGCTGTCCTTAACGCACTCCAATCCGGACTCCACCCTTTCTACAGAGATAGGAGGAATCAAAGGTTATGTCCAAAGTGATACTTGGACATCCCCAGTTGTTCTCAGCTGGGTGTGTTGCTGTTAAAACAGATCATGAAACTGCTCTGCCCAGTGAACAGGTGGTATCCAGTCCACATTTGATTGTGGACTTAGCTGCATTTCTTCCATCAGGAACAGCCTGTGAGTGTATGGCCAGGACCTCCTCTGGGACGATGGGTAGCACCTGTGTAAATTAATCACAGTGCATGGGAGTAATGGCCCAGAAGGCATGTGGTGTTCAAGGACCGCAGTGCCAGGCTGGTGGAAGAAAATATCTTCTCACCCAAGGTGCCTAACCTCTTGGATTCCCTATGCAGTAGAGCAGCAGGGAATTCACCAGGTTTTATGTGGGAGGTGTAATCCTGGAACACCAGGATATCTGGGGTAGGGTGTTGTGTAAGGAATTTGGGGTGGTGGGCAGTTAGACAGGAGTACCTGTGCTGGTCTTGGATCCAGTCCCAAGCAGGGCATCTGAAGGGGCTTCTTAAAAGGGGAGAGGCGGTTCTGAGGGAGTCACTCCCAGTTAAAGCACCTCAAGCAAGACATTTGTCTTGATTGCCACAGAGGGCAGGCCAAGGCCTAGGACTTCAGCCACCTCTCACTACCATTACAAATGACGCTTCGCCCATAGCCAGAGTAAGGGGAGACAACATGTCAGTAACTGGAGAGGTGTCCAGTCTACTGGTGTGTGCCAAATCCTCACAAGTCAACTGGCTGGTATTCTTCAGAGTCCAGTGACCCCCCCCCCCCCCCCCCCCCACCTTCACGCATCCTCGCTCATAATAAGTCTCAGGATTCAACTTGGAAGGCATGACTTCAGTCAGCGCCAAAGTCAGGTGATATCCCTCCGGCTCCATATCAGAGTTGGGGATTAGAATGGGGATGTCGCTGGGAGAGTCTGCATCAGGAAAGGAGCCGGGGAAGTTTGAGGTGGCACAAATGGCATCAGACTGGGTCAATCTGTGAATCCAAAGGGCCAGTCTGGTGCTGGAGCAGTCAGTCTGGATCCAGTTGGGGCCCCTACTGAACCCATGGGGCCCAAAGACTCGCTGACGGGAGGATACTCCAATATGCATAGCTGCAGAACTCTCAAAGTTGAGTAGGGGTCACTGGCTTCCGGAAACTGGGAGGTGTGGAGATGGTACATGCGAGGACTCAACCATGGAGCCAGGCCTCAAATGTCTACGTTCCCTTGTCTCATTAGCGGAAGTGAAGTCGAACATCTCTAACTTCTTGAAGTTTTTTTGCAGTGGAACTTACCAGAGTGGCCAGCTGACTTAAAGTGCGACAAGATCTCTGGCTCCACAACCTATCCTGGGACTTTCCTCTCGACTCTGATCAAGACAGTCATGGTGTCCCATGTCTAGTGGCTAGGAGCTTGCAGGACCGCTCCCTCAAAGCCTTCGGATTCACTGTGAGACAGTCAACATAGGCCTTCACAATGTGGTTGTGTTCCAGGAACCAGAGACAAGGTGAGGGTCCTTCACAGACATCAAGTGGTGACCTGTTCTGCAAGACTTAAAGCCAGTCTTGCTTAATTACATCCCTACCACACCAGGAGAAAAAAAAAAATTAAAAAAAAAGAAATGCCTAAGGGTAGCTTACACCAGATCTGCACTGACTGGTGCGGAAAGAAAAGAACTGATATCAGAGTGCTGGGGTGGCATCTATATACTCAGATGCCACATGGATGGATGCTCACAAAAAAATTCTGAATCCAATTCGACACCTGGGGATAATTTTAAGGGAAGGAATCTGAGGCTAGAAGTCTATCAGATCCTGACTGTGTGGTCACTACCTTATATGTCTTCACTTTCATATGAATTCTGTTCATTATGTAGTTTTTTGTTTTTTTACCCATTTAGAAGGTATTTTCGCCCCTTTTTTCATTTGTTTTTACTTCTTTTCCTACCAGTTATTGGAGTAGTTGGAATACTTTCACAGACTTTGTGTAGTTTTCAATGCGATTGTGACAGGCATTCTGCTTTGCAACTTTCAAAGACTTTGTATGTTTTGGTGTTGACATAAGGAGCCAGGTTTGTGTTTCAAAGATATACGCACTGGTCATTTGGCCCCTTCTGAGACAATCTATTTTATTTTCTAGGACCCGTTTTCTGTTTTGTATCCTTATAGCTGAAGGAACAAACCCGGAAATAAAAAAGCAAGTATTTTCTTATTCTCATGCTTTTATCATTTGCGCTTTGTGATTTCTATTAACAATGAGATTTTGGCTGTAAATTCTTGTCCAGGTCCACCACTGCCAATGTTGGTCTTTTTGGACTCAAAAAAGCCCTTTTGGGCCGTTTGCGGAATAAGTTATGAAAATAACTAATCCACAATGAAAGCTGTCATTTTCTTTGTGCCTCCTCTGCTTCGATTTCCTGCTTGTTAGGTTGCTTAGTGTGCCACATCCTACGTTTTGATATGGCATTAGAAGCCAGGTTTTCCTCTGTTTAAGGTTTGTGGTTTTAGTTTTGAACATAATCTTCAGTAATCTGGTGGTATCAAGACAAGCATAATTTGCTATCAGTGTTCATATGAATTTGCCAACTTAAGGTGACACATGACAAATTGCGAAGGTGTTCTCTCCATTACTAAAAACCCCAAAGTGCAATAGAGAAAGCCCAACAATACTTGCATGTATATTGTAAATATCCGACCTGCACCTACAACGGTTCAATCTTGAGTGGGGAAAAAAATTCTGGCCTTCAGGTGTTTTAGTGACTCCAGTCTACAGTGTCTTCGCCACCAACATGGTTGGCTTGAGGAGCCATTCACTAGTTCACCACGCTTCCAAACCCACTAGCAAAAGAATATTTTGAAGATAATTATGTACTGAGCACTTAAGATAACGCATGAGGACACTAAGGGTGACTGGCTCCACCTATGATTGATGCCCAAAAGAATACAGGGAGTGCAGAATTATTAGGCAAATGAGTATTTGGACCACATCATCCTCTTTATGCATGTTGTCTTACTCCAAGCTGTATAGGCTCGAAAGCCTACTACCAATTAAGCATATTAGGTGATGTGCATCTCTGTAATGAGAAGGGGTGTGGTCTAATGACATCAACACCCTATATCAGGTGTGCATAATTATTAGGCAACTTCCTTTCCTTTGGCAAAATGGGTCAAAAGAAGGACTTGACAGGCTCAGAAAAGTCAAAAATAGTGAGATATCTTGCAGAGGGATGCAGCACTCTTAAAATTGCAAAGCTTCTGAAGCGTGATCATCGAACAATCAAGCGTTTCATTCAAAATAGTCAACAGGGTCGCAAGAAGCGTGTGGAAAAACCAAGGCACAAAATAACTGCCCATGAACTGAGAAAAGTCAAGCGTGCAGCTGCCACGATGCCACTTGCCACCAGTTTGGCCATATTTCAGAGCTGCAACATCACTGGAGTGCCCAAAAGCACAAGGTGTGCAATACTCAGAGACATGGCCAAGGTAAGAAAGGCTGAAAGATGACCACCACTGAACAAGACACACAAGCTGAAACGTCAAGACTGGGCCAAGAAATCTCAAGACTGATTTTTCTAAGGTTTTATGGACTGATGAAATGAGAGTGAGTCTTGATGGGCCAGATGGATGGGCCCGTGGCTGGAATGGTAAAGGGCAGAGAGCTCCAGTCCGACTCAGACGCCAGCAAGGTGGAGGTGGAGTACTGGTTTGGGCTGGTATCATCAAAGATGAGCTTGTGGGGCCTTTTCGGGTTGAGGATGGAGTCAAGCTCAACTCCCAGTCCTACTGCCAGTTCCTGGAAGACACCTTCTTCAAGCAGTGGTACAGGAAGAAGTCTGCATCCTTCAAGAAAAACATGATTTTCATGCAGGACAATGCCCCATCACACGCGTCCAAGTACTCCACAGCGTGGCTGGCAAGAAAGGGTATAAAAGAAGGAAATCTAATGACATGGCCTCCTTGTTCACCTGATCTGAACCCCATTGAGAACCTGTGGTCCATCATCAAATGTGAGATTTACAAGGAGGGAAAACAGTACACCTCTCTGAACAGTGTCTGGGAGGCTGTGGTTGCTGCTGCACGCAATGTTGATGGTGAACAGATCAAAACACTGACAGAATCCATGGATGGCAGGCTTTTGAGTGTCCTTGCAAAGAAAGGTGGCTATATTGGTCACTGATTTGTTTTTGTTTTGTTTTTGAATGTGAGAAATGTATATTTGTGAATGTTGAGATGTTATATTGGTTTCACTGGTAATAATAAATAATTGAAATGGGTATATATTTGTTTTTTGTTAAGTTGCCTAATAATTATGCACAGTAAGAGTCACCTGCACACACAGATATCCCCCTAACATAGCTAAAAATAAAAACAAACTAAAAACTACTTCCAAAAATATTCAGCTTTGATATTAATGAGTTGTTTGGGTTCATTTAGAACATGGTTGTTGTTCAATAATAAAATTAATCCTCAAAAATACAACTTGCCTAATAATTCTGCACTCCCTGTATTCTTAAAATTCTAGACGCAACCAACTGACAGAAGACATAGTATGGGATTCTAAAATCTGTTATTGCTACAAATACAAAGCTTGTTTTATCTTGTGCCCCTTGTTATGCACATTTGGTTAGCCAAACAATGTCAAACTGTTATGACCTTGGAATGATTTAGGGTAACTGAATAAACATACACTGGCCCACTGCGCGGTGTGGCAGCACAGCAGAAGGGTTGGAACAGAATTTGTGACACTGACAAATTTGCCAGACATTCAAGCAGACAGAACTGGGCTCAGTTTTGCATTAGACTACTGTTAAAATAGATGAGATTCTAGAACAGGCTTCTCCAACAAGTAGCTCACAAGCTACCTGGCGCTCTCCAGCTACCTCCAAGTAGTTCTCCAGTGTTCAGCCCAGCCAGAAGTCAAAAGCTGAGGTTTGGAGGGGGGAAAATAAAATAAATAAAAAATTTATATTTGCAAAACATAGGTAAAGCTTACTAATAGCATTACCTTGGTGCCAGTGGCATTCAAGCTATTACCTATGTAAAGGCGTTCTTAACTGACAAAGCCTTTTCTTCATTACTGCTGGCTACCCTGCCTGTTAGACTGAGGTGATCAAGGCAAGTAATCTTGAATGGTTGGCTACTAATGTAATCCTGCTTGATGTCACTAATACTATTAGTTGCTCGGGAAGATTTTTATTGATTAGAAGTAGGTTTTATTTAAAAAAAAAAAAAAAAAGCTGGGGACCCCTCTGCTAGAAGCAATAGAGGAAGGTTCATATCGCTTCGAGACATTCACAGCAAGCTCGCCTTTACTTAAACTAGTATTCCGGAGTAACTAACTTAACCCAATCTAAGATACTCTACTTGATACCATAACTTCCACCTATCGATCATCGATTTTCCAACTCCAATCCCTTAGTGTTTCGAAACAGAGTAGACATCCTATGTAGTAGGAGGGTGTCCTGCAATTTAGCCTAAAGAGCTATAGCTCATACTAGGCAGCTACTTCGTGGATGGCAGTCACGTCTCAACCTAGCTCAGTTTACCATCCACACTATTCCAGCCTCCAGTTAGAAACAGATACAAAATGAACACACCAACATTGTGAAACCTTTATTTGCAATGTTGCATTTCTGACAGCCTAGTAGTGGTAATATTTCTGCAGTTTAAGGCACTTCATAGAGGGTAGTACACCAGGCTAAATTTCAGTGGAGCTCAAGACTGGCCTGGGAAGAGGGGGGGAAATGGACAGCGGAGCATTACAGATTTTTCACTATTGTGCTTAAGTCCATGTATGGCATACAGAAAAACATTACAGTTCCAACATACAAATATATATTTACTAGCCAGTGTGCGATGCAGAGAAGCTGCCCTCCGGCAGTTATCCCAGAGAAAGGCAGTGACGTAGAAGCAGTTTTCGCAGTTTACATTATTCGAACAGCCTTATCTAGCTCTGTGAAATATGGCTATGCGTGTACAAGGTGCAGCAAGTGTTCTCTCCAGTTATAGATTTCTTCGCGGGTGTAGATATTCCCAAGACAGAATACATGAAACAGTTGAAATAAATGACATTGATAATGTAAAAAAAAAAAAAAAAAAATCTGGCTAAATTCAACGTGATATATATATTTATAGTTTTTTTATTAAATAGATTTTGGTCCTGATACAAATCTGAAGATTGCTAGATCTGTTTGGTCTTCTCTCCCCCAGTTGCCAACGGTTAACAGATCCACAAGAAAAAAATATCAGAATACTGTGGCTCAAGGATATTGTGTCCTACTCGGCCCTCTCAAATCCAGAAAGGCAGATGGACAGTAACACGTGGCAAAGACCCATCACCCCCTGATCGTAAGTTGTCCGGGCAGGAGCAGTGTCAAATAAGCAACACAAGCTCGCACTTCAAGAAAAGATTACATCTCCATTTAAGGCAGTAATAGAAACAGATTCATGATTGCCAAAAGCTAGTCTTGAGGTATAGCTTTCCTACTCTATCTCACTAGGAAAAAACAGCACCCCATCAAAACAGCACGATTCAGTATCAGCCGGCAGTTCTAGGAAAGTGCATACGTATCTGGCGACATGGACGGGTGGAGGATTATCTCCCATTCAGAGGACGAGGGGCAAGGAAAAGCTGTGCCAAGGAATTTAACCTACTTTGGATAGAGGAACGAAAGCACAAAGTGGCAGCATACAAGCAAACAGGCAAGTATCTCCCATTCGCATTATTTCAGACTCGGACAATGGCACAGGGTAAGGAGAAGGCCTCATGTTTGCTTGAAATCCAGTAGTGGAGTCTGCTATTTGGCAAGAGAGAAATGGCTTTCAATCTGCTTTTGCATCTCCAGCATCTGCTCTGTCCAAGTCGTCGTCTGAGCCTTCCTCCACACCTTTCCGGCCAGCACGTCGCGGGATGAAAGGCACATCACCGCCGCGCCTAGAGTGAAGGGGATAGAAACAAAATGTAAGAAAAGGTGCACCTTGAAGATACAAGAGCAGGCGGCTTAGAAATATAATCTTTACATACAGTGCCAGTATTTTCAGATCCAAAGTAATAACTGCTGCCAAAAGCACCTGTGGGGCGGGGTTGGGTTGAAGCAAGTTTGTGCTAGCGCTTAGGTGTTTTATCTTCTGTGCCACCTATGCTTCTCTATATATTAGTGTCTACACATAGTATTTGCATAAGCTATTTACTATGTCCATGTAACTACCATATATGTGTATTTAATGAATACGTTCTGCAAAAAGGCAAGTGTTGCCCCTTTTTTCTTCTTGCAGTGGGATCTTAGTCTCTTCTCTAGCGCTACCATTGCTTTTTTGGACCTTACTGGATTGTTGGTACTTTCCACTGTACAATGGTCCCCTTCAACATGGGTGAGCCTTGGTTTGCTTAAGCAAAGCAAACCAAGAACTGTTTCCCCTTTCTGATCTGTTTTGTTTCCTGCATGTACTACATGACTGTCTTGAGTACAATTAACATGTGCAAAGCTCTTTCAGGGTGTTTTCAGCTGTTGGAAGAAACCTGCTGTAAGGAAATGCCTCCTTAGCATGGTTATCCTCTGACTTTTTGCCTTTTCTAAGTTATGATTGAAAGTGTGCTGGGACCCTGCTAACCGGGCCCCAGCACCAGTGTTCTTTCCCTAAACTGTACCTTTGTCTCCACAAATGTCACAACCCTGGCACTCCGGTAGGTCCCTTGTAACTGGTACACCTGGTACCAAGGGCCCTGGTGCCAGGGATGGTCTCTAAGGGCTGCAGGTCTTATGCCACTCTAGGGACCCCTCACTCAGCACATGCACACTGCTTCACAGCTTGTGTGTGGTGGTGGGGAGAAAATGACTAAGTCGACATGGCACACCCCTCAGAGTGCCATGCCAACCTCACACTGCCTGTGGCATAGGTAAGTCACCCCTCTAGCAGGCCTTACAGCCCTAAGGCAGGGTGCACTATACCATAGGAGAGGGCATATGTGCATGAGCACTATGCCCCTACAGTGTCTAAGCAAAACCTTATACTCTTATGGCTACCCTGCACTTACAATGTCTATGGTCTGGGAGTTTGTCAAACACGAACTCCACAGTTCCATAATGGCTACACTGAAATCTGGGAAGTTTGGTATCAAACTTCTCAGCACAATAAATGCACACTGATGCCAGTGTGCAATTTATTGCAACATACACCCAGAGGGCATCTTAGAGATGCCCCCTGAATACCAATCGACTTCTAGTGTAGGCTGACCAGTTTCTGTCAGCCTGCCACACACCAGACATGTTGCTGGCAATATGGGGAGAGTGCTTTTGTCACTCTGTGGCCAGGAACACAGCCTGTACTGGGTGGAGGTGCTTCTCACCTCCCCCTGCAGGAACTGTAGCACCTGGCGGTGAGAGCCTCAAAGGCTCACCCCTTTTGTTACAGCACCCCAGGGCATCCCAGGTAGTGGAGGTGCCTGCCCCTCCGGCCATTGCCCCCACTTTTGGCAGCAAGACTGGAGGAGATAATGAGAAAAACAAGGAGGCGTCACCCACCAGTCAGGACAGCCCCTAAGGTGTCCTGAGCTGAGGTGACCCCTGCCTTTAGAAATCCTCCATCTCAGTTTTGGAGGATTCCCCCAATAGAATTAGGGATGTGCCCCCTTCTCCACAGGGAGAAGGCACAAAGTGTAGCCACCCTCAAGGATAGTAGCCATTGGCTACTGCCCTCCCAGACCTAAACACCCCCCTAAATTTAGTATTTAGGGGCACCCCAGGAAATCAGATTCCTGCAACCTGAAGAAACAAGGACTGCTGACCTACAAGCCTGCAGAGAAGACGGACGAAAACAACTGCTTTGGCCCCAGCCCTACCGGCCTGTCTCCAACTTCAAAAGCCTGCAACCAGCGACGTATCCGACAGGGACCAGAGATCCCTGAAGCCTCAGAGGACTGCCCTGGACTAAAGGACCAAGAAAATCCAGTGAGCAGCGGCTCTGCTCAAAACCAGCTACTTCTTTGCAACAAAGAAGTAACTTTTAAAGAACTCACTCTTCCCACCAGAAGCATGAGACTTCACACGCACACACTGCACCCGACGCCCCCGGCTCAAGATCCAGAGAACAAACACCACAGGGAGGACTCCCTGGCAAATGCAAGCCCGCGAGTAGCCAGAGACGACCCCCCTGAGCACCCACAGTGACGCCTGCAAAGAGAATCCAGAGGCTCCCACTAACAGAGTGCCTGCAACAAGGGACCTGACGTCTGGAACCAGCACTGCACCCGCAGCCCCCAGGACCTGAAGGAACTGACCCTCAGCGCAGAATTGACCCCCAGGCAACCGTCTGCCTAGCCCAGGTGGTGGCTACCCCGAGAAGCCCACCCCCGTGCCTGCCTGCACTGTTAGTGTGACCCCTGGGTCCCTCCATTGATTCCTATCTGAAACCAGACACCTGCTTTGCACACTGCACCTGGCCGCCCCTGTACCGCTGAGGGTGTATTGTGTGCCTACTTGTGTGCCCCCACCCAGAGTGCTCTACAAAACCCCCCTGGTCTGCCCCCAGAGAATACGGGTACTTACCTGCTGGCAGACTTGAACCAGAGCACTCCTGTCCTCCATAGGCACCTATGTGTTTTGGGCACCTCTTTGACTGCTGCACCTGACCGGCCCTGAGCTGCTGGTGTGGTAACTTTGGGGTTGCCTTGAACCCCCAATGGTGGGATGCCTATGCCCCCAGGAATGAGACTTAAGTGTTTTACTTACCTCACAAACTAACCTCTCCCAGGAACTGTTGATTTGTGCACTGAGTTCACTTTGAAAATAGCTTATTGCCATTTTAACAAAGACTGTATACGATATTGCTTTTATTCAAAGTTCCGAAGATACCTATGCAAAGTCCTTGCATTTTATGTGTTTACTTCAAATCTTGAACCTGTGGTTCTTAAAATAAACTAAGAAAATATATTTTTCAATATAAAAACCTATTTGCCTGGAGTAAGTCGTTGAGTCTGTGTTCCTCATTTATTGCCTGTGTGTATAACAAATGCTTAACACTACCCTCTGATAAGCCTACTGCTCGACCACACTACCACAAAATACAGCATTAGGATTATCTAATTTTGCCACTATCTTACCTCTAAGGGGTACCTTGGACTCTGTGCACACCATTTCTTACTTTGAAATAGTATATACAGAGCCAACTTCCTACAGTATGTGTCCATGTTGCGTTTCCAGTCGCGAGCATAATTTGGGTAATTTCTTGGTCTCCTTCAGGGGAACCCACAAACTCTGGGTACCTCTTGAATCCCTAGGATGTTGGGGGAAAAATAACGCAAATTTGGCATGGGTAGCTTATGTGGACAAAAAGTTATGAGGGCCTAGGTGCAAACTGCCCCAAATAGCCAAAAAAAGGCCTGGCAGAGAAGGGGTTGAGTAAACATAGCAAGCCCCTGGAACCTTTAGCTTCTTTTGTTTGTATGTCGTATACTGGGTGTGCAGCGCTGGGCTTCCCATCCTCAGACTTACACTGATAGATACGGAGGCCACGACCTATGATCAACCTCCTTTTAGCTACTTTAACTGCTGGCACTTCAGTGCTGTGTGTGTATATCTATATCCATCTCCTCACCTTAACTTGCTTTTGAGTGTGCTAACTTCACGATTCATAGCGTCTGCAGTTTCTGTAGCGTCCTCCAACTCTCGCTGCAATTTCCTCCGCATAGCATTTGCTCGTTGAGCCTCCTCTTCAGCTTCCTCCACCTGACGCTTGAGCTGCTTCATACGGGTGTTGCTCTTATCAGCCTGTAGAATGAAAAATAATTACAAGTTCATGACACTTCATCTGCAGGTTTCCACTTTAAAAACATGGCAGGAAGGATTCCATCCAACTGTTTAAACGGATTGCTTTTGGTACTGTAAAAGGTAATATGGTCTTATGTATCCAAGTTTGTGCAGTCAGCTCTACCTTTGGATATGGGTTTACTTCTGGGACAGTCACTGCTAAATTGTCAGTTACCCTGCTTGCTGTCCTTCACCAACATTGGAATGCCCCGTGAAAGATAGGTTTTTGTGGCCTGCTCAAGGCCTCCTTTGCATGCTTGCAGCTCAAGTGGAGCACAGTAAGAACTCCTTCCCTTCCACAGGGGAAGACTTGTTGGCTTGCTGAGGGGCAAACAGTATGTAGGTAGTATCTGACCAGGAACTGCAAGGCTCGGAAGTGCCCTGGGCATTCCAAAACATCTGAACCATTAAATGCAAAAAGGCGTCGTGTTTAGGAACTACAGGACAGATTACATTCAGAGCCCAGTGATTTGCTCCCTGCTTATAGTTTCATAACAGTTGTCTACATAAATCTTCACTCACTTCGTCCTCCACTTGTGGGAGTGCCTGAAACAGCCAGTTTAAAGAGCAGCTCATCTCCTTGCATCCTCTTACTGTAAGAGCATTGTGGACTGCACCCACCTGGTCTTTGTACTGCTCTGCATTGCGACGCTCGTCCTCCACTTGCAGAAGTATCTCTTTCAGTTTCTTCTCTGCACGGCGTACCTGCTTGCTGGCATTTTGGCGCTCTCTACATGCAGGACGGAAAGGAAATCAATCAGCAAGCTGTTGATATGACACTACAAAAACAATCATACTGTGCAGCATTCCAATCCTATGAGAATGGACATGTTAATGTATCCCTACTGACACTACCTCCTAAGAGACATGGTTAGACAGCCATTACATGGATTGTATACAAAAATTATATCGCTCAGCGTCTTAAGTACAACCACAGCAAGTACATCCCACAATCCAAACAAAGTGAAATTCAAATTTTGAGTATTTCACTTTTCTAGGGCTCTGCTGAGAAACTGATCATTGCGCTTCCCCATCTATATTTTCAACCCAAGGTTCTAGTATACGTTGGCCTGAGTCCCATCACTCTTCATGGGCTGTGGTGATCACTTCACTTTCTAGTCCACCCCCACACTCCCCCCTTAATAAAAAAAATTAAAAAAACAACTTTGAGAGACACTAGGGGGGGGTTCAGCGGGTTTCCCCAAGACTGGCATGGTGCACCATGGCATGAGGTAAAAATGGACACTTACTTGGTCTCAGTGTCTAGCTGTTCTTCGAGTTGTGCTATCTTTGCTTCAAGAGCAGTTATGGAAGCCTTGAACTTGGACTTCACTGCACCTTCCATCTCCTGGAGCTTGGCTTTCAGCTCTTTGTTCTGGCGCTCCATCTGCTGCCGTGCATTCTCATTTTTCTGGGCATTACTGCGCTCACCATTCAAATCCACATTGAGCTGGTCAATCTGAGGGGGGGGGGGAAAGTTTCTTGTAATCCTAGTTCAATTATGAATTTCCACTGACTCAATTCACTAACACCAACTCAACTCCGCTAGTGTGCGTGATCAAGGACTTAACATACAGACTGTTTAAAACACCAATTTGTATTCAGAAACAAAAGAAACTGCCGACTTACCTTTAATAAAAAGTTTCGAAGCATGAAGCTCTTAAGAGTTTCACATACTGTCAATACATCTGCCATCTACTGATCGGGTCTGGAAAAGTTGGATTTACATACCTTTTCCCACTTTCTTTGGGTGACAAAACAGGGTGAGCCTGAATAGGTCATCAACCTTCAGCCCACAATATTCTCTCAAGTAAGTACCACTTTAGATTCTTTTCTTTTTCAACCACTGGGAGAAGATGCGCCAAGAGAGCCCCCCAATGAAGTCACCAAAAGTTTGGACCTCTAACAAACCCTAACAAGGTTGAGAATAAATCAGATCAACAACCTATGCTGGAAAGGTTTTCAAGGATATTCTCCTGGCAGGGCTGATAACCTCACTTAGTCGTAGAATGAAAGTTGATAAAGATGGGCAGTAGGGTCTCAGACTATGCCGTGTTGTATTTTTCTACCCAAACTATCAGCCGGGGTTCAACCCCAACAATGAACATCCAGGGTGTATGTTCTTCCTTCCAAAGGACTGCAAGTATAAAGGCTGCCAAGTCTGTTCACTGTTCAAACCAAAGACTAATCGATAAGGACAAGTTTGTTTGTGCACTGAGCAGTCACGGATATGGCAGGGCTCTTAAAAGACAAGAAATGGTAAGTCAATGGAGGAAATGGGTTTCTGTGAGGACGACAGAGGGGGAAGAAGCTTGGGTGTAACTCAAGGCATTCTCAGACCTCAAGTAAGTTCTGTGAGGACATGGAGGATCTTGTGTCCCACCAGCCAGAGGAGTACTAGTAAAGAGCACTGACTTGGCAGATAAAGCCAACACACAACATACGGTACTGTGAATATCTGTACAGTTAAGCATTTCCGGTTACCAACCAAAGGACTGGGATGAATTAAGCATGTGAATCTATGAAAGATTCAGTTCTGGAGAAAGTAGACATACCTTTCACACCTTTTCAGGTTTTAAGCGGATGAAACACTAGAGTACACAAAGAAAACCACTGCTATAGCCTAGTCCATAGGAGTTCTGCAAATTGTTTTAAATCTTCCCTTGAGAAGAGCCTGGAAGGCCACTGTACACCCTCAAACAGAAAGCCTGTTCATACCAACCTCACAGCAACAACATTCTCAGCAATTTAATGAATTTTGTTTATGACAGGGGATAGTCTAGAGGTAGCAGCTCTAGCGAAACAGCCTAAAAGTCATCCCAGTGACTGAAGGTTTCTCTGACCACACAACACATCTGGGAGGTTTTTTTTTTTTGGGGGGGGGGGGGGGGGGGCGGGGGCGGGGGAGAGGATAAAGGGCTTCCAAAGTTCCTGGGAGTCCATTAAAGACAAATGGGTTTTATATCTATGACAAGATGGATATGGTATTGTATTTCTCAAAATAGCATCGACAAAATCACCAAAACAGTAGTTTTGATGGAACAACTAGATGAACAAGTTATTTACTTTAGTAACACTTACTGATGGATACTGTAACAAAATTGTTACTTGCCACTAGGAGCAGTTTTGCAGCCTGAACGGTTTTCTGGATTCACATGCTGTGTTTTTCTGCCATCTCGTGGTTGGGTCCGAAATGGTCAGCTTTTTCTTTTTTTGTGGGCACAGATCACCATTTGGTAGTATGTTCGTCCTCTGTGGGAAGTTGGACCATGCACAGGAAGATCCAGAGCACTGTATCTTCGGGATTTAATTCTGGTTTGGAAGTTGCTTGTTGATTTCAGCTCATTTTTTTCTTCTCCTACCTGACTGCATTGATTCTCATTTCTGGGGAGGTGGGCAGGTTGCATGTGAATCCAGAAAACTCATCAGGCTGCAAAACTCCTCCTACTGGTAAATTACCATTTTGTTTCAGCATAAATCCTCTTTTGGATTCACATGCTGTGCATTGCATGATGTAGCAGTATCCATGGTAGCATCCCATTTCGGTTGATTAGGATGAAAGGAGGATGAGTTTGCAAACCGGTGATGCAGTACTTTCTTTTCCACTTGTGCTTCTTTGTAGATTTGTATGTCCATACAGTAATGTTTTGCAAAAGTGAGGGGAGGTCCATGTTGCTGATGTGCCGATTGCGTCTATGGGCACGTTTGTTAGGAATGCTAGAGTTGAACCATTATTTTTTAGTTGCATGAGCTTTAGGATATGATGGAAGTTGTGGGAAAGTATCCTCTTTTTGGCATGTTACCCCCACTTTTTGCCTGATATCAGTATTGTAGGAAGTTGGCTCTGTATGCACTATTTCAAAGTAAGGAATAGTATGCACAGAGTCCAAGGGTTCCCCTTAGAGGTAAGATAGTGGCAAAAAGAGATAATACTAATGCTCTATTTTGTGGTAGTGTGGTCGAGCAGTAGGCTTATCAAAGGAGTAGTGTTAAGCATTTGTTGTACATACACACAGGCAATAAATGAGGAACACACACTCCGACAATTCCAGGCCAATGGGTTTTTGTATAGAAAAATCTCTTTTCTTAGTTTATTTTAAGAAGCACAGGTTCAAATTATACATGTAATACTTTGCATGAAAGGTATTGCAGGTAAGTACTTTAGGAACTTTGAATAATCACAATAGCATATATACTTTAAGTAAAACACATATAGCTATTTTAAAACTAGACACTTAGTGCAATTTTCACAGTTCCTAGGGGAGGTAAGTAATTGTTAGTTCTTGCAGGTAAGTAAACCACCTACGGGGTTCAGATTTGGGTCCAAGGTAGCCCACCGTTGGGGGTTCAGAGCAACCCCAAAGTTACCACACCAGCAGCTCAGGGCCGGTCAGGTGCAGAGTTCAAAGTGGTGCCCAAAACACATAGGCTTCAATGGAGAAGGGGGTGCCCCGGTTCCAGTCTGCCAGCAGGTAAGTACCTGCGTCTTCGGAGGGCAGACCAGGGGGGTTTTGTAGGGCACCGGGGGGGGGGGGGGACAAGCTCACACAGAAAGTACACCCTCAGCAGCACGGGGGAGGACGGGTGCAGTGTGCGAACAAGCGTCGGGTTTGTAATAGGAATCAATGGGAGACCAAGGGGTCTCTTCAGCGATGCAGGCAGGCAAGGGGGGGGGGGGGGGGGGGAAGCTCCTTGGGGTAGCCACCACCTGGGCAAGGGAGAGGGCCTCCTGGGGGTCACTCCTGCACTGGAGTTCCGATACTTCAGGTCCTGGGGGATGCGGGTGCAGGGTCTTTTCTAGGCGTCGGGATTTGAGAGTCAGGCAGTCGCGGTCAGGGGGAGCCTCGGGATTCCCTCTGCAGGCGTCGCTGTGGGGGCTCAGGGGGGACAACTTTGGTTACTCACAGTCTTGGAGTCGCCGGGGAGTCCTCCCTGAAGCGTTGTTTCTCCACCAGTCGAGTCGGGGTCGCCGGGTGCAGGGTTGCAAGTCTCACGCTTCTGGCAGGAAACGCAGTCGTTTTAAAGTTGCTCCTTTGGAAACAAAGTTGCAGTCTTGAGTGAACAGGGCCGCTGTTCTCGGGAGTTTCTTGGTCCTTTTAGAGCAGGGCAGTCCTGAGGATTCACAGGTCGCTGGTCCTGGGGAAAGCATCGCTGGAGCAGTTTTCTTCCGAAAGGAGGGGGGGGGGGGGGGTGGGGGGGAGACAGGCCGGTAGAGCTGGGGCCAAGGCAGTTGGTGTCTCCGTCTTCGCTGCAGGATTTTTCAGCTCAGCAGTCTTCTTAGGTTGCAGGAATCTGAGTTCCTAGGTTCAGGGGAGCCCCTAAATACAGAATTTAGGGGTGTGTTTAGGTCAGGGAGGGCAGTAGCCAATGGCTACTAGCCCTGAGGGTGGCTACACCCTCTTTGTGCCTCCTCCCAAGGGGAGGGGGTCACATTCCTATCCCTAATGGGGGGATCCTCCATCTGCAAGATGGAGGATTTCTAAAAGTCAGAGTCACTTCAGCTCAGGTTGCCTTAGGGGCTGTCCTGACTGGCCAGTGACTCCTTGTTTTTCTCATTATCTCCTCCGGCCTTGCCGCCAAAAGTGGGGCCGTGGCCGGAGGGGGTGGGCAACTCCACTAGCTGGAATGCCCTGTGGTGCTGGAACAAAGGGGGTGAGCCTTTGAGGCTCACCGCCAGGTGTTACAGCTCCTGCCTGGGGAAGGTGATAGCATCTCCACCCAGTGCAGGCTTTGTTACTAGCCACAGAGTGATAAAGGCACTCTCCCCATGTGGCCAGCAACAGGTCTCAAGTGTGGCAGGCTGCTAAAACCAGTCAGCCTATACAGGGAGTTGGTTAAGGTTTCAGGGGGGCACCTCTAGGGTGCCCACTGGGGTGTATTTTACAATAAAATGTACACTGGCATCAGTGTGCATTTATTGTGCTGAGAAGTTTGATACCAAACTTCCCAGTTTTCAGTGTAGCCATTATGGTGCTTTGGAGTTCGTGTTTGACAGACTCCCAGACCATATACTCTTATGGCTACCCTGCACTTACAATGTCTAAGGTTTGGCTTAGACACTGTAGGGGCACAGTGCTCATGCACTGGTGCCCTCACCCATGGTATAGTGCACCCTGCCTTAGGGCTGTAAGGCCTGCTAGAGGGGTGACTTATCTATACTGCATAGGCAGTGTGAGGTTGGCATGGCACCCTGAGGGGAGTGCCATGTCGACTTACTCGTTTTGTCTTCACCAGCACACACAAGCTGGCAATCAGTGTGTCTGTGCAGAGTGAGGGGTCCCCAGGGTGGCATAAGATATGCTGCAGCCCTTCGAGACCTTCCCTGGCATCAGGGCCCTTGGTACCAGGGGTACCAGTTACAAGGGACTTACCTGGATGCCAGGGTGTGCCAATTGTGAAAAAAAAGTACAGGTTAGGGAAAGAACACTGGTGCTGGGGGCTGGTTAGCAGGCCTCAGCACACTTTCAATTTAAAACATAGCATCAGCAAAGGCAAAAAGTCAGGGGGTAACCATGACAAGGAGGCATTTCCTTACAAGTATGTTTTGACTGTTCACTAGGATCCTGCTAACCAGGACCCCAGTGGCTGTGCTCTCCCTCTAAATTTGGTTGCTGGGACTTCACACTCCACATTTAGCATACTGGTGTCCCCATCTAAGCCCCTATTATGCCACCGATGGGAGCCTATTTAAAATGCATTTGCAGGCCTGCCATTGCAGCCTGCATGAAAAGGTGCATGCACCCTTTCACTTAACGTCACTGTACGTCACCCCTATGTTAGACCCTCCTAGCCCAGAGGGCAGGGACCGGTGTGTGAGGACACCCCTGCATGAGCAGAGGTGCCTCCATGAACTCCAGCTCAATTTTCCTGGACATTTGAGTGTGGTGACTCCATTTTATATGGGTACTGGACAAAGTTCTCTACCTATGTCCAGATACATACAGGGAGTGCAGAATTATTAGGCAAATGAGTATTTTGACCACATCATCCTCTTTATGCATGTTGTCTTACTCCAAGCTGTATAGGCTCGAAAGCCTACTACCAATTAAGCATATTAGGTGATGTGCATCTCTGTAATGAGAAGGGGTGTGGTCTAATGACATCAACACCCTATATCAGGTGTGCATAATTATTAGGCAACTTCCTTTCCTTTGGCAAAATGGGTCAAAAGAAGGACTTGACAGGCTCAGAAAAATCAAAAATAGTGAGATATCTTGCAGAGGGACGCAGCACTCTTAAAATTGCAAAGCTTCTGAAGCGTGATCATCGAGCAATCAAGCGTTTCATTCAAAATAGTCAACAGGGTCGCAAGAAGCGTGTGGAAAAACCAAGGCGCAAAATAACTGCCCATGAACTGAGAAAAGTCAAGCGTGCAGCTGCCACGATGCCACTTGCCACCAGTTTGGCCATATTTCAGAGCTGCAACATCACTGGAGTGCCCAAAAGCACAAGGTGTGCAATACTCAGAGACATGGCCAAGGTAAGAAAGGCTGAAAGACGACCACCACTGAACAAGACACACAAGCTGAAACGTCAAGACTGGGCCAAGAAATATCTCAAGACTGATTTTTCTAAGGTTTTATGGACTGATGAAATGAGTGAGTCTTGATGGGCCAGATGGATGGGCCAGTGGCTGGATTGGTAAAGGGCAGAGAGCTCCAGTCCGACTCAGACGCCAGCAAGGTGGAGGTGGAGTACTGGTTTGGGCTGGTATCATCAAAGATGAGCTTGTGGGGCCTTTTCGGGTTGAGGATGGAATCAAGCTCAACTCCCAGTCCTACTGCCAGTTCCTGGAAGACACCTTCTTCAAGCAGTGTTACAGGAAGAAGTCTGCATCCTTCAAGAAAAACATGATCATCATGCAGGACAATGCTCCATCACACGCGTCCAAGTACTCCACAGCGTGGCTGGCAAGAAAGGGTATAAAAGAAGGAAATCTAATGACATGGCCTCCTTGTTCACCTGATCTGAACCCCATTGAGAACCTGTGGTCCATCATCAAATGTGAGATTTACAAGGAGGGAAAACAGTACACCTCTCTGAACAGTGTCTGGGAGGCTGTGGTTGCTGCTGCACGCAATGTTGATGGTGAACAGATCAAAACACTGACAGAATCCATGGATGGCAGGCTTTTGAGTGTCCTTGCAAAGAAAGGTGGCTATATTGGTCACTGATTTGTTTTTGTTTTGTTTTTGAATGTCAGAAATGTATATTTGTGAATGTTGAGATGTTATATTGGTTTCACTGGTAATCATAAATAATTGAAATGGGTATATATTTGTTTTTTGTTAAGTTGCCTAATAATTATGCACAGTAATAGTCACCTGCACACACAGATATCCCCCTAACATAGCTAAAACTAAAAACAAACTAAAAACTACTTCCAAAAATATTCAGCTTTGATATTAATGAGTTTTTTGGGTTCATTGAGAACATGGTTGTTCAATAATAAAATTAATCCTCAAAAATACAACTTGCCTAATAATTCTGCACTCCCTGTAATGGTAACTCCGAACCTGGACATGTTTGGTATAAAACTTGACAGAATCATAACCCACTACTGGTGCCAGTATTGGAAGTATGATTCCATGCACTCTGGGGTCTCCTTAGAAGACCCCCAGCTTTGCTCCTACCAGCTTTCTGAGCAGCCTGCGCTGCTGCCACCCCTCAGACAGATTTCTGCCCTCCTGCTGCTTGGCCAGCTCAAGTCCAGGAAGGCAGAACAAAGGATTTCCTTAGGGAGAGGGAGGCAACACCCTCTCCCTTTAGAAATAGGTGTTACATAGCTTGGGAGGGGTAACCTCCCCAAGCCACTGGTATGCTTTGAAGGGCACATTTGTTGGCCTCCTTGCATAAACCAGTCTGCAGTGGTTCAGGGACCTTCAGTCCCTGCTCTGGCATGAAACTGGACAATGAAAAGGCAAGTAACCACTGCCCCCTTGATTCTGCCATCTTGAATCCAAGTTGGGCAGAGGCCTCTGGGAGCAACTGAGTGGCCTGGTCAGGCAGGTGACACCACAGCCCCCTCTTGATAGGCGGTTACATTGTTAAGTGGCCAATTCCCCTTCCAGGGATGTTTAGGATCTCCCTCTTGGGTGGGTCCTTAGATTCAATGTGCCAGACTCCAGCAGGACTTCGCTGCAAAGTTTACTTCAACTTCTGGCCACTAGAACTGCAACCAGACTCAACAGGAACCTACAATCTACAGCGACGACTGTTCTGCAACATTGTTTCTCCAGCTCCTTCCAGCAACTGCAACATTTCCCTGGCTTTGCTTCCTCAGAGGGCAGCAAGAGTTCAGTCTGCACCAAGAAGGAATCTCCCTTGGAGTGAAGGAGTCATTCCCCTGCATCTGAAGGTACCACCTGCAACGACCACTGGTTGCATGGATCTTCTCTCTTCCTGAGCTGTGTGGATCCTGCATCACGGATGGTGGGCTGCAGTGGTCTCCTTGGTCCTATCTGACAGGTGTAAGACTACGGAGACGGTAAGTCCTTGCCTCTCCCTGTAGGACAGTACCCCATGCACCGAATCTCTTGCAGCTACGAAGGCTTGTTGGCATCTCCTCCAAGGGATCTTCAGGCTCTGTGTAGCCCCAGCCCCCAGCACTCTTTGCGACGCACAGCCCGCTGCATGCTCCTCATGCAGCTCCTTGCTGCGCGGGCCTCACTGCGACTTCTATGCTATCTGCCTCAGTGTATCACCATTGGGGCTGCCTCTCCTGGTTGCAGAGGGTCACTCAGGACTCCCTTCTGTAGGTTGAGTCCCCCCTGGACCTTGCAGGTCCCAGTCAGCTCCACTTTTCTTCATTTGCAACATTTGCTTTGCCAAAGCTTGTTGGTGGTTTTTCCACACAGACTGACTGCAATTCTTCATCCGGCGCTGACCGTCTTCGTCTCACCGTCTACCAGATCCTGCATCCACAGACGGGTGGGTAGTGGCTCCTGCGACCACCGGACACTCCACCATGCATTGGACTTGGTCCCCTTCTTTTCAAGGTCTTCCTCTTCCAGGATCCACCTTTGGTTTCTTGCAGTCTTGTCTAGGTCTTGCAATATCCTTCTCTTAAGTCCTTCTGGTGGGTTTAGGGAGAACCAGTTACCTTTTTTCTCCTTGGGGTGGGGGGATTGTGGGGGTGCAGTCTCATACTTACCTTGTGGGTTTCGTAGTTTCTCCAGCTCTCCTCTACCGATTCCACTTCCTTGGGTGGGGGGCCAGACTTTTGCATTCCACTTTCAGTATATGGTTTGGTTCACCCCCACCAGGCCTTCAGTATTGTCTATTGCTTTCACTGTTTTCTATGGCATTCTATGCTAATCCCTGACTGTTACTGTACACAAGAATTTAGTTACCTACACTTGGAGTATTGGCTATATAGTAGTTTAGTATTTGTGTCACTAAAATAAAGTACCTTTAGTTTTGTAACACTGGTTCTTTCATGTGTGCAACTACAGTGGCATTGCATAAGCTTTGCATATCTCCTAGATAAGCCTTGGCTGCTCATCCAAATCTACCTCTAGAGAGCCTGTGTAGGAAAATGGCCCTTGTTGCAGTTAGCACCCCCCTCACTTTTGCCTGATATTGATGCTGACCTGACAGTGTGCTGAGACTCTGCTAACCAGGCCCCAGCATCAGTGTTTTCACTAAATGTACCATTGTTTCCACAACTGGCACATTCCTGGCACACAGATTAGTCCCTTGTAAAAAAGGTACCAGTGGTACCAAGGGCCCTTTGACCAAGGAAGGTCCCAAAGGGCTGCAGCCTGTGCTGTGCCACCCTAAGGGACCCCTCAACTAACACATGCACACTGCCACTGCAGATAGTATGTGTGTTGGTGGGGAGAAAAAGGCAGTAGACATGGCATTCCCCCCTCAGGGTGCCATGCTCACAAAACACTGCCAGAGGCATAAGTCAGTCATCCCTCTAGCAGGCCTTAAAGCCCCAAGGCAGGGTGCACAATACCACAGGTAAGGGCATAGCTGCATGAGCAATATGCAGATAGTGTCCAAGTCCATTCTTAGACATTAGTAGTACAGTGTGGCCATATTAAGTATATGGTCTGGGAGTTTGTCAAACCGAACGCCTCAGATCCATAATGGCTACACTAAATACAGGAAGTTTGGTATCAAAATTCTCAGAATAATAAACCCACACTGATGCCAGTGTTGGATTTATTAGAAAATGCACACAAAGGGCATCTTGGAGATGCCCCCCTGTATTTCACCCGATCCTTCAGTGCAGGACTGACTGAACTGTGCCAGCCTGCCACTTAGACAAGTTTGACCCTCTGGGGTGAGAGTCTTTGTGCTCCGAGGCCAGAAACCAAGCCTGCACAGGGTGGAGGTGCTTCACACCTCCCCCCTGCAGGAACTAACACCTAGCGGTGAGCCTCAAATGCTCAGGTTGTGTTACAATGCCCCAGGGCACTCCAGCTAGTGGAGATGTCCAGCCCCCGGACAAAGCCCCACTTTTGGCAGCAAGATCAGAGGGATAATTAGGCAAAACTAGGAGTCACCACCTCAGCCATGACCACCCCTAAGGTACCCAGAGCTGAAGTGACCCCCTCCTTGCAGAATCCCCCATCTTGGTTTGGAGGATCAGGGCCAATAGGGATAGGAATGTGCCCCCTCCCCAAAGGGAGTGGACACAAGGAGGGTGTAGCCACCCTCTGTGACCGTAGCCATTGGCTACTGCCCTCTGACCCCCTAAAAAAATACACCCCTAAATTTGTATGTAAGGGCTCCCTGAACCAAACTAGTCAGATTCCTGACGACTTCAAGAAAGGAGGATTGCTGAGCTGAAAACCCAGCAGAGAAGGGGAAGAGACTCAGCCGCAGCCCTACCAGCCAGTCTCCTTCAAAAAGCTGCAAAAGAAGCAACGCTTTCCGCAGGACCAGCGACTCCAGTAAAGCACCCAGGGGACTGCCTGCATCACAGAGGACCAAGAAACTCCTGTGGGCAGCGGACCTGTCCAACAAGAAAGAAAAGCAACCATCTTTAAAGGGACTCCTACCTCACTCCGGAAGTGAGTCCAAAACTACTCTGCACCCGATGCCCCTGGCCAAGGCTTGTTAATGGTTCTCCTGCACCAGTGACCATCAGCAACAAAACAACCGAAGTGGGACACCATTGGCACAGCTCTAAGGACTCCTGTTAAGCTCCTGGGCTCCACAGCAGTCTTCTCCCCTTGCTGACCTGGCTCTGCATCCACTGAAAGGTGGGTAGTGGCTCCTGCCCCACCTGGACACTCCTGAGTGGACTGTACTGTCCCCTTCTTTATCAGGTCCTCTTCTCCCACAATCCATAGTTGGGGTCCACCAGACTGGTCCTGCTCTCACAACCTTCCTCTTTTTAAATCCTCCTGTTAGTCTATGGGAAGAGCAGGTACTTCCCTCTGCTCTCCTGGTCGCTGGGGGTCAATTAGGTACTTACCTCTTGGGGCCACAAGTTCTCCCAGCTCCCCTTCAACTGCTCCATATCCTTGGGTGGGGGACTTCACTTCACATTCCACTATTTTAGTACATGGTAAATATTTTGATTTGTCCTAAGTACTATTTTGTGTTTGTGTACTTGGAAGAAGGGTTCTTCTAAAGTGAATGCTTGAATTTCACTTATTCTTAAGGAAGTCATTGCTACTAGGAAAGCAACCTTCCATGAGAGAAACTGGAGGGCGCAAGAATGCATAGGCTCAAAAGGTGGACCCATAAGTCTTGTGAGCACAATGTTAAGATTCCATGCAGAAGCTGGTGGAACTGTAGATAGATTAACTTAAGACTTTCAATAAAAGCTTTTATGATAGGAAATCTAAACAGCGAGGTATGTGGTCTGTTTTGGAGGTAGGCTGATATTGCTGCTAAATGAATTTTAATAGATGAATATGCCAGATTTGCTTTCTGTAAGTGAAGCAAACCTCATACAATATCCTGTACTGATGCCTTAAGTAGATCAATGTTTTTAGGTTGGCAGTAATATACAAAATGTTTCCATTTATTTGTGTAACACTGCCTGGTTGTAGGCTTACGTGCTGGTTTTAGAATGTCCCCACATTCTGGTGGAAGCTGTAGATAAACAAATTCTATGACCTCAGGAGCCAAATTGTCAGGTTGGGATGCCTGATGTGACCCTTGTTCCGAGTCAATAGATCTGGCCTGTTTGGGAGCTTATGATGCGGTACTACTGACAGATCCAATAATGTGTACCAATGTTGATGTGCCCACGTGAGAGCTAGGAGTATCATAGTCATGAAAGTGTGACAGATCTTGTTGATTAGAAACAATTAACGGGAAAGTGGGAAAAGCGAAAACAAATATCCCTGACCAACTGATCCATAGAGCAATGCGTCCTGCTTAAGAGGTCTGCTAACTCGCTGTGTATCCCTGGGATGCACTCTGCTAGCAGGTAAATGTGATTGTGAATTGTGCTAAGAGTAACAATTCGGATGAGTGCATCTCCCCCTGTTTTATCAGCTAATAAATTGTCATGTTGTCTGTCCTTATTAAAACTGTAGTGTGTACAATCTGTGGTTGAAATGCTTTTATGGCTAAGAACACTGCCAGCAATTCCAAGTGGTTTATGTGGCCCATTCTCCCTGTATTGTAAGATTGTTGAGATGGGCTCCCCAACCAGTCATTGATACATCAGTGGTAATTATTGTCTGTGGCACAGGATCCTGAATTGGCCGCCCTTTTGATAAGTTGGTATGATTCCAGCATTGCTGAGATTTGTAAGTCTGGCAGTCTAACACCACTAGATCCGGTTATTGACCCTGTGCCTGAGGCCATTGTTGAGAGACTGTTGTAGTATTCTCATGTTTAGACGTGCATTGGGCGCTATTGCTATGCATTATGTCATCATTCCTAATAGCTTCATGACAAATCTTACTGTGTAGGTTCGATTGACTTGTAATTGGGAAATGAGATTGTGAAACACTCGTTGTGGATTTGGGGAGGCTAATGCTGACTAAGTGTTCTTGCTCCTAGATATGGTTGCATTTGTGCTGGCTGAAGGTGAGAATTCTGGTAATTGATTGTGAACCCTAACCTGTGTAGGGTATCTATTGTGTACTGTGTATGCTATTGACAGTTTTGACTGGTGCTGGCTTTTATTAGCCAGTCGTCCAGATATGGGAAGACATGCATGTTGTCTTCTGAGGTATGCTGCAACTACTGCTAGAAATTTTGTGAACACCCTTGGTGCTGCTGTTACTCCAAAGAATAGTACTTTGAATTGGTAGTGCTTGCCTGCTTTTACAAATCTTAAGTACTTGCAGTGTGCTGATGTATAGGAATGTGGAAGTAAGCGTCCTTTAAATCTAATGCTGTCATGTAATCTTGTTTTTGTAACAAGGGAATGAAATCCTGTAGAGTGACCATGTGGAAATGTTCTGACAGACCAATTCTCAATCTCAGATCTCTAAATCAATCTATCCTGAGTCATCTATTTTGGTATGAGGAATTAGAGAATATACCCCTGTACCTTGTTGACTGACGGGAACCATTTCTATTGCATCTGAGTAGAAGAAATACTTACTCGTTTCAACAGAGCAATGTGTTTGAGAGAAAGCAGTCATGATCAGGGTGGAATGGAGATGAGTTCTAGGCAATTATCATTGCAGATAATTGACAGTGCCCATTGATCTGTTGCCAGTGAAGATGGAAATATTGCAGTCTTCCTCCCACAGGAGATGTATGCTGTTTGGGAATGCAGGGGAAGTCACTGCTTTGATGAGGTAGAAGCACCTCTTGCGGCAGGGGATTTACCTCTGGATCTAAAATTGTGTGCTCTATAATGGCCCCTGAAAGATCCCCTGGGATAATATTGTTGTCCCTGTTTTTTGCTAGGACGTAGAGGCCTCAAACTTGTGGTTTAAAACCTCTAAATTAAGGTTTGCGAAAGGAGCCCTGTAAAGGTGTTGTATAAAGGGCTCCCAGGGCTTTTGGTGTTTTGTCCTTTAATTTTTCAATGGTTGTGTCCAATTCTGGTCCAAATAGTTGCTGCTTATTAAAAGGTATGTTAAGGACCGCTTGTTTTACTTCAGACAGTCTGAGGACCACAATCAAGCATCTCTTCTAACTGTAATGCTAGTGTTTATGCCTCTAGCTGCTGTGTCAGCTGCGTCTAATGCAGACCTGATCTGGTTATTGGCAATGGCTTGTCCCTCTTCCACTACCTGCTGTGCCCTTTTCTGGTGTTCCTTTGGGAGGTATTGCAGGAACTCCTTGTAGGAGGTTGGCTCTGTATGCACTATTTCAAAGTGAGGAATAGTATGCACAGAGTCCAAGGGTTCCCCTTAGAGGTAAGAGTGGCAAAAAGAGATAATACTAATGCTCTATTTTGTGGTAGTGTGGTCGAGCAGTAGGCTTATCAAAGGAGTAGTGTTAAGCATTTGTTGTACATACACAAGCAATAAATGAGGAACACACACCCAGACAATTCCAGGGCAATAAGTTTTTGTATAGAAAATGAAAATGTCACTTACCCAGTGTACATCTGTTCGTGGCATCAGTCGCAGTAGATTCGCATGTTCTGCAATAGCTCGCCATCTGGTGTTGGGCCGGCGTGTTACAAGTTGTTTTTCTTCGAAGAAGTCTTTCGAGTCACGGGACCGAGTGACTCCTCCTTTTGTCTCCATTGCGCATGGGCGTCGACTCCATCTTCGATTGTTTTTCCCCGCAGAGGGTGAGGTAGGAGTTGAATTGTAGTAATAGTGCCAAATGCAATGGAGTGACTAAGTATGCACCTATTTAAGGTTGAGATGATACATATATAAATAATTGAAGGTAACTTCCAAACTGCTACAGGCTCCCGGGGAGGCGGGTGGGCACATGCGAATCTACTGCGAATCTACTGATGCCACGAACAGATGTACACTGGGTAAGTGACATTTTCAGTTCGATGGCATCTGTCGCTGTAGATACGCATGTTCTGCAATAGACTAGTAAGCAGTTATTTCCCCAAAAGCGGTGGATCAGCCTGTAGGAGTGGAAGTAGTCTGAAATAATGTCCTTAATACAGCTTGACCTACTGTAGCTTGTTGTGCGGATAACACGTCTACACAGTAGTGCTTGGTGAATGTGTGAGGCGTAGACCATGTGGCTGCCTTACATATTTCTTGCATTGGGATGTTTCCTAGAAAGGCCATGGTAGCACCTTTCTTTCTGGTTGAGTGTGCCCTTGGTGTAATGGGCAGCTGTCGTTTAGCTTTAAGGTAGCAGATTTGGATGCATTTAACTATCCATCTGGCTATACCTTGTTTTGAAATTGGGTTTCCTGCATGAGGTTTTTGAAATGCAATAAAGAGTTGTTTAGTCTTTCTGATGTTCTTTGTTCTGTCAATGTAATACATTAATGCTCTTTTGACATCTAATGTATGTAGTGCCCTTTCAGCTACGGTATGTGGCTGTGGAAAGAACACTGGAAGTTCCACTGTTTGATTTAGATGGAACGGTGAAATAACCTTTGGCAAAAATTTAGGATTGGTCCTTAGGACGACTATTTTTGTGTAGTTGTATAAAAGGTTCCTGTATAGTAAACGCCTGAATCTCACTTACTCTTCTCAGGGAAGTAATGGCGATGAGAAATGCCACCTTCCAGGTTAGGAACTGTATGTCGCAGGAGTGCATGGGTTCAAAAGGTGGACCCATAAGTCTAGTTAGGACAACATTTAGGTTCCATGAAGGAACAGGTAGTGTTCTTGGTGGTATAATTCTCCTAAGGCCCTCCATGAATGCTTTAATGACTGGTATTTTATATAGGTAAGTTGAATAGGTAGTCTGCAGGTATGCAGATATTGCTGCAAGGTGAATCTTAATGGAAGAGAAAGCTAGGTTAGATTTTTGTAAGTGAAGCAAGTAACCCACTACATGTTCTGGAGTTGTGTGTAATGGTTGTATTTGATTAATATGGCAGTAGCAAACAAACCTCTTCCATTTACTTGCATAGCAGTGCCTGGTGGATGGCCTTCTTGCTTGTTTTATGACTTCCATACATTCTTGGGTAAGTTGTAAGTGTCCGAATTCTCGGATTTCAGGAGCCAGATTGCTAGATTCAGCGATGCTGGATCTGGGTGTCTGATCTTTTGGTTGTGCTGTGTCAACAGATCTGGCCTGTTGGGCAATTTGATGCAGGGTACCACTGATAGGTCTAGCAGCGTTGTGTACCAGGGTTGCCTTGCCCAAGTTGGTGCTATCAATATGAGTTTGAGTTTGCTTTGACTGAGTTTGTTTACCAGGTAAGGAAGGAGAGGGAGAGGAGGAAAAGCGTAAGCAAATATCCCTGACAGTTCATCCATAGGGCATTGCCTTGGGATTGTTTGTGTGGGTATCTGGATGCGAAGTTTTGGCATTTTGCGTTCTCCCTTGTCGCAAACAAGTCTATCTGAGGTGTTCCCCAGAGTTTGAAATAAGTGTTCAGTATTTGGGGGTGAATTTCCCATTCGTGGACCTGTTGTTGATCTCGAGAGAGATTGTCTGCGAGTTGATTTTGTATCCCTGGTATAAACTGTGCAATTAGGCGAATTTGGTTGTGAATTGCCCAATGCCAAATTTTTTGTGCTAGCAGGCTTAACTGCGTGGAGTGCGTCCCTCCCTGCTTGTTTAGATAATACATTGTTGTCATGTTGTCTGTTTTGACGAGAATGTATTTGTGAACTATTATTGGTTGGAAAGCTTTTAGTGCTTGAAAAACTGCTAGAAGTTCTAGGTGATTGATATGCAGTTTTGTTTGATGTACGTTCCATTGTCCTTGTATGCTGTGTTGATTGAGGTGTGCTCCCCACCCGGTCATGGAAGGATCTGTTGTTATTACGTATTGTGGCACTGGGTCTTGGAAAGGCCGCCCCTTGTTTAAATTTATGTTGTTCCACCACAGAAGCGAGAGGTAAGTTTGGCGGTCTATTAACACCAGATCTAGAAGGTGACCCTGTGCTTGAGACCACTGTGATGCTAGGCATTGTTGTAAGGGCCTCATGTGCAGTCTTGCGTTTGGGACAATGGCTATGCATGATGACATCATGCCTAGGAGTTGTAATACCATCTTTGCCTGTATCTTTTGTGTTGGATACATGCGTTGTATGATGGTGTTGAAATTTTGAATTCTTTGTGGACTTGGAGTGGCTACTCCTTTTGATGTGTCTATTATGGCTCCCAGGTATTGTTGTACCTTGCGTGGCAGAATTTTGGATTTTGTGAAATTGACGGTGAACCCTAGTTTGAAGAGGGTTTGTATGATATGATTTGTGTGATTTGAGCACTCTATTAACGAATGGGCCTTGATTAGCCAGTCGTCTAGATATGGGAACACATGTATTTGCTGCCTTCTTATGTGTGCTGCGACCACTGCTAGACATTTGGTAAAGACTCTTGGTGCGGTTGTTAATCCGAAAGGCAGTACCTTGAATTGGTAATGTATTCCTTTGAATACAAACCTTAGGTATTTCCTGTGCGATGGGTGTATTGGTATATGGAAATAAGCATCCTTGAGGTCTAAAGTTGCCATGTAGTCGTGCAGTTTTAGCAATGGCAATACTTCTTGTAGTGTGACCATGTGGAAGTGGTCTGATTTGATGAAAGTGTTCACTACTCTGAGGTCTAGGATTGGTCTCAGCGTTTTGTCCTTCTTTGGTATCAGAAAGTACAGTGAGTAAACTCCTGTGTTTATTTGTGTGTTTGGCACTAATTCGATTGCATTCTTTTGCAATAGTGCCTGCACTTCTATCTCCAGGAGATTGGAATGGTGTGTTGTTAAATTTTGTGCTTTTGGTGGTATGTTTGGAGGGAATTGTAGAAATTCTATGCAATAACCATGTTGGATAATTGCTAGAACCCAAGTGTCTGTAGTGATTTCCTCCCATGCTTTGTAATAATGACCTATTCTTCCCCCCACTGGTGTTGTGTGGAGGGGGTGAGTGACATGTGAGTCATTGTTTAGTAGTAGGGGTTTTGGGGCTTTGAAATCTCCCTCTATTTCTAGGGAATTGCCCTCCTCTATATTGTCCCCGAAAACCTCCTCTATACTGTCCCTGGTAAGTGGACGGTGTTGCTTGTGAGGTGCTGGCTTGTGTGCTTTGACCCCGAAACCCCCCTCGAAAGGGCGTTTTACGGAATGTGCTGTAATTCCCTCTGCTCTGCGGGGAGTAGAGTGCGCCCATGGCTTTGGAAGTGTCCGTATCTTTTTTGAGTTTCTCAATCGCTGTGTCCACTTCTGGACCGAACAGTTCTTTTTCATTAAAAGGCATATTGAGAACTGCTTGTTGAATCTCTGGTTTAAATCCAGACGTTCGGAGCCATGCATGCCTTCTGATAGTTACAGATGTATTAATTGTCCGTGCAGCTGTATCTGCAGCGTCCATGGAGGAACGTATCTGGTTGTTGGAGATGGTCTGTCCCTCCTCAACCACTTGTTTTGCCCTATTTTGGAAGTCTTTGGGCAGATGTTCAATGAGATGTTGCATCTCGTCCCAGTGGGCTCTGTCATAGCGCGCAAGTAGTGCCTGGGAGTTCGCGATGCGCCACTGGTTTGCAGCTTGTGCTGCGACTCTTACCAGCTGCTTCGAACTTGCGGCTTTCTTTATCTGGGGGTGGTGCATCTCCAGATGTGTGAGAGTTGGCCCTTTTCCTAGCTGCTCCTACAACAACAGAGTCTGGTGGCAGCTGTGTTGTGATGAAAACCGGGTCCGTAGGAGGCGGCTTATACTTTTTTTCCACCCTTGGTGTGATTGCCCTACTTTTGACCGGGTCCTTAAATATGTCTTTTGCGTGCCGGAGCATACCAGGGAGCATAGGCAGGCTTTGGTAGGAGCTGTGGGTGGAGGAGAGTGTGTTGAACAAGAAATCATCCTCGACCTGTTCTGAGTGGAGGCTTACGTTGTGAAATTGTGCTGCTCTAGCCACCACCTGAGAGTACGCGGTGCTGTCTTCTGGTGGAGATGGTTTTGTAGGGTATGCCTCTGGGCTGTTATCTGACACTGGGGCGTCGTATAGGTCCCATGCGTCCTGATCTTGGTCACCCTGGCTCATGGTGGTGTGAGCTGGGGAGTGTGATGGCGTTTGTGCTGGTGAAACGTTAATCACGGGCGGAGGAGAGGGTGGTGGTGTAACTCTTTACCACTTTTGGTTGTGGTGCTTGTTCCGTCTGGAACTCCAACCTTCTTTCTCCTAATGGGGGGGAAGGGTGCTTATTTTTCCTGTTCCCTGCTGAATGAAGATACGCTTTTGCGTATGGTCCACATCAGTTGCTTGTAGCTCTTCCTCAAACCTATGCTTTTGCATTTGGGAGGTTAGCGAGTGCTCTTCTGTATAAGAGCCTGAAGCTGGGTCGCTTGCAGTTTGTTTCGGCATCGAAACTTTGTCTGCGTGTTTTTTCGGCTCCGAGGTGACTTTTTTCCTTTTCGGGGCCGAAACCTCTCGGCGTCGATCTGTTTCGGTGCCGCTGTCTCGGCGTCGAGACGTGTCCACACCGGCATCTCGGTGTCGAGGCTTGTCTCCAGCACTTTCTCGGTCCCGAGAAGGCTGCGTGCCGGTGTCTCGACCGGAGTCGGACGATCTCGGCACTGTTTGGGCCTTTTTCGGTGCCGACGGTCGGTCACCGAATTTATGGGTCGAGCCATGGCCTGGTGGCAGTGGCGTCCCCTGGGCCTTGTAAATGCTTCTTTGTGTGGTTTTCGACGTCTTACTCACGGTTTGTGTATCGTCGAATCCTTCGGAGTCTGAGTCTTGGATCGAGAAGGTACCTTCCTCTTCTTGTTCCTCGAACTCCCGTTGGGCTGTCGGTGCGGACGCCATTTGAAGTCTTCTGGCTCGACGGTCTCGGAGTGTTTTTCGGGACCGGAACGCACGACAGGCCTCGCAGGTGTCTTCGCTGTGCTCAGGTGACAGGCACAGGTTGCAGACCAAGTGTTGGTCTGTGTAGGGGTATTTATTGTGGCATTTGGGGCAGAAACGGAACGGGGTCCGTTCCATCGGCGTTCTTCAGCACGCGGTCGGGCCGACCAGGCCCCCGACGGAGGATCGAAAAACTACCCCGAAGGGCACCGGAGCTCTTCGATCTTGGATGCGGTGTGGAATCTAAGTACGCCGATCCCGAACGCAACAATACCGACGAAAATCTTCCGAAATTAACTATTTTTTCCGTTCCGAAACTCGGAGCGACAGGAACACGTCCGAACCCGATGGCGGAAAAAAAACAATCGAAGATGGAGTCGACGCCCATGCGCAATGGAGACAAAAGGAGGAGTCACTCGGTCCCGTGACTCGAAAGACTTCTTCGAAGAAAAACAACTTGTAACACTCCGGCCCAACACCAGATGGCGAGCTATTGCAGAACATGCGTATCTACAGCGACAGATGCCATCGAACATATATTTTCTTAGTTTATTTTAAGAACCACAGGTTCAAGATTTACAAGTAATACTTTAAATGAAAGGCACTTCACTTAAAAACTTTGAATTAGCAAAATAGCATATGCCGTTTTCACACAAATGACAGCTATTTTAAAACTAGACACTCAGTGCAATTTTCAACAGTTCCTTGGGGAGGTAGGTGTTTGTTAGTTTTTTCAGGTAAGTAAACCACCTACGGGGTTCAGAATTTGGTCCAAGGTAGCCCACCGTTGGGGGTTCAGGGCAACCCCAAAGTTACCACACAAGCAGCTCAGGGCCGGTCAGGTGCAGAGGTCAAAGTGGTGCCCAAAACGCATAGGCTTCAATGGAGAAGGGCGTGCCTTGGTTGCAGTCTGCCAGCAGGTAAGGACCCGCGTCTTTGGAGGGCAGACCAGGGGGGTTTAGTAGGGCACCAGGGGGGACACAAGTCAGCACAGAAGGTACACCCTCAGCAGCACAGGGGCGGCCGGGTGCAGTGTGCAAACACACGTCGGGTTTTCAATAGGAATCAATGGGAGACCAATGGGTCTCTTCAGCGATGCAGGCAGGCAAGGGGGGGGCTCCTCGGGGTAGCCACCACCTAGGCAAGGGAGAGGGCCTCCTGGGGGTCACTCCTGCACTGGAGTGCCCATCTTTCAGGTCCTGGGGGCTGCGGGTGCAGAGTCTTTTCCAGGCGTCGGGATCTGGGAGTCAGGCAGTCGCAGTCAGAGGGAGCCTCGGGATTCCCTCTGCAGGCGTCGCTGTGGGAGGTCGGGGGGGGGGGGGGGGGCAACTCTGGCTACTCACAGTCTCGTAATCGCCGGGGAGTCCTCCCTGAAGTGTTTGTTCTCCACAAGTCGAGCCGGGGGCATCGGGTGCAGAGCAGCAAGTCTCACGCTTCCAGCGGGAAACGCAGTTGTTTTAAAGTTGCTCCTTTGGAAACAAAGTTGCAGTCTTTGGTGAACAGGGACGCTGTTCTCTGGAGTTTCTTGGTCCTTCTAGAGCAGGGCAGTCCTCTGAGGATTCAGAGGTCGCTGGTCCCTGGGGAAAGCGTCGCTGGAGCAGTGTCTTTTAGAAGGGGGGTGTAGGAAGTTGGCTCTGTATGCACTATTTCAAAGTAAGGAATAGTATGCACAGAGTCCAAGGGTTCCCCTTAGAGGTAAGATAGTGGCAAAAAGAGATAATACTAATGCTCTATTTTGTGGTAGTGTGGTCGAGCAGTAGGCTTATCCAAGGAGTAGTGTTAAGCATTTGTTGTACATACACATAGACAATAAATGAGGTACACACACTCAGAGACAAATCCAGCCAATAGGTTTTTATATAGAAAAATATCTTTTCTTAGTTTATTTTAAGAACCACAGGTTCAAATTCTACATGTAATATCTCATTCGAAAGGTATTGCAGGTAAGTACTTTAGGAACTTCAAATCATAAAAATTGCATGTATACTTTACAAGTTATTGACAAATAGCTGTTTTTAAAAGTGGACACTTAGTGCAATTTTCACAGTTCCTGGGGGAGGTAAGTTTTTGTTAGTTTTACCAGGTAAGTAAGACACTTACAGGGTTCAGTTCTTGGTCCAAGGTAGCCCACCGTTGGGGGTTCAGAGCAACCCCAAAGTCACCACACCAGCAGCTCAGGGCCGGTCAGGTGCAGAGTTCAAAGTGGTGCCCAAAACGCATAGGCTATAATGGAGAGAAGGGGGTGCCCCGGTTCCGGTCTGCTTGCAGGTAAGTACCCGCGTCTTCGGAGGGCAGACCAGGGGGGTTTTGTAGGGCACCGAGGGGGACACAAGCCCACACAGAAATTTCACCCTCAGCAGCGCGGGGGCGGCCGGGTGCAGTGTAGAAACAAGCGTCGGGTTCGCAATGTTAGTCTATGAGAGATCTCGGGATCTCTTCAGCGCTGCAGGCAGGCAAGGGGGGGATTCCTCGGGAAAACCTCCACTTGGGCAAGGGAGAGGGACTCCTGGGGGTCACTTCTCCAGTGAAAGTCCGGTCCTTCAGGTCCTGGGGGCTGCGGGTGCAGGGTCTCTCCCAGGCGTCGGGACTTTAGGTTCAAAGAGTCGCGGTCAGGGGAAGCCTCGGGATTCCCTCTGCAGGCGGCGCTGTGGGGGCTCAGGGGGGACAGGTTTTGGTACTCACAGTATCAGAGTAGTCCTGGGGTCCCTCCTGAGGTGTTGGATCGCCACCAGCCGAGTCGGGGTCGCCGGGTGCAGTGTTGCAAGTCTCACGCTTCTTGCGGGGAGCTTGCAGGGTTCTTTAAAGCTGCTGGAAACAAAGTTGCAGCTTTTCTTGGAGCAGGTCCGCTGTCCTCGGGAGTTTCTTGTCTTTTCGAAGCAGGGGCAGTCCTCAGAGGATGTCGAGGTCGCTGGTCCCTGTGGAAGGCGTCGCTGGAGCAGGATCTTTGGAAGGCAGGAGACAGGCCGGTGAGTTTCTGGAGCCAAGGCAGTTGTCGTCTTCTGGTCTTCCGCTGCAGGGGTTTTCAGCTAGGCAGTCCTTCTTCTTGTAGTTGCAGGAATCTAATTTTCTAGGGTTCAGGGTAGCCCTTAAATACTAAATTTAAGGGCGTGTTTAGGTCTGGGGGGTTAGTAGCCAATGGCTACTAGCCCTGAGGGTGGGTACACCCTCTTTGTGCCTCCTCCCAAGGGGAGGGGGTCACAATCCTAACCCTATTGGGGGAATCCTCCATCTACAAGATGGAGGATTTCTAAAAGTTAGAGTCACCTCAGCTCAGGACACCTTAGGGGCTGTCCTGACTGGCCAGTGACTCCTCCTTGTTTTTCTCATTATTTTCTCCGGCCTTGCCGCCAAAAGTGGGGCCTGGCCGGAGGGGGCGGGCAACTCCACTAGCTGGAGTGTCCTGCTGGGTTGGCACAAAGGAGGTGAGCCTTTGAGGCTCACCGCCAGGTGTGACAATTCCTGCCTGGGAGAGGTGTTAGCATCTCCACCCAGTGCAGGCTTTGTTACTGGCCTCAGAGTGACAAAGGCACTCTCCCCATGGGGCCAGCAACATGTCTCGGTTTGTGGCAGGCTGCTAAAACTAGTCAGCCTACACAGATAGTCGGTTAAGTTTCAGGGGGCACCTCTAAGGTGCCCTCTGTGGTGTATTTTACAATAAAATGTACACTGGCATCAGTGTGCATTTATTGTGCTGAGAAGCTTGATACCAAACTTCCCAGTTTTCAGTGTAGCCATTATGGTGCTGTGGAGTTCGTGTTTGACAAACTCCCAGACCATATACTCTTATGGCTACCCTGCACTTACAATGTCTAAGGTTTTGTTTAGACACTGTAGGGGTACCATGCTCATGCACTGGTACCCTCACCTATGGTATAGTGCACCCTGCCTTAGGGCTGTAAGGCCTGCTAGAGGGGTGTCTTACCTATACTGCATAGGCAGTGAGAGGCTGGCATGGCACCCTGAGGGGAGTGCCATGTCGACTTACTCGTTTTGTCCTCACTAGCACACACAAGCTGGCAAGCAGTGTGTCTGTGCTGAGTGAGAGGTCTCCAGGGTGGCATAAGACATGCTGCAGCCCTTAGAGACCTTCCTTGGCATCAGGGCCCTTGGTACTAGAAGTACCAGTTACAAGGGACTTATCTGGATGCCAGGGTCTGCCAATTGTGGATACAAAAGTACAGGTTAGGGAAAGAACACTGGTGCTGGGGCCTGGTTAGCAGGCCTCAGCACACTTTCAATTGTAAACATAGCATCAGCAAAGGCAAAAAGTCAGGGGGCAACCATGCCAAGGAGGCATTTCCTTACACAACCCCCCACCCAAACGAAAGAGGATGAGACTAACCTTTCCCAAGAGAGTCTTCATTTTCTAAGTGGAAGAACCTGGAAAGGCCATCTGCATTGGCATGGGCAGTCCCAGGTCTGTGTTCCACTATAAAGTCCATTCCCTGTAGGGAGATGGACCACCTCAACAGTTTAGGATTTTCACCTTTCATTTGCATCAGCCATTTGAGAGGTCTGTGGTCAGTTTGAACTAGGAAGTGAGTCCCAAAGAGGTATGGTCTCAGCTTCTTCAGGGACCAAACCACAGCAAAGGCCTCCCTCTCAATGGCACTCCAACGCTGCTCCCTGGGGAGTAACCTCCTGCTAATAAAAGCAACAGGCTGGTCAAGGCCATCATCATTTGTTTGGGACAAAACTGCCCCTATCCCATGTTCAGAGGCATCAGTCTGCACAATGAACTGCTTAGAATAATCTGGAGCTTTTAGAACTGGTGCTGAGCACATTGCCTGTTTCAGGGTGTCAAAGGCCTGTTGGCATTCCACAGTCCAGTTCACTTTCTTGGGCATTTTCTTGGAGGTGAGTTCAGTGAGGGCTGTCACAATGGATCCATATCCCTTCACAAACCTCCTGTAATACCCAGTCAAGCCAAGGAATGCCCTGACTTGAGTCTGGGTTTTTGGAGCTACCCAGTCCAGAATAGTCTGGATCTTGGGTTGGAGTGGCTGAACTTGGCCTCCACCTACAAGGTGGCCCAAGTAAACCACAGTTCCCTGCCCTATCTGGCATTTGGATGCCTTGATAGAGAGGCCTGCAGATTGCAGAGCCTTCAAAACCTTCTTCAGGTGGACCAGGTGATCCTGCCAGGTGGAGCTAAAGACAGCAATATCATCAAGATAAGCTGCACTAAAGGATTCCAGCCCAGCAAGGACTTGATTCACCAACCTTTGGAAGGTGGCAGGGGCATTCTTTAAACCAAAGGGCATAACAGTAAACTGATAATGCCCATCAGGTGTGGAGAATGCTGTCTTTTCTTTTGCTCCAGGTGCCATTTTTATTTGCCAGTACCCTGCTGTCAAGTCAAAGGTACTTAGAAATTTGGCAGCACCTAATTTATCAATGAGCTCATCAGCTCTTGGAATTGGATGGGCATCTGTCTTGGTGACAGAATTGAGCCCTCTGTAGTCCACACAAAACCTCATCTCTTTCTTTCCATCTTTGGTGTGAGGTTTGGGGACTAAGACCACTGGGCTAGCCCAGGGGCTGTCAGAGCGCTCAATTACTCCCAATTCCAGCATCTTGTGGACTTCCACCTTGATGCTTTCCTTAACATGGTCAGATTGTCTAAAGATTTTGTTCTTGACAGGCATGCTGTCTCCTGTGTCCACATCATGGGTACACAGGTGTGTCTGACCAGGGGTTAAGGAGAAGAGTTCAGGAAACTGTTGTAGGACTCTCCTACAATCAGCTTGCTGTTGGCCAGAGAGGGTGTCTGAGTAGATCACTCCATCTACTGTGCCATCTTTTGGGTCTGATGACAGAAGATCAGGGAGAGGTTCACTCTCTGCCTCCTGATCCTCATCTGTTACCATCAACAGATTCACATCAGCCCTGTCATGGAAGAGCTTAAGGCGGTTCACATGGATCACCCTCTTGGGGCTCCTGCTTGTGCCCAGGTCCACCAGGTAGGTGACCTGACTCTTCCTTTCTAGTACTGGGTAAGGGCCACTCCATTTGTCCTGGAGTGCCCTGGGAGCCACAGGCTCCAGAACCCAGACTTTCTGCCCTGGTTGGAACTCAACCAGTGCAGCCTTTTGGTCATACCAAAACTTCTGGAGCTGTTGGCTGGCCTCAAGGTTTTTGGTTGCCTTTTCCATGTACTCTGCCATTCTAGAGCGAAGGCCAAGTACATAGTCCACTATGTCCTGTTTAGGCTCATGGAGAGGTCTCTCCCAGCCTTCTTTAACAAGGGCAAGTGGTCCCCTTACAGGATGACCAAACAGAAGTTCAAAGGGTGAGAATCCTACTCCCTTCTGTGGCACCTCTCTGTAAGCGAAAAGCAGACATGGCAAGAGGACATCCCATCTCCTTTTGAGCTTTTCTGGGAGCCCCATGATCATGCCTTTTAATGTCTTGTTGAATCTCTCAACCAAGCCATTAGTTTGTGGATGGTATGGTGTAGTGAATTTATAAGTCACTCCACACTCATTCCACATGTGCTTTAGGTATGCTGACATGAAGTTGGTACCTCTGTCAGACACCACCTCCTTAGGGAAACCCACTCTGGTAAAGATACCAATGAGGGCCTTGGCTACTGCAGGGGCAGTAGTCGACCTAAGGGGAATAGCTTCAGGATACCTGGTAGCATGATCCACTACTACCAGGATATACATATTTCCTGAGGCTGTGGGAGGTTCTAGTGGACCAACTATGTCCACACCCACTCTTTCAAAGGGAACCCCCACCACTGGAAGTGGAATGAGGGGGGCCTTTGGATGCCCACCTGTCTTACCACTGGCTTGACAGGTGGGGCAGGAGAGGCAAAACTCCTTAACCATGTTGGACATATTGGGCCAGTAGAAGTGGTTGACTAACCTCTCCCACGTCTTGGTTTGTCCCAAATGTCCAGCAAGGGGAATGTCATGGGCCAATGTTAGGATGAACTTCCTGAACAGCTGAGGCACTACCACTCTCCTAGTGGCACCAGGTTTGGGGTCTCTGGCCTCAGTGTACAGGAGTCCATCTTCCCAATAGACCCTATGCGTTCCATTTTTCTTGCCTTTGGACTCTTCAGCAGCTTGCTGCCTAAGGCCTTCAAGAGAGGGACAGGTTTCTTGTCCCTTACACAGCTCCTCCCTTGAGGGTCCCCCTGGGCCTAAGAGCTCAACCTGATAAGGTTCAAGCTCCAAAGGCTCAGTTCCCTCAGAGGGCAGAACTTCTTCCTGAGAAGAGAGGTTCCCTTTCTTCTGCTGTGTTGCAGTTGGTTTCCCAACTGACTTTCCTTTCCTCTTGGTAGGCTGGGCCATTCTTCCAGACTCCAGCTCTACTTGTTCACCCTGTGCCTTGCACTGTGCTCTTGTTTTCACACACACCAGTTCAGGGATACCCAGCATTGCTGCATGGGTTTTTAGTTCTACCTCAGCCCATGCTGAGGACTCCAGGTCATTTCCAAGCAGACAGTCCACTGGGATATTTGAGGAGACCACCACCTGTTTCAGGCCATTGACCCCTCCCCATTCTAAAGTAACCATTGCCATGGGATGTACTTTTCTCTGATTGTCAGCGTTGGTGACTGTGTAAGTTTTTCCAGTCAGGTATTGGCCAGGGGAAACCAGTTTCTCTGTCACCATGGTGACACTGGCACCTGTATCCCTCAGGCCCTCTATTCTAGTCCCATTAATTAAGAGTTGCTGTCTGTATTTTTGCATGTTAGGCGGCCAGACAGCTAGTGTGGCTAAATCCACCCCACCCTCAGAAACTAGAGTAGCTTCAGTGTGGACCCTGATTTGCTCTGGGCACACTGTTGATCCCACTTGGAGACTAGCCATACCAGTGTTACCTGGATGGGAGTTTGGAGTGGAACCTTTCTTGGGACAGGCCTTGTCTCCAGTTTGGTGTCCATGCTGTTTACAGCATGGACACCAGGCCTTTTTGGGATCAAAGTTTTTACCCTTGTACCCATTGTTTTGTGAAGAGGCTCTGGGCCCACCCTCCTGTGCAGGTTTTTGGGGGCCTGTAGAAGACTCTTTACTATTTTTAGTTTTGGTTGTCTCATCACCCTTCCCCTGGGGAGTCTTTGTGACCCCTTTCTTTTGGTCACCCCCTGTTGAAGTCTTGGACACCCTTGTCTTGACCCAATGGTCCGCCTTCTTTCCCAATTCTTGGGGAGAAATTGGTCCTAGGTCTACCAGATGCTGATGCAGTTTATCATTGAAACAATTACTCAATAGGTGTTCTTTCACAAATAAATTGTACAGCCCATCATAATTACTTACACCACTGCCTTGAATCCAACCATCTAGTGTTTTCACTGAGTAGTCAACAAAGTCAACCCAGGTCTGGCTCGAGGATTTTTGAGCCCCCCTGAACCTAATCCTGTACTCCTCAGTGGAGAATCCAAAGCCCTCAATCAGGGTACCCTTCATGAGGTCATAAGATTCTGCATCTTTTCCAGAGAGTGTGAGGAGTCTATCCCTACACTTTCCAGTGAACATTTCCCAAAGGAGAGCACCCCAGTGAGATCTGTTCACTTTTCTGGTTACACAAGCCCTCTCAAAAGCTGTGAACCATTTGGTGATGTCATCACCATCTTCAAATTTTGTCACAATCCCTTTGGGGATTTTTAACATGTCAGGAGAATCTCTGACCCTATTTATATTGCTGCCACCATTGATGGGTCCTAGGCCCATCTCTTGTCTTTCCCTTTCTATGGCTAGGAGCTGTCTCTCTAAAGCCAATCTTTTGGCCATCCTGGCTAACAGGAGGTCATCTTCACTGAGAGCATCCTCAGTGATTTCAGAAATGTGGGACCCTCCTGTGAGGGACTCACTATTTCTGACTAACACAGTTGGAGACAGGACTTGAGGGGTCCTGTTCTCCCTATTTAGGACTGGAGGAGGGACATTGGCCTCCAAGTCACTAATTTCTTCCTCTGTGAGGTCATCATCAGAGGGGTTGGCTTTTTCAAACTCTGCCAACAGCTCCTGGAGCTGAATTTTGGTAGGTCTGGAGCCAATGGTTATTTTCTTTATATTACAGAGAGACCTTAGCTCCCTCATCTTAAGATGGAGGTAAGGGGTGGTGTCGAGTTCCACCACCTGCATCTCTGTATCAGACATTATTCTGCTAAGAGTTGGAATACTTTTTAAAGAATCTAAAACTGTTTCTAGAATCTAATTTCAAACTTTTAACAAACTTTTAAACTCTAAAAGACAATGCTAAACAGGGACTTAACACACAAGGCCCTAGCAGGACTTTTAAGAATTGTGAAAAATTTCAAATTGAAAAAAGGAATTTCTAATGACAATTTTTGAATTTGTTGTGTGATCAGGTATTGGCTGAGTAGTCCAGCAAATGCAAAGTCTTGTACCCCACCGCTGATCCACCAATGTAGGAAGTTGGCTCTGTATGCACTATTTCAAAGTAAGGAATAGTATGCACAGAGTCCAAGGGTTCCCCTTAGAGGTAAGATAGTGGCAAAAAGAGATAATACTAATGCTCTATTTTGTGGTAGTGTGGTCGAGCAGTAGGCTTATCCAAGGAGTAGTGTTAAGCATTTGTTGTACATACACATAGACAATAAATGAGGTACACACACTCAGACAAATCCAGCCAATAGGTTTTTATATAGAAAAATATCTTTTCTTAGTTTATTTTAAGAACCACAGGTTCAAATTCTACATGTAATATCTCATTCGAAAGGTATTGCAGGTAAGTACTTTAGGAACTTCAAATCATAAAAATTGCATGTATACTTTACAAGTTATTGACAAATAGCTGTTTTTAAAAGTGGACACTTAGTGCAATTTTCACAGTTCCTGGGGGAGGTAAGTTTATGTTAGTTTTACCAGGTAACTAAGACACTTACAGGGTTCAGTTCTTGGTCCAAGGTAGCCCACCGTTGGGGGTTCAGAGCAACCCCAAAGTCACCACACCAGCAGCTCAGGGCCGGTCAGGTGCAGAGTTCAAAGTGGTGCCCAAAACGCATAGGCTATAATGGAGAGAAGGGGGTGCCCCGGTTCCGGTCTGCTTGCAGGTAAGTACCCGCGTCTTCGGAGGGCAGACCAGGGGGGTTTTGTAGGGCACCGAGGGGGACACAAGCCCACACAGAAATTTCACCCTCAGCAGCGCGGGGGCAGCCGGGTGCAGTGTAGAAACAAGCGTCGGGTTCGCAATGTTAGTCTATGAGAGATCTCGGGATCTCTTCAGCGCTGCAGGCAGGCAAGGGGGGATTCCTCGGGGAAACCTCCACTTGGGCAAGGGAGAGGGACTCCTGGGGGTCACTTCTCCAGTGAAAGTCCGGTCCTTCAGGTCCTGGGGGCTGCGGGTGCAGGGTCTCTCCCAGGCGTCGGGACTTTAGGTTCAAAGAGTCGCGGTCAGGGGAAGCCTCGGGATTCCCTCTGCAGGCGGCGCTGTGGGGGCTCAGGGGGGCAGGTTTTGGTACTCACAGTATCAGAGTAGTCCTGGGGTCCCTCCTGAGGTGTTGGATCGCCACCAGCCGAGTCGGGGTCGCCGGGTGCAGTGTTGCAAGTCTCACGCTTCTTGCGGGGAGCTTGCAGGGTTCTTTAAAGCTGCTGGAAACAAAGTTGCAGCTTTTCTTGGAGCAGGTCCGCTGTCCTCGGGAGTTTCTTGTCTTTTCGAAGCAGGGGCAGTCCTCAGAGGATGTCGAGGTCGCTGGTCCCTGTGGAAGGCGTCGCTGGAGCAGGATCTTTGGAAGGCAGGAGACAGGCCGGTGAGTTTCTGGAGCCAAGGCAGTTGTCGTCTTCTGGTCTTCCGCTGCAGGGGTTTTCAGCTAGGCAGTCCTTCTTCTTGTAGTTGCAGGAATCTAATTTTCTAGGGTTCAGGGTAGCCCTTAAATACTAAATTTAAGGGCGTGTTTAGGTCTGGGGGGTTAGTAGCCAATGGCTACTAGCCCTGAGGGTGGGTACACCCTCTTTGTGCCTCCTCCCAAGGGGAGGGGGTCACAATCCTAACCCTATTGGGGGAATCCTCCATCTACAAGATGGAGGATTTCTAAAAGTTAGAGTCACCTCAGCTCAGGACACCTTAGGGGCTGTCCTGACTGGCCAGTGACTCCTCCTTGTTTTTCTCATTATTTTCTCCGGCCTTGCCGCCAAAAGTGGGGCCTGGCCGGAGGGGGCGGGCAACTCCACTAGCTGGAGTGTCCTGCTGGGTTGGCACAAAGGAGGTGAGCCTTTGAGGCTCACCGCCAGGTGTGACAATTCCTGCCTGGGAGAGGTGTTAGCATCTCCACCCAGTGCAGGCTTTGTTACTGGCCTCAGAGTGACAAAGGCACTCTCCCCATGGGGCCAGCAACATGTCTCGGTTTGTGGCAGGCTGCTAAAACTAGTCAGCCTACACAGATAGTCGGTTAAGTTTCAGGGGGCACCTCTAAGGTGCCCTCTGTGGTGTATTTTACAATAAAATGTACACTGGCATCAGTGTGCATTTATTGTGCTGAGAAGCTTGATACCAAACTTCCCAGTTTTCAGTGTAGCCATTATGGTGCTGTGGAGTTCGTGTTTGACAAACTCCCAGACCATATACTCTTATGGCTACCCTGCACTTACAATGTCTAAGGTTTTGTTTAGACACTGTAGGGGTACCATGCTCATGCACTGGTACCCTCACCTATGGTATAGTGCACCCTGCCTTAGGGCTGTAAGGCCTGCTAGAGGGGTGTCTTACCTATACTGCATAGGCAGTGAGAGGCTGGCATGGCACCCTGAGGGGAGTGCCATGTCGACTTACTCGTTTTGTCCTCACTAGCACACACAAGCTGGCAAGCAGTGTGTCTGTGCTGAGTGAGAGGTCTCCAGGGTGGCATAAGACATGCTGCAGCCCTTAGAGACCTTCCTTGGCATCAGGGCCCTTGGTACTAGAAGTACCAGTTACAAGGGACTTATCTGGATGCCAGGGTCTGCCAATTGTGGATACAAAAGTACAGGTTAGGGAAAGAACACTGGTGCTGGGGCCTGGTTAGCAGGCCTCAGCACATTTTCAATTGTAAACATAGCATCAGCAAAGGCAAAAAGTCAGGGGGCAACCATGCCAAGGAGGCATTTCCTTACAGGGGGAGACAGGCCGGTAGAGCTGGGGCCAAAGCAGTTGGTGTCTCCGTCTTCTCTGCAGGGTTTTTCAGCTTAGCAGTCTTCTTAGGTTGCAGGAATTTGAGTTCCTAGGTTCAGGGGAGCCCCTAAATACAGAATTTAGGGGTGTGTTTAGGTCAGGGAGGGCAGTAGCCAATGGCTACTAGCCCTGAGGGTGGCTACACCCTCTTTGTGCCTCCTCCCAAGGGGAGGGGGTCACATGCCTATCCCTATTGGGGGGATCCTCCATCTGCAAGATGGAGGATTCCTAAAAGTCAGAGTCACTTCAGCTCAGGTTGCCTTAGGGGTTGTCCTGACTGGTCAGTGACTCCTCCTTGTTTTTCTCATTATCTCCTCCGGCCTTACCGCCAAAAGTGGGGCTGTGGCTGGAGGGGGCGGGCAACTCCACTAGCTGGAATGCCCTGTGGTGCTGTAACAAAGGGGGTGAGCCTTTGAGGCTCACCGCCAGGTGTTACAGCTCCTGCAAGGGGGAGGGGATAAGCATCTCCACCCAGTGCAGGCTTTGTTACTAGCCACAGAGTGACAAAGGCACTCTTCCCCATGTGGCGAGCAACATGTCTCGAGTGTGGCAGGCTGCTAAAACCAGTCAGCCTACACAGGTAGTTGGTTAAGGTTTCAGGGGGCACCTCTAAGGTGCCCTCTGGGGTGTATGTTACAATAAAATGTACAATGGCATCAGTGTGCATTTATTGTGCTGAGAAGTTTGATACCAAACTTCCCAGTTTTCAGTGTAGCCATTATGGTGCTGTGGAGTTCGTGTATGACAGACTCCCAGACCATATACTCTTATGGCTACCCTGCACTTACAATGTCTAAGGTTTGGCTTAGACACTGTAGGGGCACAGTGCTCATGCACTGGTGCCCTCACCCATGGTATAGTGCACCCTGCCTTAGGGCTGTAAGGCCTGCTAGAGGGGTGACTTATCTATACTGCATAGGCAGTGTGAGGTTGGCATGGCACCCTGAGGGGAGTGCCATGTCGACTTACTCGTTTTGTCCTCACCAGCACACACAAGCTGGCAAGCAGTGTGTCTGTGCTGAGTGAGGGGTCCCCAGGGTGGCATAAGATATGCTGCAGCCCTTCGAGACCTTCCCTGGCATCTGGGCCCTTGGTACCAGTTACAAGGGACTTACCTGGGCGCCAGGGTGTGCCAATTGTGAAAACAAAACTACAGGTTAAGGAAAGAACACTGGTGCTGGGGACTGGTTAGCAGGCCTCAGCACACTTTCAAATCAAAACATAGCATCAGCAAAGGCAAAAAGTCAGGGAGTAACCATGCCAAGGAGGCATTTCCTTACACAACCTCCCCCCCCCAAACGAAAGAGGATGAGACTAACCTTTCCCAAGAGAGTCTTCATTTTCTAAGTGGAAGAACCTGGAAAGGCCATCTGCATTGGCATGGGCAGTCCCAGGTCTGTGTTCCACTATAAAGTCCATTCCCTGTAGGGAGATGGACCACCTCAACAGTTTTGGATTTTCACCTTTCATTTGCATCAGCCATCTGAGAGGTCTGTGGTCAGTTTGAACTACAAAGTGGGTACCAAAGAGGTATGGTCTCAGCTACTTCAGGGACCAAACCACAGCAAAGGCCTCCCTCTCGATGGCACTCCAACGCTGCTCCCTGGGGAGTAACCTCCTGCTAATGAAAGCAGCAGGCTGGTCAAGGCCATCATCATTTGTTTGGGACAAAACTGCCCCTATCCCATGTTCAGAGGCATCAGTCTGCACAATGAACTGCTTGGAGTAATCTGGAGCTTTTAGAACTGGTGCTGTGCACATTGCTTGTTTCAGGGTGTCAAAGGCCTGTTGGCATTCTACAGTCCAGTTTACCTTCTTGGGCATTTTCTTGGAGGCGAGTTCTGTGCGGGCTGTCACTATGGATCCATATCCCTTCACAAACCTCCTGTAATACCTTGTCAAGCCAAGGAATGCCCTGACTTGAGTCTGGGTTTTTGGAGCTGCCCAGTCCAGAATAGTTAGGATCTTAGGTTGGAGTGGCTGAACTTGGCCTCCACCTACAAGGTGTCCCAAGTAAACCACAGTTCCCTGCCCTATCTGGCATTTGGATGCCTTGATAGAGAGGCCTGCTGACTGCAGAGCCTTCAAAAACTTCAGGTGGACCAGGTGATCCTGCCAGTTGGAGCTAAAGACAGCAATATCATCAAGATAAGCTGCACTAAAGGACTCCAAGCCAGCAAGGACTTGATTCACCAACCTTTGGAAGGTGGCAGGGGCATTCTTTAAACCAAGGGGCATAACAGTAAACTGATAATGCCCATCAGGTGTGGAGAATGCTGTCTTTTCTTTTGCTCCAGGTGCCATTTTGATTTGCCAGTACCCTGCTGTTAAGTCAAAGGTACCTAAGAATTTGGCAGCACCTAATTTGTCAATCAGTTCATCCGCCCTTGGAATTGGATGAGCATCTGTCTTGGTGACAGAATTAAGTCCTCTGTAGTCCACACAAAACCTCATCTCTCTCTTTCCGTCTTTGGTGTGAGGTTTGGGCACTATGACAGCCCCTGAGCTATCCCAGTGGTCTGAGTGCTCAATGACTCCCAATTCCAGCATCTTGTGGACTTCCACCTTGATGCTTTCCTTAACTTGGTCACACGGTCTGAATATTTTATTCTTGACAGGCTTGCTGTCTCCGGTGTCCACATCATGGGTACACAGGTGTATGACCAGGGGTTAGAGAAAAGAGCTCAGCAAACTGATGCAGGACCTTCCTACAGTCAGATTGCGGTTGGCTAGAGGGTGTCTGAATAGATCACTCCATCTACTGAGCCATCTTTAGGGTTTGATGATAGGAGATCAGGGAGAGGTTCACTCTCAGCTTCCTGGTCCTCATCTGTTACCATCAACAGATTCACATCAGCCCTATCACGGAAGAGCTTAAGGCGGTTCACATGGATCACCCTCTTGGGGCTCCTGCTAGTGCCTAGGTCCACCAGGTAGGTGACCTGACTTCTTTTCTAGCACTGGGTAAGGGCCACTACATTTGTCCTGAAGTGCCCTGGGAGCCACAGGCTCCAGAACCCAGACTTTCTGCCCTGGTTGAAATTCAACCATTGCAGCCTTTTGGTCCTACCAAAACTTCTGGAGCTGTTGGCTGGCCTCAAGGTTTTTACTTGCCTTCTCCATGTACTCTGCCATCCTTGAACGTAGGCCAAGTACATAGTCCACTATGTCTTGTTTAGGCTCATGAAGAGGTCTCTCCCAGCCTTCTTTCACAAGAGCTAGTGGTCCACTTACAGGGTGGCCAAACAGAAGTTCAAAGGGTGAGAACCCTACTCCCTTCTGAGGCACCTCTCTGTAAGCGAAAAGCAGACATGGCAAGAGGACATCTCATCTCCTTTTGAGTTTTTCAGGGAGCCCCATGATCATGCCTTTTAATGTCTTGTTGAATCTCTCAACAAGGCCATTAGTTTGTGGATGATAGGGTGTAGTGAATTTATAAGTCACTCCACACTCATTCCACGTGTTTCAGGTATGCTGACATGAAGTTGGTACCTCTGTCAGACACCACCTCCTTAGGGAAACCCACTCTGGTAAAGATACCAATGAGGGCCTTGGCTACTGCAGGGGCAGTAGTCGACCTAAGGGGAATAGCTTCAGGGTATCTAGCAACATGATCCACTACTACTAGTATGTACATGTTCCCTGAGGCTGTGGGAGGTTCAAGTGGACCCACTATGTCCACACCCACTCTTTCAAAGGGGACCCCCACCACTGGAAGTGGAATGAGGGTGGCCTTTGGATGTCCACCTGTCTTACCACTGGCTTGACAGGTGGTACAGGAGACACAAAACTCCTTGACTTTCTGGGACATGTTGGGCCAGTAGAAGTGGTTGAATAGTCTCTCCCACGTCTTGGTTTGTCCCAAATGCCCAGCAAGAGGAATATCATGGGCTAAGGTCAGTATGAACTCTCTGAACTCCTGAGGCACTACCACTCTCCTAGTGGCACCAGGTTTGGGATCTCTTGCCTCAGTGTACAGGAGTCCATCTTCCCCATAGACCCTGTGTGTTCCAGTTTTCTTGCCACTGGACTCTTCAGCAGCTTGCTGCCTAAGGCCTTCAAGAGAGGGACAGGTTTCTTGCCCCTTACACAACTACTCCCTTGAGGGTCCCCCTGGGCCTAAGAGCTCGACCTGGTAAGGTTCTAACTCCATAGGCTCAGTTCCCTCAGAGGGCAGAACTTCTTCCTGAGAAGAGAGGTTCTCTTTTTGATGTTGTGTTGCAGCTGGTTTCCCAGTTGTCTTTCCTTTCCTCTTGGTAGGCTGGGCCCTTTTTCCAGACTCCAGCTCTACTTTTTCACCCTGAGCCTTGCACTGTGCCCTTGTCTTGACACACACCAGTTCAGGGATACCCAGCATGGCTGCATGGGTTTTCAGTTCTACCTCAGCCCATGCGGAGGACTCCAGGTCATTTCCAAGCAAACAGTCTACTGGGATATTTGAGGAGACCACCACCTGTTTCAGGCCATTGACCCCTCCCCACTCTAAAGTTACCATAGCCATGGGATGTACTTTAGTCTGATTGTCAGCGTTGGTGACTGGATAAGTTTGTCCAGCCAGGTATTGACCAAGGGGAAACCAGTTTCTCTGTCACCATGGTGACACTGGCACCTGTATCCCTCAGGCCTTCTACACTTGTCCCATTAATTAAGAGCTGCTGCCTGTATTTTTGCATGTTAGGAGGCCAGGCAGCCAGTGTGGCTAAATCCACCCCACCCTCAGAGACTAATGTAGCTTCAGTGTGACACCTGATTTGCTCTGGGCACACTGTTGATCCCACTTGGAGACTAGCCATTCCAGTGTTAGCTGGAGTGGAGTTGGAAGTGGTACTTTTCTTGGGACAGGCCTGGTCTCCAGTTTGGTGTCCAGGCTGATTACAGCTACGACACCAGGCCTTTTTGGGATCAAAGTTTTTACCCTTGTACCCAAAATTGTTTGGTGAAGAGGCTCTGGGCGCACCCTCCTGTGCAGGTTTTTGGGGGCCTGAAGAAGACTCTACTATTTTTGTTTTTGGATGTCTCAACACTCTTCCCCTGGGGAGGCTTTGTGACCCCTTTCTTTTGGTCTCCCCCTGTGGAAGTCTTGGTCCCCCTAGTCTTGAACCAATGGTCCGCCTTCTTTCCCAATTCTTGGGGAGGAATTGGTCCTAGGTCTACCAGATGCTGATGCAGTTTATCATTTGAACAATTACTTAATAGGTGTTCTTTCACAAATAAATTGTGCAGCCCATCAATCATTAACACCACTGCCTTGAATCCAACCATCCAGTGTTTTCACTGAGTAGTCCACAAAATCAACCCAGGTCTGGCTCGAGGTTTTTTGAGCCCCCCCTGAATCTAATTCTATACTCCTCAGTGGAGAATCCAAAGCCCTCAATCAGGGTTCCCTTCATGAGGTCATAGGATTCTGCATCTTTTCCAGAGAGTGTGAGGAGTCGATCCCTAAACTTTCCAGTGAACATTTCCCACAGGAGAGCACCCCAGTGAGATCTGCTTACTTTTCTGGTTACACAAGCCCTCTCAAAAGCTGTGAACCATTTGGTGATGTCATCACCATCTTCATATTTAGTTACAATCCCTTTAGGGATTTTCAACATGTCAGGAGAATCTCTGACCCTATTTATGTTGCTGCCACCATTGATGGGACCTAGGCCCATCTCTTGTCTTTCCCTTTCTATGGCTAGGATCTGTTTTTCCAAAGCCAATCTTTTGGCCATCCTGGCTAGCAGGATGTCCTCTTCACTGAGGCTAGCCTCAGTGATTTCAGAGGTGCTGGTCCCTCCTGTGAGGGAAGTAGCATCTGACTAGTATATTTGGAGACAGGGCTTGAGGGGCCCTGTTCTCCCTATGTAGGACTGGAGGGGTGGGGGAGGGGTGGGGGAGGGTGGGGGGGGGGGCGGAGAGTCTCCTCCAAGTCACTATCATCATCCTCAGAGGGGTTGGCTTTTTCAAACTCTGCCAAAAGCTCCTGGAGCTGTTTGGAGGGTCTTGAGCCAATTGTGATTTTATTTAGTTTGCAGAGTGACCTTAGCTCCCTCATCTTAAGATGGAGGTAAGGTGTGAGGTTGAGTTCCATCACATTCACATCTGCACTAGACATTAGGTTTCTAAAAGTTGGAATACTTTAAGAATCTAAAACAAGTTCTAGAATCTAATTCAAACTTTCACAAAACTTTTAAACTTTAAAAGAAATGCTAACAGGGACTAACAAGGCCCTAGCAGGACTTTTAAGAATTTAGAAAAAGAGTTCAAATTGCAAAAATCAATTTCTAATGACAATTTTTGGAATTTGTTGTGTGATCAGGTATTGGCTGAGTAGTCCAGCAAATGCAAAGTCTTGTACCCCACCACAGATCCACAAATGTAGGAAGTTGGCTCTGTATGCACTATTTCAAAGTAAGGAATAGTATGCACAGAGTCCAAGGGTTCCCCTTAGAGGTAAGATAGTGGCAAAAAGAGATAATACTAATGCTCTATTTTGTGGTAGTGTGGTCGAGCAGTAGGCTTATCAAAGGAGTAGTGTTAAGCATTTGTTGTACATACACAGGCAATAAATGGGGAACACACACTCAGACAATTCCAGGCCAATAGGTTTTTGTATAGAAAAATATATTTTCTTAGTTTATTTTAAGAACCACAGGTTAAAATTCTACATGTAATACTTTGCATGAAAGGTATTGCAGGTAAGTACTTTAGGAACTTTGAATAATCGCAATAGCATATATACTTTTCAAATAAAACACATATAGCTATTTTAAAACTAGACAGTGCAATTTTCACAGTTCCAAGGGGAGGTAAGTTATTGTTAGTTCTTGCAGGTAAGTAAACCACCTACAGGGTTCAAGTTTGGGTCCAAGGTAGCCCACCGTTGGGGGTTCAGAGCAACCCCAATGTTACCACACCAGCAGCTCAGGGCCGGTCAGGTGCAGAGTTTAAAGTGGTGCCCAAAACGCATGGGCTTCAATGGAGAAGGGGGGTACCCCGGTTCCAGTCTGCCAGCAGGTAAGTACCCGCGTCTTCGGAGGGCAGACCAGGGGGGTTTTGTAGGGCACCGGGGGGGGGGACAAGTTAGCACAGAAAGTACACCCTCAGCAGCACGGGGCGGGCGGGTGCAGTGTGCAAACACTTCAGGTTTTCAATTGGAATCAATGGGAGACCAAGGGGTCTCTTCAGCGATGGAGGCAGGCAAGGGGGGGGCTCCTCGCAGTAGCCACCACCTGGGCAAGCGAGAGGGCCTCCTGGGGGTCACTCCTGCACTGGAGTTCCGATCTTTCAGTTCCTGGGGGCTTCGGGTGCAGAGTCGTTTCCAGGCGTCGGGATCTGGGAGGCAGGCAGTCGGTCAGGGGGAGCCTTGGGATTCCCTCTGCAGGCGTTGCTGTGGGGGCAACTCTGGCTACTCAGGGACTCGTAGTCGCCGGGGAGTCCTCCCTGAAGTGTTTGTTCTCCACAAGTCGAGCCGGGGGCGTCGGGTGCAGAGTTGCAAATCTCACACTTCTGGCGGGAAATGCAGTTGTCTTGAAGTTGTTTTTTGGAAACAAAGTTGCAGTCTTTCGTGAACAGGGCCGCTGTTCTCTGGAGTTTCTTGGTCCTTCTAGAGCAGGGCAGTCCTCTGAGGATTCAGAGGTCGCTGGTCCTGGGGAAAGCGTTGCTGGAGCAGTTTCTTCAGAGGCGGGGGGGGGGGGGGGGGGGGGGGGGGGGGGGGGGGGGGGGACAGGCCGGTAGAGCTGGGGCCAAAGCAGTTGGTGTCTCCGTCTTCTCTGCAGGGTTTTTCAGCTCAGCAGTCTTCTTAGGTTGCAGGAATCTGAGTTCCTAGGTTCAGGGGAGCCCCTAAATACAGAATTTAGGGGGGTGTTTAGGTCAGGGATGGCAGTAGCCAATGGCTACTAGCCCTGAGGGTGGCTACACCCTCTTTGTGCCTCCTCACAAGGGGAGGGGGTCACATTCCTATCCCTATTGGGGGGATCCTCCATCTGCAAGATGGAGGATTCCTAAAAGTAAGTCACTTCAGCTCAGGTTGCATTAGGGGCTGTCCTGACTGGTCAGTGACTCCTTGTTTTTCTCATTATCTCCTCCGGCCCTGCCGGAGGGGGCGGGCAACTCCACTAGCTGGAATGCCCTGTGGTGCTGTAACAAAGGGGGTGAGCCTTTGAGGCTCACCGCCAGGTGTTACAGCTCCTGCCTGGGGGAGGTGATAGCATCTCCACCCAGTGCAGGCTTTGTTACTAGCCACAGAGTGACAAAGGCACTCTCCCCATGTGGCCACCAACAGGTCTCGAGTGTGGCAGGCTGCTAAAACCAGTCAGCCTACACGGGTAGTTGGTTAAGGTTTCAGGGGGCACCTCCAAGGTGCCCTCTGGGGTGTATGTTACAATAAAATGTACACTGGCATCAGTGTGCATTTATTGTGCTGAGAAGTTTGATACCAAACTTCCCAGTTTTCAGTGTAGCCATTAGGGTGCTGTGGAGTTCGTGCATGACAGACTCCCAGACCATATACTCTTATGGCTACCCTGCACTTACAATGTCTAAGGTTTTGCTTAGACACTGTAGGGGCACAGTGCTCATGCACTGGTGCCCTCACCTATGGTATAGTGCACCCTGCCTTAGGGCTGTAAGGCCTGCTAGAGGGGTGACCTATCTATACTGCATAGGCAGTGTGAGGTTGGCATGGCACCCTGAGGGGAGTGCCATGTCGACTTACTTGTTTTGTCCTCCCCAGCACACACAAGCTGGCAAGCAGTGTGTCTGTGCTGAGTGAGGGGTCCCCAGGGTGGCATAAGATATGCTGCAGCCCTTAGAGACCTTCCCTGGCAACAGGGCCCTTGGTACCAGAGGTACCAGTTACAAGGGACTTACCTGGATGCCAGGGTATGCCAATTGTGTAAACAAAAGTACACGTTAGGGAAAGAACACTGGTGCTGGGGCCTGGTTAGCAGGCCTCAGCACACTTTCAAATCAAAGCATAGCATCAGCAAAGGCAAAAAGTCAGGGGGTAACAATGCCAAGGAGGCATTTCCTTACAGTCGGGCTGACCAGGCCTCGAAGAGTGGAAGCCTCGAAGGGCCACCGAAGCAGTCTTGATGTCTGTGCCGATTCACTAACACTAACCCGGAACCAAGCTCTAACAATACCGTTGAATTTGATATTTTGCTAACTTTCCCGATTCGAAATACGGAGCGAAGAGGAACACGTCCGAACCAGATGGCGGAAAAAAAAATAATCTAAGATGGAGTCGACGCCCATGCGCAATGGAGCAGAAAGGGAGGAGTCACTCTGTCCCGTGACTCGAAAAGACTTCTTTTAACACTCCGAGCCCAACACTAGATGGCAGGATAATGCACAGCGGAAAAAGTCACTTACCCAGTGTACATCTGTTCGTGGCATGAGACGCTGCAGATTCACATGCTGGGTGTTTCGGCACCGAAACCTTCTCCGCAGTCTTTTTCGTCTCCGAAGAAACCTTTTTAGATTTCGGGGTGCCGATCTCTCGGTGCAGAGTTTGGTCGGAGCCGGTATCTCGGTGCAGAGTATATTCTGAGCCAGTATCTCGACCGGAGTCTGATGTCTTTGGCTGCTGTGTGCCCTTTTTCGGTGCCGATGCTAGGTCACTGTGCTTTCGGTTAAAGCCATGGACTGTTGGCGGTGGCGTCCCCTGGACCTTCATGATTTGAGTGAGTTTTGGCCGGGGCTGGTTTACTCACGGTTTGTTGCCTCGCCGGCTGCTCACACTCGGGCTTCTCCGAGTCCGAATCTGGAATGGAGAATGTCTCTTCTTCGCGCCGGGGTGTCCGGCTGGTGTCGACGCCATTTGAAGCCTTAGAGCTCTCCGGTCGCGCAGCGTCTTCTTGGACCGAAATGCCTGACAGGCCTCGCACGTATCCTCTTTGTGTTCGGGGGACAAACACAGATTACAGACCAAATGTTGGTCTGTATAAGGGTACAGAGTGTGGCATTTGGGGCAGAAGCGAAATGGGGTCTGTAAGGAAATGCCTCCTTGGCATGGTTACCCCCTGAATTTTTGCCTTTGCTGATGCTATGTTTTGAATTGAAAGTGTGCTGAGGCCTGCTAACCAGGCCCCAGCACCAGTGTTCTTTGCCTAACCTGTACTTTTGTATCCACAATTGGCACACCCTGGCATCCAGGTAAGTCCCTTGTAACTGCTACCTCTGGTACCAAGGGCCCTGATGCCAGGGAAGGTCTCTAAGGGCTGCAGCATGTCTTATGCCACCCTGGAGACCCCTCACTCAGCACAGACACACTGCTTACCAGCTTGTGTGTGCTAGTGAGAACAAAATGAGTAAGTCGACATGGCACTCCCCTCAGGGTGCCATGCCAGCCTCTTACTGCCTATGCAGTATAGGTAAGACACCCCTCTAGCAGGCCTTACAGCCCTAAGGCAGGGTGCACTATACCATAGGTGAGGGCACCAGTGCATGAGCACTGTGCCCCTACAGTGTCTAAGCCAAACCTTAGACATTGTAAGTGCAGGGTAGCCATAAGAGTATATGGTCTGGGAGTCTGTCAAACACGAACTCCACAGGACCATAATGGCTACACTGAAAACTGGGAAGTTTGGTATCAAACTTCTCAACACAATAAATGCACACTGATGCCAGTGTACATTTTATTGTGAAACACACCCCAGAGGGCACCTTAGAGGTGCCCCCTGAAACTGTATCCAACTATCTGTGTAGGCTGACTGGTTCCAGCAGCCTGCCACACTAGAGACATGTTGCTGGCCCCATGGGGAGAGTGCCTTTGTCACTCTGAGGCCAGTAACAAAGCCTGCACTGGGTGGAGATGCTAACACCTCCCCCAGGCAGGAGCTGTAACACCTGGCGGTGAGCCTCAAAGGCTCACCCCTTTGTTCCAGCACCGCAGGACACTCCAGCTAGTGGAGTTGCCCGCCCCCTCCGGCCACGGCCCCCACTTTTGGCGGCAAGGCCGGAGAAAATAATGAGAACAACAAGGAGGAGTCACTGGCCAGTCAGGACAGCCCCTAAGGTGTCCTGAGCTGAAGTGACTAACTTTTAGAAATCCTCCATCTTGCAGATGGAGGATTCCCCCAATAGGATTAGGGATGTGCCCCCCTCCCCTTGGGAGGAGGCACAAAGAGGGTGTACCCACCCTCAGGGCTAGTAGCCATTGGCTACTAACCCCCCCCAGACCTAAACACGCCCTTAAATTTAGTATTTAAAGGCTCCCCTGAACCTAAGAATTGAGATTCCTGCAACCTAAGAAGAAGAGGACTGCTGAACTGAAAAACCTGCAGAGAAGACGGAGACACCAACTGCTTTGGCCCCAGCTCTACCGGCCTGTCTCCCCACTTCTAAAGACACTGCTCCAGCGACGCGTTCCCAGGGTCCAGCAACCTCTGAAGCCTCAAAGGACTACTCTGCATCTAGAAGGACCAAGAACTCCCGAGGACAGCGGCTCTGTTCCCCAAAGACTGCAACTTTGCAACAAAGCAGCAACTTTGAAACAACACACGTTTCCCGCCGGAAGCGTGAGACTTTGCACTCTGCACCCGACGCCCCCGGCTTGACTTGTGGAGAACAAACACCACATGGAGGACTCCCCGGCGACTACAAGACCGTGAGTAGCCAGAGTTGACCCCCCTAAGCCCCCACAGCGACGCCTGCAGAGGGAATCCCGAGGCTCCCCCTGACCGCGACTGCCTGCTTCAAAGACCCGACGCCTGGTAAAGACTCTGCACCCGCAGCCCCCAGGATCTGAAGGATCCGACCTCCAGTGCAGGAGCGACCCCCAGGTGGCCCTCTCCCTTGCCCAGGTGGTGGCAACCCCGAGGAGCCCCCCCCCCCCCCCCCTGCATCGCTGAAGAGACCCCTTGGTCTCCCATTGATTCCTATTGCGAACCAGACGCTTGCTTGCACACTGCACCCAGCCGCCCCTGTGCTGCTGAGGGTGTACTGTTTGTGGTGACTTGTGTCCCCCCCGGTGCCCTACAAAACCCCCCCTGGTCTGCGCTCCGAAGACGCGGGTACTTACCTGCTGGCAGACTGGAACCGGGGCACCCCCTTCTCCATTGAAGCCTATGCATTTTGGGCACAACTTTGACCTCCGCACCTGACCGGCCCTGAGCTGCTGGTGTGGTAACTTTGGGGTTGCTCTGAACCCCCAACGGTGGGCCACCTTGGACCCAAAACTGAAACCTGTAAGTGACTTACTTACCTGTGAAAACTAACAATATTTTACCTCCCCAGGAACTGTGAAAATTGCACTAAGTGTCCACTTTTAAAACAGCTTATTGTGTTTTAAGTAAAAAGTATACATGCTAATGTAATGATTCAAAGTTCCTAAAGTACTTACCTGCAATACCTTTCAAATGAGATGTTACATGTAGAATTTGAACCTGTGGTTCTTAAAATAAACTAAGAAATGAAAATGTCACTTACCCAGTGTACATCTGTTCGTGGCATCAGTCGCTGAGATTCACATGGGCTGCATAGCTCGCCATCTGGTGTTGGGTCGGAGTGTTACAAGTTGTTTTTCTTCGAAGAAGTGTTTGAGTCACTGGACCGAGTGGCTCCTCCTTCTGTGCTCATTGCGCATGGGCGTCGACTCCATCTTCGATTGTTTTCCCCGCAGAGGGTGAGGTAGGAGTTGTACTATAGTAATAGTGCCTGCGCAATGAAATGTGTAAGTATGTACCTATTAAAGGTTTAAATAATATATATACAAATGTACAAAATTGAAGGTAACTTCTGAACTGCTACAGGCTTCCGGGGAGGTGGGTGGGCCCATGTGAATCTCAGCGACTGATGCCACGAACAGATGTACACTGGGTAAGTGACATTTTCAGTTCGATGGCATCTGTCGCTGTAGATACACATGGTCTGCATAGACTAGTAAGCAGTTATTTCCCTATAAGCGGTGGTTTAGCCTGTAGGAGTAGAAGTTGTCTGAAATAGAGTTCTTAATACAGCTTGACCTACTGCAGCTTGTTGTGCGGATAGCACATCTATACAGTAGTGTTTGGTGAATGTGTGAGGCGTAGACCATGTGGCTGCCTTACATATTTCATGCATTGGGATGTTTCCTAAAAAGGCCATTGAAGCACCTTTTTTCCTTGTTGAATGTGCCCTGGGAGTAATGGGCAGTTGTCTTTTTGCTTTAAGGTAGCAGATTTGGATGCATTTAACAATCCATCTGGCTATACCTTGTTTTGATATTGGGTTACCTGCATGAGGTTTTTGGAATGCAATAAATAGCTGTTTAGTCTTTCTGATGTTCTTTGTTCTGTCAATGTAGTACATTAATGCTCTTTTGACATCTAGTGTATGTAGTGCTCTTTCAGCCACAGAATCTGGCTGTGGGAAAAAAACTGGTAGTTCTACCGTTTGATTTAGATGGAACGGTGAAATAACTTTTGGTAAAAATCTTGGATTAGGTCGTAGGACGACCTTATTTTTATGTATTTGTATAAAAGGTTCCTGTGTTGTGAACGCTTTAATTTCAGTTACTCTTCTCAGAGATGTAATGGCGATGAGAAAGGCAACTTTCCAGGTTAGGAATTGTATTCCGCAAGAGTGCATGGGTTCGAAAGGTGGGCCCATGAGTCTTGTTAGGACCACGTTTAGGTTCCATGAAGGAACAGGTGGTGTTCTTGGTGGTATAATTCTTTTAAGACCTTCTATGAATGCTTTGATGACTGGTATCCTATACAAGGAAGTTGAATAGGTAGTCTGCAAGTATGCAGATATTGCTGCAAGGTGTATTTTAATAGAAGAGAAGGCTAGCTTTGCTTTTTGTAAATGGAGCAAGTAATTTACTATATGTTTTGGAGTTGCGTCTAGTGGTTGTATCTGATTATGATGGCAGTAACAAACAAATCTTTTCCACTTACTTGCGTAGCAGTGTCTAGTGGATGGCCTTCTGGCCTGCTTTATGACCTCCATACACTCTTGGCTAAGTTGTAAGTGTCCGAATTCTAGGATTTCAGGAGCCAGATTGCTAGATTCAGCGATGCTGGATCTGGGTGTCTGATCTGTTGGTTGTGTTGCGTTAACAGATCTGGTTTGTTCGGCAGTTTGATGTGGGGTACTACAGAAAGATCTAGCAGTGTTGTGTACCAGGGTTGTCTTGCCCACGTTGGTGCTATTAAAATGAGTTTGAGTTTGTTTTGACTCAATTTGTTTACTAGAGAAGGGAGGAGAGGGAGAGGAGGAAAAGCGTAAGCAAATATTCCTGACCAGTTCATCCATAGGGCATTGCCTTGGGATTGCCTGTGTGGGTATCTGGACGCGAAGTTTTGGCATTTTGCGTTCTCTTTTGTGGCAAATAAGTCTATTTGAGGTGTTCCCCAGAGTGTGAAGTAGGTGTTCAGAATTTGTGGGTGGATTTCCCATTCGTGGACTTGTTGGTGATCGAGAGAGATTGTCTGCCAGTTGATTCTGGATCCCTGGAATAAACTGTGCTATGAGGCGAATTTGATGGTGGATTGCCCACTTCCATATGTTTTGAGCTAATAAGCTTAACTGCGTTGAATGTGTTCCTCCTTGTTTGTTTAGATAATACATCGTTGTCATGTTGTCTGTTTTGACAAGGATGTATTTGTGGGTTATGATTGGTTGGAAAGCTTTTAGTGCTTGAAAAACTGCTAATAATTCTAGATGATTTATATGCAGTTTTGTTTGATGTATGTTCCATTGTCCTCTTATGTTGTGTTGATTGAGATGTGCTCCCCACCCTGTCATGGAAGCATCTGTTGTTATTACGTACTGTGGCACTGGGTCTTGGAAAGGCCGCCCTATGTTTAAATTTATACTGTTCCACCATAGAAGCGAGAGGTAAGTTTGGCGGTCTAGCAACACCAGATCTAGAAGGTGACCCTGTGCTTGAGACCACTGTGAGGCTAGGCACTGTTGTAAGGGCCTCATGTGCAGTCTTGCGTTTGGGACAATGGCTATGCATGAGGACATCATGCCTAGGAGCTGTAGTATTGTTCTTGCTTGTATTGTTTGATTTGGAGACATGTGTTGAATGACTCTGTTGAAATTGTGAATTCTTTGTGGAGTTGGCGTTGCTACTCCTTTTGTCGTGTATTATGGCTCCTAGATATTGCTGTACTTTGCTTGGCTGAACGTTGGATTTTGCAAAGTTGACGGTGAACCCTAGTTTGTAGAGGGTTTGTATGACTTGATTTGTGTGGTTTGAGCATTGTGTGAGCGAACTGGTTTTGATTAGCCAGTCGTCTAGATACGGGAATACATGTATTTGCTGCCTTCTGATGTGTGCAGCGACTACTGCTAGGCATTTTGTGAATACCCTTGGAGCGGTTGTTAAACCGAAAGGCAATACTTTGAATTGGTAATGTATTCCTTTGAATACAAACCTTAGATATTTTCTGTGTGATTGATGTATTGGTATATGGAAATATGCGTCTGAGGTCTAGGGTTGTCATGTAGTTGTGTTTTTTGAGCAATGGTAACACTTCTTGTAGTGTGACCATGTGAAAGTGGTCTGATTTGATGAATGTGTTTACTACTCTGAGGTCTAGAATTGGTCTCAGTGTTTTGTCCTTTTTTGGTATCAAGAAGTACAGTGAATAAACTCCTGTGTTTATTTGTGTGCTTGGTACTAATTCTATTGCATTTTTTTGCAGTAGTGCTTGAACTTCTATCTCTAGAAGCTGTGAATGGTGTTTTGATAAATTTTGTGATTTTGGTGGTATGTCTGGAGGGAATTGCAGGAATTCTATGCAATAACCATGTTGGATAATTGCTAGAACCCATGTGTCTGTAGTTATTTCCTCCCATGCTTCGTAATATTGACCTATCCTTCCCCCCCACTGGTGTTGTGTGTGTGTGTGTGTGGGGGGGGGGGGGGGGGGGGGGGGGGGGGGGAAAGGGGGGGGTGAGTGACGTGTGAGTCACTGCTTGTTGGTAGTGGTTTTGGGGCTTTGAAATCTTCCTCTATTCCTAGGGAATTGCCCTCCTCTATACTGGCCCTGAAAACCTCCCCTGTACTGTCCCTGGTAGGTGGACGGTGCGGACTGTGAGGTACTGGCTTGTGTGGCCTGACCCCGAAACCCTCCTCTAAAAGGTGTTTTGCGGAAGGTGGTATAAGATCCTCTGCTCTGCGGGGAGTAGAGTGCGCCCATGGCCTTGGCAGTGTCAGTGTCCTTTTTGAGCTTTTCTATGGCTGTGTCGACCTCCGGACCGAACAGAAGTTTTTCGTTTACTGGCATGTTAAGTACTGCCTGCTGAATTTCTGGCTTGAATCCAGACGTTCTGAGCCATGCGTGCCTACGGATGGTAACCGACGTATTAATGGTCCTTGCGGCTGTGTCTGCTGCATCCATAGAGGAGCGTATTTGATTGTTGGAAATGTTTTGACCCTCTTCAACAACCTGTTTTGCTCTTTGTAGATCTTTTGGGAGATGTTCAATGAGATGCTGCATCTCATCCCAGTGGGCTCTGTCGTATCGCGCTAGCAGCGCTTGTGAGTTTGCGATGCGCCACTGGTTTGCTGCCTGGACAGCGACCCTCTTCCCGGCTGCATCGAACTTTCTGCTTTCTTTATCTGGGGGAGGTGCATCCCCAGAAGTGTGTGAATTTGCCCGTTTTCTGGCAGCCCCTACCACCACTGAATCTGGTGGCAGCTGAGAGGTGATGAATACAGGGTCTGTAGGAGGCGCCTTATACTTTTTGTCCACTCTAGGCGTTACTGCCCTACTTTTAACTGGCTCCTTGAAGATCTCCTTTGCATGGCGTAGCATGCCTGGGAGCATAGGCAGGCTTTGGTAGGAGCTGTGGGTGGAGGAGAGGGTGTTAAATAAAAAGTCATCCTCTACTTGTTCAGAGTGTAGTTCCACATTATGGAACTGAGCTGCTCTAGCCACCAGTTGTGAATAGGCTGTGCTGTCCTCAGGTGGTGATGGCCTAGTTGGGTATGTGTCTGGGCTGTTATCAGACACTGGTGCATCGTACAAGTCCCACGCGTCATGATCTTGGTCGTCGTGGCTCATGGCGGTGTGAGCTGGTGAATGTGACGGGGTGTAAGTTGGCGAAGCCGGAGTTACAGGTGGAGGCGAGGGAGGAGGTGTTACCGTATTTGCTGTTTGTTGCTGAGGAGCCTCTCGTGCTACAAACTGAAGTGTTCTCTTTCTTTTGACAGGTGGAAGGGTACTGATCTTCCCTGTCCCCTGCTGAATAAAGATACGCTTTTGCGTGTGATCCACTTCAGTGGATTGCAGTTCCTGTTCGAATCTGTGTCTTTTCATTTGTGAAGACATAGAAAGTTCTTCAGTATAGGAGCCTGAAACTGGGTCTGTTGGTGCTTTTTTCGGCTCCGAAAACCCTGTTTGTTTTTTCGGCTCCGAGGTAACCTTCCTCTTCTTTTGTGCCGAAAAATCTTGGCCTCTATGGTCTTCGGCGCCACTGTCTCGGCGTCGATCCGTGTCGACACCGAATTCTCGGTGTCGATGCTTCTGTTTAGCACTCTCTCGGTCCCGAGGAGGCTGCGTGCCGGTGTCTCGACCGGAGTCGGACGATCTCGACACTGAATGGGCCTTTTTCGGTGCCGATTGTTGGTCACCGTGAAGTTGGGTGGAGCCATGGCCAGTTGGCAGTGGCGTCCCCTGGGCCTTTTTGCCTTTTTTAATTTCTGATCTCGACGTCTTACTCAGTTTTTGTATTGTCGAGGTCGTCGGAGTCTGAATCCTGGATGGAAAAGGATTCCTCCTGTTCCTCTTCTGTCTCGAACTGTCGATGCTCCTTTGGCGTGGACGCCATCTGCAGTCTTCTCGCTCGACGGTCGCGCAGAGTTTTTAGGGACCGGAACGCCCGACAGGCCTCACAGGATTCTTCGCTGTGCTCGGGTGACAGGCACAGGTTACAGACCGAGTGTTGGTCCGTATAGGGATATTTGTTGTGGCATTCAGGGCAGAATCGAAACTGGGTCCGTTCCATCGGCGTTGTTCTCCACGCGTTCGGGCCGACTAGGCCCCGACGGTGTGCCGAAATCTACCCCGAAGGGCACCGAAGCGCTTCGATGTTCAATGCGTTGTCGTCTGTGTTTATCTCGAACCGGATCGCAACGATACCGTCGAAAATCTTCCGTTTTCAGCTATCTCTCCGTTCCGAAACTCTGAGCGACAGTAACACGTCCGAACACGATGGCGGAAAGAAAACAATCGAAGATGGAGTCGACGCCCATGCGCAATGAGCACAGAAGGAGGAGCCACTCGGTCCAGTGACTCGAAAACACTTCTTCGAAGAAAAACAACTTGTAACACTCCGACCCAACACCAGATGGCGAGCTATGCAGACCATGTGTATCTACAGCGACAGATGCCATCGAACATATATTTTTCTATAACAAAACCTACTGGCTGGATTTGTCTCTGAGTGTGTGTTCCTCATTTATTGCCTGTGTGTATGTACAACAAATGCTTAACACTACTCCTTTGATAAGCCTACTGCTACCACACTACCACAAAATAGAGCATTAGTATTATCTCTTTTTGCCACTATCTTACCTCTAAGGGGAACCCTTGGACTCTGTGCATGCTATTCCTTACTTTGTAATAGCACATACAGAGCCAACTTCCTACAGGGTCCGTTCCATGAGCCTTGAAGATGCATGCGGTAGGGCCGACCAGGCCCCGTTTCGAGGAGTGGAAGCCCTGTAGGGCTGCCGGAGCTCTTCTTTTCTTCAGTGTCGATGTGCTATGTCTAACCTGATACCGATCGCAAACAATACCGTCGAATTTTCCGTTTCACTAACTTACACGGAGCGAAGAGGAACACGTCCGAACCAGATGGCGGGTGTAGGAAGTTGGCTCTGTATGTGCTATTTCAAAGTAAGGAATAGCATGCACAGAGTCCAAGGGTTCCCCTTAGAGGTAAAATAGTGGTAAAAATAGATAATACTAATGCTCTATTTTGTGGTAGTGTGGTCGAGCAGTAGGCTTATCCAAGGAGTAGTGTTAAGCATTTGTTGTACATACACATAGACAATAAATGAGGTACACACACTCAGAGACAAATCCAGCCAATAGGTTTTGTTATAGAAAAATATCTTTTCTTAGTTTATTTTAAGAACCACAGGTTCAAAATTAACATGTAATATCTTGTTTGAAAGGTATTGCAGGTAAGTACATTAGGAACTTTGAATCATTTCAATTGCATGTATACTTTTCAAGTTATTCACAAATAGCTACTTTAAAAGTGGACACTTAGTGCAATTTTCACAGTTCCTGGGGGAGGTAAGTTTTTGTTAGTTTTACCAGGTAAGTAAGACACTTACAGGGTTCAGTTCTTGGTCCAAGGTAGCCCACCGTTGGGGGTTCAGAGCAACCCCAAAGTCACCACACCAGCAGCTCAGGGCCGGTCAGGTGCAGAGTTCAAAGTGGTGCCCAAAACGCATAGGCTAGAATGGAGAGAAGGGGGTGCCCCGGTTCCGGTCTGCTTGCAGGTAAGTACCCGCGTCTTCGGAGGGCAGACCAGGGGGGTTTTGTAGGGCACCGGGGGGGACACAAGCCCACACAGAAATTTCACCCTCAGCAGCGCGGGGGCGGCCGGGTGCAGTGTAGAAACAAGCGTCGGGTTCGTAATGTTAGTCTATGAGAGATCAACGGATCTCTTCAGCGCTGCAGGCAGGCAAGGGGGGGGCTTCCTCGGGGAAACCTCCACTTGGGCAAGGGAGAAGGACTCCTGGGGGTCACTTCTCCAGTGAAAGTCCGGTCCTTCAGGTCCTGGGGGCTGCGGGTGCAGGGTCTTTTCCAGGCTTCGGGACTTAGGTTTCAGAGAGTCGCGGTCAGGGGAAGCCTCGGGATTCCCTCTGCAGGCGGCGCTGTGGGGGCTCAGGGGGGACAGGTTTTGGTACTCACAGTCGGAGAGTAGTCCGGGGGTCCTCCCTGAGGTGTTGGTTCTCCACCAGCCGAGTCGGGGTCGCCGGGTGCAGTGTTGCAAGTCTCACGCTTCTTGCGGGGAGTTGCAGGGGTCTTTAAAGCTGCTCCTTGAAACAAAGTTGCAGTCTTTTTGGAGCAGGTCCGCTGTCCTCGGGAGTTTCTGGTCGTCGTCGAAGCAGGGCAGTCCTCAGAGGATTCAGAGGTCGCTGGTCCCTTTGGAAGGCGTCGCTGGAGCAGAGTTCTTTGGAAGGCAGGAGACAGGCCGGTGAGTTTCTGGAGCCAAGGCAGTTGTTGTCTTCTGGTCTTCCTCTGCAGGGGTTTTCAGCTAGGCAGTCCTTCTTGTATTTTGCAGGAATCTGATTTTCTAGGGTTCAGGGTAGCCCTTAAATACTAAATTTAAGGGCGTGTTTAGGTCTGGGGGGTTAGTAGCCAATGGCTACTAGCCCTGAGGGTGGGTACACCCTCTTTGTGCCTCCTCCCAAGGGGAGGGGGTCACAATCCTAACCCTATTGGGGGAATCCTCCATCTACAAGATGGAGGATTTCTAAAAGTTAGTCACCTCAGCTCAGGACACCTTAGGGGCTGTCCTGACTGGCCAGTGACTCCTCCTTGTTATTCTCATTATTTTCTCCGGCCTTGCCGCCAAAAGTGGGGGCCGGGCTGGAGGGGGCGGGCAACTCCACTAGCTGGAGTGTCCTGCGGTGCTGTGACAAAGGGGTGAGCCTTTGAGGCTCACCGCCAGGTGTTACAGCTCCTGCCTGGGGGAGGTGTTAGCATCTCCACCCAGTGCAGGCTTTGTTACTGGCCTCAGAGTGACAAAGGCACTCTCCCCATGGGGCCAGCAACATGTCTCTAGTGTGGCAGGCTGCTGGAACTAGTCAGCCTACACAGATAGTCGGTTAAGTTTCAGGGGGCACCTCTAAGGTGCCCTCTGGGGTGTATTTTGCAATAAAATGTACACTGGCATCAGTGTGCATTTATTGTGCTGAGAAGTTTGATACCAAACTTCCCAGTTTTCAGTGTAGCCATTATGGTGCTGTGGAGTTCGTGTTTGACAAACTCCCAGACCATATACTCTTATGGCTACCCTGCACTTAAAATGTCTAAGGTTTTGTTTAGACACTGTAGGGGTACCATGCTCATGCACTGGTACCCTCACCTATGGTATAGTGCACCCTGCCTTAGGGCTGTAAGGCCTGCTAGAGGGGTGTCTTACCTATACTGCATAGGCAGTGAGAGGCTGGCATGGCACCCTGAGGGGAGTGCCATGTCGACTTACTCGTTTTGTTCTCACTAGCACACACAAGCTGGCAAGCAGGGTGTCTGTGCTGAGTGAGAGGTCTCCAGGGTGGCATAAGACATGCTGCAGCCCTTAGAGACCTTCCTTGGCATCAGGGCCCTTGGTACTAGAAGTACCAGTTACAAGGGACTTATCTGGATGCCAGGGTCTGCCAATTGTGGATACAAAAGTACAGGTTAGGGAAAGAACACTGGTGCTGGGGCCTGGTTAGCAGGCCTCAGCACACTTTCAATTGTAAACATAGCATCAGCAAAGGCAAAAAGTCAGGGGGCAACCATGCCAAGGAGGCATTTCCTTACAGCGGGAAAAAAAAACAATCTAAGATGGAGTAGACGCCCATGCGCAATGGAGCCGAAAGGGGAGGAGTCCCTCGGTCTAGTGACTCAAAAAGACTTCTAAGAAAAACAACTTGTAACACTCCGAGCCCAACACTAGATGGCGGAATATGCACAGCATGTGAATCTGCAGCACTACATGCCACGAACAGATGTACACTGGGCAAGTGACATTATATTTGTGTGTGTATAATATATATATATATATATATATATATATATATATATGGCATTAGTCGCTGCAGATTCACATGCTGTGCACATCCCGCCATCTGGTGTTGGGCTCGGAGTGTTACAAGTTGTTTTTCTTCAAAGAAGTCTTTTCGAGTCACGAGACCGAGGGACTCCTCCCATTTCGACTCCATTGCACATGGGCGTCGACTCCATCTTAGATTGTTTTCCCCGCAGAGGGTGAGGTAGGAGTTGTGTATGCTAGTAATAGTGCCCATGCAATGGAGTGAATGCGTATGTACATAATAAAGTTTCAAGTAATCTATTTACAAATGTACAAATGTTTAAGATCTACTTCTAAACGGCTACAGGCTCCCGGGGAGGCGGGTGGGCGCATGTGAATCTGCAGCGACTAATGCCACGAACAGATGTACACTGGGTAAGTGACATTTTCCGTTCGATGGCATGTGTAGCTGCAGATACACATGCTGTGCATAGACTAGTAAGCAGTTACCCCCCCCAAAAGCGGTGGTTCAGCCTGTAGGAGTTGAAGTAGTTTGGAATAATATTCTTAGTACAGCTTGACCTACTGTTGCTTGTTGTGCAGTTAGCGCATCTACACAGTAGTGCTTGGTAAATGTATGAGGCGTAGACCATGTTGCTGCCTTACATATTTCGTTCATTGGAATATTTCCTAGAAAGGCCATGGTAGCACCTTTCTTTCTGGTTGAGTGTGCCTTTGGTGTAATAGGCAGTTCTCTTTTAGCTTTAAGATAGCAGGTTTGAATACACCTAACTATCCATCTAGCAATGCCTTGTTTTGAAATTGGATTTCCTGTATGAGGTTTTTGAAAGGCGATAAATTGTTGTTTTGTCTTTCAAATTAGTTTTGTTCTGTCAATGTACTACATTAGTGCTCTTTTGATGTCTAATGTATGTAGTGCTCTTTCAGCTACAGAATCTGGCTGTGGGAAGAACACTGGTAATTCTACCGTTTGATTCAAGTGGAACAGTGAGATTACATTTGGTAAAAATTTGGGATTTGTTCGTAGAACAACTTTATTTTTGTGTATTTGAATAAATGGTTCTTGAATGGTAAACGCTTGAATTTCACTCACTCTTCTTAGAGATGTGATGGCAATTAAAAATGCAACTTTCCACGTTAAGTATTGCATTTCACAAGAGTGCATGGGCTCAAAAGGTGGGCCCATGAGTCGTGTTAAGACAATGTTGAGGTTCCATGAAGGAACTGGTGGCGTTCTTGGTGGTATAATTCTCTTTAGACCTTCCATAAACGCTTTTATGACTGGTATCCTAAATAATGAAGTTGAGTGCGTAATTTGCAGGTAAGCTGAAATTGCAGCAAGATGTATTTTTATGGAAGAGAAAGCTAGTTTTGCTTTTTGCAAATGTAGTAAGTATCCTACTATATCTTTTGTAGATGCGTGTAAGGGTTGAATTTGATTATTACGGCAGTAATAGACAAATCTTTTCCATTTATTTGCATAGCAGTGTCTAGTGGTAGGCTTTCTAGCCTGTTTTAGGACCTCCATACATTCTTGTGTGAGGTCTAAGTGTCCGAATTCTAGGATTTCAGGAGCCAAATTGCTAGATTCAGCGATGCTGGATTTGGATGCCTGATCTGTTGTTTTTTGTTGTGTTAACAGATCTGGTCTGTTTGGTAGTTTGACATGAGGTACTAATGACAGGTCTAGTAGTGTTGTGTACCAAGGTTGCCTTGCCCATGTTGGTGCTATTAGTATGAGTTTGAGTTTGTTTTGACTCAACTTGTTTACTAGATATGGAAGGAGTGGGAGAGGGGGAAAAGCGTAAGCAAATATCCCTGACCAGTTGATCCATAGCGCATTGCCCTGAGACTGATGTTGTGGGTACCTGGATGCGAAGTTTTGGCATTTTGAGTTTTCTTTCGTTGCAAACAGATCTATTTGTGGTGTTCCCCAAATTTGGAAGGAAGTGTTCAGTATTTGTGGGTGAATTTCCCATTCGTGGGTTTGTTGGTGATCGAGAGAGATTGTCTGCCAACTGGTTCTGAATCCCTGGAATAAATTGTGCTATTAGGCGAATGTGGTTGTGAATCGCCCAATGCCATATTTTTTGTGTTAGGAGGCACAACTGTGTCGAGTGTGTCCCTCCTTGTTTGTTTAGATAATACATTGTTGTCATGTTGTCTGTTTTGACAAGAATGTACTTTTGGGATATTATGGGTTGAAATGCTTTCAGCGCTAGAAATACTGCTAACAGTTCTAAGTGATTTATGTGAAACTGCCTCTGATGTATGTCCCATTGTCCTTGGATGCTGTGTTGATTGAGGTGTGCTCCCCACCCTGTCATGGAAGCATCCGTCGTTATGACGTATTGTGGCACTGGGTCTTGGAAAGGCCACCCTCGGTTTAAATTTGTACTGTTCCACAATAGAAGCGAGATGTATGTTTGGCGGTCTATCAACACCAGATCTAGAAGTTGACCCTGTGCTTGTGACCATTGTGATGCTAGGCAATGTTGTAAGGGCCGCATGTGCAATCTTGCGTTTGGGACAATGGCTATGCATGAAGACATCATGCCTAGGAGTTTCATTACCATTTTGACTTGTATCTTTTGTGTTGGATACATGGCCTGTATTACCTTGTGAAATGTTTGAACCCTTTGTGGACTTGGAGCGGCAATCCCTTTTGCTGTGTTGATTGTCGCTCCTAAGTATTGCTGTGTTTGACACAGCAAAAGGTGTGACTTCGCGTAGTTGGAGAAACCTAGCCTGTGAAGGGTCTGTATGACATATTTTGTGTGCTGTGAACACTGTCTTAGCGTGTTGGTTTTGATTAAACAGTAGTCTAATTACGGGAACACATGTATTTGCTGCCTTCTGATATGTGCAGCTACTACTGCCAGGCATTTTGTAAAAACTCTTGGCGCAGTTGTTATTCCGAATGGCAACACTTTGAATTGGTAATGTATTCCTTGGAATACGAACCTTAGGTATTTCCTGTGTGAAGGATGTATTGGTATATGGAAATACGCATCTTTTAGGTCTAATGTTGTCATGTAGTCTTGCTGTTTGAGCAGTGGGATTACGTCTTGTAACATGACCATGTGAAAGTGGTCTGATTTGATGTAGGTATTTAGTGTTCTGAGATCTAGTATTGGTCTCAGAGTTTTGTCCTTTTTGGGTAGTAGAAAGTACAGTGAGTAAACTCCTGTGTTTTTTTGTAGATTTGGTACTAATTCTATTGCGTCCTTTTGTAGCAATGCTTGAACTTCTAGTCCTAGAAGATCTATATGTTGTTTTGACATAGTGTGTTTTCGGTGGGACGTTTGGAGGGAATTGGAGAAATTCTATGCAATAACCATGCTGGATAATTGCTAAGACCCAAGTGTCTGTTATTTCCTCCCAAAGTTTGTAAAATTGGCTTAGTCTTCCCCCCACAGGTGTTATGTGATGGGGTTGTGTGACTTGTGAGTCACTGTTTATTTTGAGGAGTTTTGGGGCCTTGGAATTTTCCTCGATTTCTTGGGAATTGGCCCCCTCTATATTGCCCCCGAAAACCTCCCCTCTGATATTGACCCTGGTAAGTAGGCCTTGTTTGTGAGGTTGTGGTTTCTGTGGGTTGACCTCGAAATCCTCCCCTAAAAGGTGTTTTTCGAAATGTGCCTCTGCTCTGCAGGGAGTAGAGTGTGCCCATGGCTTTGGCTGCATCGGTGTCTTTTTTGAGTTTCTCAATGGCAGTGTCTACCTCCGGCCCAAACAATTGCTGTTTATTAAATGGCATATTGAGCACAGCTTGTTGGATTTCCGACTTGAACCCTGAAGTGCGCAGCCATGCGTGCCTTCGTATCGTGATTGCAGTGTTTATTGTCCTTGCAACTGTATCTGCTGCATCCATGGAAGACTATCTGATTATTTGAGATACTTTGTCCCTCTTCCACCACCTGTTGCGCTCTTTTTTGGAACTCCTTGGGTAAGTGTTCGATGAAATGTTGCATTTCATCCCAATGAGCTCTGTCGTATCTTGCCAAAAGTGCTTGTGAATTGGCAATACGCCATTGATTTGCTGCTTGTGCTGCAACCCTTTTTCCCGCAGCATCATATTTGCGGGTCTCTTTGTCTGGAGGTGGTGCGTCTCCTGAGGTATGAGAGTTGGCTCTCTTACGAGCTGCCCCGACAACTACCGAGTCTGGTGCTAGTTGTGTTGTAATATAGATTGGATCTGTTGGTGGTGGCTTGTACTTTTTCTCCACCCTTGGAGTTATGGCTCTGCCTTTAACTGGATCCTGAAATATTTGTTTTGAATGTCTTAGCATTCCTGGGAGCATGGGAAGGCTTTGGTACTGGCTATGGGTGGAGGATAGGGTGTTACATTCAGAACCAATTGAGGATGACTTTCTGTTTTAAGGTGACGTTGTGAAATTCGGCTGCCCTTGCGACCACCTGTGTGTAGGATGTACTGTCCTCAGGTGGTGACGGTTTTGTAGGATAGGAGTCTGGGCTGTTGTCAGACACTGGAGCATCGTAAAGGTCCCATGCATCGGGATCATCCTGACTCATTGTAGTATGAGCTGGTGAGTGCATCAGTGGTGGAGTTGTTGCTGGTGATGCATGTATTGATGGTGGTGGAGACGGTGGTGGTGGAGACGGTGGTGGTGTTGTTTTCCTTGCCACTTTTGCCTGTGGTTGCTTGTCCTTTTGTTGAAAGGCAAGTTTCCTTTTTATTTTGATTGGGGGAAGAGTGGTTATCTTCCCTGTGTCCTCATGAATATGAAGCCTTCTTTGCGTGTAGTCAGGCTCTACAGCTTGAAGCTCCTCTCCAAATCTATATAATTGGGAGGTTAATCCTTGTTCCTCTGTATAGGAACTAGTTTTCGGCTCCGAGGCTGGATGTTTCGGAACCGAAACCTTTTCGGAAGTCTTTTTAGGCTCCGAAGAAACCTTCTTTGTTTTCGGCGTGGTGTCTCGGTGCCGAAATTCTTCAGTGCCGCTGTCTCTGTGCTGAAGTTTCTCGGAGCCGCTGTCTCGGCTCCGAGGTTGCTGTGTGGCGGTATCTCGACCGGAGTCGGATGACTTCGACACCAGCATGCCCTTTTTCGGTGCCTTGGATCGGTCACCTAGTTTTCGGGTTAAGCCATGGCCTGTTGGCGGTGGCGTCCCCTGGGCTTTTGTGGACTTCTCGTGAGTCTTGATTTTCGACGTCTTACTCACGGTTTGGGGTGTTTCTTCGGCGTAGAGTTCTTCAGAATCCGTCTCGTGGACGGAGAAAGCTTCTTCGTCCTCCTCGAAACGTTCTTGACCTGTTGGCGTGGACGCCATTTGTAGTATCCTGGCTCTTCGGTCTCTCAGAGTCTTCCTCGACCGAAACGCTCGACAGGCTTCACAAGTATCCTCCTTGTGCTCGGGGGACAAGCACAAGTTATAGACCAGATGCTGATCCGTATACGGATACTTGTTATGGCATTTTGGGCAGAAGCGGAATGGGGTCCGTTCCATCAGCCTTGAAGTCGCACGTGGCCGGGCCGACCAGGCCCGACGGGGGATCGAAAAAAACCCGAAGGGCCACCGGAGCTCTTCAAAATTCGGTGTCTATTTGTTCTAACTAACCCGATACCGAACGCAAACAATACCGACGATTTTTTCCGAGATTCTAACTAACTTTCCGACCTGAAACACGGAGCGAAAAGGAACACGTCCGAACCCGATGGCGGAAAAAAAAACAATCTAAGATGGAGTCGACGCCCATGCGCAATGGAGTCGAAATGGGAGGAGTCCCTCGGTCTCGTGACTCGAAAAGACTTCTTCGAAGAACAACAACTTGTAACACTCCGAGCCCAACACCAGATGGCGGGATGTGCACAGCATGTGTATCTGCAGCTACACATGCCATCGTGTATGTGTGTGTATATATATACACATCACATACACACATACATATATACATACACATATACATACACATACATACATATATACATACACATACATACATATATACACACACATACATATAGTCACTTACCCAGTGTACATCTGTTCGTGGTAATAGTCGCTGCAGATTCACATGCTGTGCACATCCCGCCATCTGGTGTTGGGCTCGGCTCCATTGCTCTTGGCGCAGTGGTTATCCCAAATGGCAACACCTTGAATTGGTAATGTACCCCTTGGAATACAAACCTTAGGTACTTTCTGTGTGAAGGATGTATCGGTATATGGAAGTATGCATCCTTTAGGTCTAGTGTTGTCATATAGTCTTGCAGTTTGAGCAATGGTATTACGTCCTGTAATGTCACCATGTGAAAGTGATCTGATTTGATGTAGGTATTTAAAGTTCTGAGATCTAATATAGGTCTTAGAGTTTTGTCTTTTTTGGGTATGAGAAAGTACAGAGAGTAAACTCCTGTTCCTTTCTGATGAATCAGTACTAATTCTATTGCTTGTTTTTGTAACAACGCTTGGACCTCTACTTGTAGAAGATCTATGTGTTGCTTTGACATAGTGTGTTTTCGGTGGGACGTTTGGAGGGAAATTGAGAAATTCTATGCAATAACCATGTTGGATAATTGCTAAGACCCAAGTATCTGTCGTTATCTCTTCCCATTGTTTGTAGAACTTGGTTAGTCTCCCCCCCCCCCCCCCCCCCCAACAGGTGTTGTGTTGGGGATTTGTGACGTGTAAGTCACTGCTTGCTCTGTGGAGTTTTGGGACTTTGGTACTTCCCTCTAGTTTTTTGGAACTGTCCCCCTCTATATTGTCCCCGAAAACTTCCCCGCTGATACTGGCTCTGATAAGTGGTCTTGTTTGTGAGGTTGTGGGTTCTGTGCTTTGTCCTCGAAACCCCCCCGAAACTGTCTTACGAAATGTGCCTCTGCTCTGTGGGGAGTAGAGTGAGCCCATGGCTTTGGCCGTATCTGTGTCTAAGTTTTTCGGTGGCAGTGTCCACCTCAGGCCCAAACAACTGTTGTCCGTTGAATGGCATATTCAGCACGGCTTGTTGTATTTCCGGCTTGAATCCAGATGTATGCAGCCATGCATGTCTCCTTATTGTCACTGCTGTGTTTACAATTCTAGCAGCTGTGTCTGCAGCGTCTATTGCTGACCGTATCTGATTGTTTGAGATACTCTGTCCTTCTTCCACTACTTGCTGTGCTCTCTTTTGGAACTCCTTGGGCAAATGTTCTATAAAGTGTTGCATTTCGTCCCAATGAGCCCTATCGTATCTGGCCAACAAAGCCTGCGAGTTTGCAATACGCCACTGGTTTGCTGCCTGTGCCGCCACACTTTTTCCGGCTGCGTCAAATTTACTTTCTTTATCTGGAGGTGGTGCATCTCCTGAAGTGTGTGAGTTCGCCCTCTTGCGAGCTGCCCCTACTACCACTGAGTCCGGTGTTAGCTGTTGTGTGATGTACACGGGGTCTGTTGGTGGCGGTTTATATTTTTTCTCCACTCTTGTAGTAATGTCCCTTCCTTTTACAGGCTCCTCAAACACTTGTTTGGAGTGCTTTAGCATTCCAGGTAGCATGGGGAGACTGATACTGGCTGTGTGTGGACGACAGCGTATTAAATAGAAAGTCGTCTTCAATTGGCTCTGAATGCAGGTTGACATTATGAAACGCCGCTGCCCTTGACACCACCTGTGCGTAGGCTGTACTATCTTCTGGTGGTGACGGTCTAGCTGGATAACAGTCAGGACTATTATCTGACACTGGCACATCATAAAGATCCCATGCGTCTGGATCGTCTTGACTCATCCCTGAGTGAGTTGGGGATTGCATCATTGTGGTGTGGCTACCTGCGATGGTTGCGGAGAGCGTGGTGGAGACGGTGGCGGGCTTACTTGTTTAGCCACCTTGGCCTGTGGCTGCTTGTCCTTCTCCTGGAAGGCAAGTTTGCGTTTCATTCTAATAGGAGGGAGAGTGCTGATCTTCCCTGTTTCTTTTTGGATGAGGAGCCTTCTTTGGGTGTAGTCTGGCTCCATTGTCTCCAGTTCCTGTCCAAATCTATGTGTTTTCATTTGTGAGGACAGTCCTTGTTCCTCTGTGTAGGAACTTGTTTTCGGTTCCGAGGCCGGATGTTTCGGTATCGAAACCTTTTCGGCTACTTTTTTCGGTTCCGACGAAACCTTTTTTATTTTCAGCATCGTGGTCTCTCGGTGCCGACCCATTTCGGTGCCGCTGTCTGTGCCGAACTTGCTCGGAGCCGCTGTCTCGGGCCCGAGATTGCTGTGTGGCGGTATCTCGACCGGAGTCGGATGACTTAGACACCAGCGTGCCCTTTTTTTCGGTGCCGATGATCGGTCACCTATTTTTCGGGTTAAGCCATGGCCTGTTGGCGGTGGCGTCCCCTGGGCTTTTGTGGTCTTCTCGTGAGTTTTATGTTTCAACGTCTTACTCACGGTTTTCGGCGTTTCTTCTGGATCGAGCTCGTCCGAGTCCGACTCCTGGATGGAGAAGGTTTCTTCTTCCTCGAAACGCCCTTGGTCCTGTCGGCACCGACGCCATCTGCAGTCTTCTAGCTCTTCGGTCTCAATGTTTTTCTGGACCGAAACGCTCGACAGGCTTCGGTCTCGTGACTCAAAGACTTCTTCGAAGAAAAACAACTTGTAACACTCCGAGCCCAACACCAGATGGCGGGATATGCACAGCATGTGAATCTGCAGCGACTAATGCCACGAACAGATGTACACTGGGTAAGTGACATTATGTATGTATGTATTCATTCGATGGCATGTGTAGCTGCAGATACACATGCTGTGCACATCCCGCCATCTAGTGTTGGGCTCGGAGTGTTACAAGTTGTTTTTCTTCGAAGAAGTCTTTCGAGTCACGGGACCGAGTGACTCCTCCTTCTGTCTCCATTGCGCATGGGCGTCGACTCCATCTTCGATTGTTTTTCCCCGCAGAGGGTGAGGTAGGAGTTGAATTGTAGTAATAGTGCCAAATGCAATGGAGTGACTAAGTATGCACCAATTTAAGGCTAAAATAATATATATACAAATATACAAAGTTGAAGCTAACTTCCGAATTGCTACAGGCTCCCGGGGAGGTGGGTGGGCACATGTGAATCTCCAGCGACTGATGCCACGAACAGATGTACACTGGGTAAGTGACATTTTCAGTTCGATGGCATCTGTCGCTGTAGATACACATGTTCTGCATAGACTAGTAAGCAGTTATCTCCCCAAAAGCGGTGGTTCAGCCTGTAGGAATGGAAGTGGTTTGAAATAACGTTCTTAACACGGCTTGACCTACTGTGGCTTGCTGTGCGGATAGCACGTCTACACAGTAGTGCTTGGTGAACGTGTGTGGCGTAGACCATGTGGCTGCCTTACATATTTCTTGCATTGGGATGTTTCCTAGAAAGGCCATGGTAGCACCTTTTTTTCTGGTTGAGTGTGCCCTTGGTGTAATGGGCAGTTGTCGTTTTGCTTTAAGGTAGCAGATTTGGATGCATTTAACTATCCATCTGGCTATACCTTGTTTTGATATTGGGTTTCCTGCATGAGGTTTTTGGAATGCAATAAATAGTTGTTTGTTCTTTCTGATGTTTTTCGTTCTGTCAATGTAGTACATTAATGCTCTTTTGACATCTAATGTATGTAGTGCCCTCTCAGCTACGGAATCTGGCTGTGGGAAGAACACTGGTAGTTCCACTGTTTGATTTAGGTGGAACGGTGAAATAACCTTTGGTAAAAATTTAGGATTAGTCCTTAGGACGACTTTATTTTTGTGTAGTTGTATAAAAAGGTTCTTGTATTGTAAACGCCTGAATTTCGCTTACTCTTCTTAGAGATGTAATGGCGATGAGAAATGCAACCTTCCAGGTGAGGAACTGTATTTCGCAAGAGTGCATGGGTTCAAAAGGTGGACCCATGAGTCTTGTTAAGACAACATTTAAGTTCCATGAAGGAACAGGTGGTGTTCTTGGTGGTATAATTCTTTTAAGCCCTTCCATGAATGCTTTAATGACTGGTATCCTATATAGGGAAGTTGAATAGGTAGTCTGCAGGTATGCAGATATTGCCGCAAGGTGTATTTTAATGGAAGAGAAGGCTAGGCTAGATTTCTGTAAGTGAAGCAAGTAACCCACTACATCCTTTGGAGTTGCGTGTATAGGTTGGATCTGATTATGATGGCAGTAGCAGACAAACCTCTTCCATTTACTTGCATAGCAGTGCCTAGTGGACGGCCTTCTGGCTTGCTTTATGACTTCCATACATTCTTGGGTAAGTTGTAAGTGTCCGAATTCTAGGATTTCAGGAGCCAGATTGCTAGATTCAGCGATGCTGGATCTGGATGTCTGATCTGTTGGTTGTGTTGTGTTAACAGATCCGGCCTGTTGGGCAATTTGATGTGGGGTACTACTGATAGGTCTAGCAGTGTTGTGTACCAGGGTTGCCTTGCCCAAGTTGGTGCTATTAAAATGAGTTTGAGTTTGTTTTGACTCAATTTGTTTACCAGATAAGGAAGGAGAGGGAGAGGAGGAAAAGCGTAGGCAAATATCCCTGACCAGTTCATCCATAGGGCATTGCCTTGGGACTGCCTGTGTGGGTATCTGGATGCGAAGTTTTGGCATTTTGCGTTCTCTCTTGTTGCAAACAAGTCTATTTGAGGTGTTCCCCAGAGTCTGAAGTAAGTGTTTAGAACTTGGGGGTGAATTTCCCATTCGTGGACTTGTTGGTGATCGAGAGAGATTGTCTGCAAGTTGATTCTGGATCCCTGGAATAAACTGCGCTATTAGGCGAATGTGGTTGTGAATTGCCCATCGCCATATTTTCTGTGCTAGAAGACTCAACTGCGTTGAGTGTGTCCCCCCCTGTTTGTTTAGATAATACATAGTTGTCATGTTGTCTGTTTTGACAAGAATGTATTTGTGAGTTATAATTGGTTGGAAAGCCCGCAATGCGTGAAAAACTGCTAGCATTTCTAGGTGATTTATATGCAGTTTTGTTTGATGTACGTTCCATTGTCCTTGTATGCTGTGTTGATCGAGGTGTGCTCCCCACCCTGTCATGGAAGCATCTGTTATTACGAATTGTGGCACTGTCTTGGAATGGCCGCCCTTTGCTTAAATTTATACTGTTCCACCATAGAAGCGAGAGGTAAGTTTGGCGGTCTATCAACACCAGATCTAGAAGGTGACCCTGTGCTTGTGACCATTGTGATGCTAGGCACTGTTGTAAGGGCCTCATGTGTAGTCTTGCGTTCGGGACAATGGCTATGCATGAAGACATCATGCCTAGGAGTTGTAATATCATCTTTGCTTGTATTGTTTGTGTTGGATAAATGCGTTGTATGATCTTGTTGAAATTTTTAATTCTTTGTGGACTTGGAGTGGCTACTCCCTTTGTTGTGTCTATTATGGCTCCCAGGTATTGTATTTTGCACGGCAAAATGTTGGATTTTGCAAAGTTGACAGTGAAACCTAGTTTGTAGAGGGTTTGTATGATTTGATTTGTGTGTTGTAAGCACTTTGTTAGTGAATTGGTTTTGATTAGCCAATCGTCTAGATACGGGAATACATGTATTTGCTGCCTTCTGATGTGTGCAGCCACTACTGCTAGACATTTTGTAAAGACTCTTGGTGCGGTTGTTAAACCAAAAGGCAATACTTTGAATTGGTAATGTATTCCTTTGAATACTGTAAAGAAATGGCTTCCTGTTGCAGTTACCCCCCACGTTTTGCCTGATACTGATGCTGACTTGACTGAGAAGAGTGCTGGGACCCTGCTAACCAGGCCCCAGCACCAGTGTTCCTTCACCTAAAATGTACCATTGTATCCACAATTGGCACACCCTGGCATTCAGATAAGTCCCTTGTAACTGGTACTTCTAGTACCAAGGGCCCTGATGCCAAGGAAGGTCTCTAAGGGCTGCAGCATGTCTTATGCCACCCTGGAGACCCCTCACTCAGCACAGACACACTGCTTACAAGCCTGTGTGTGCTAGTGAGAACAAAATGAGTAAGTCGACATGGCACTCCCCTCAGGGTGCCATGCCAGCCTCTCACTGCCTATGCAGTATAGGTAAGACACCCCTCTAGCAGGCCTTACAGCCCTAAGGCAGGGTGCACTATACCATAGGTGAGGGTACCAGTGCATGAGCATGGTACCCCTACAGTGTCTAAACAAAACCTTAGACATTGTAAGTGCAGGGTAGCCATAAGAGTATATGGTCGGGGAGTTTGTCAAACACGAACTCCACAGCACCATAATGGCTACACTGAAAACTGGGAAGTTTGGTATCAAACTTCTCAGCACAATAAATGCACACTGATGCCAGTGTACATTTTATTGCAAAACACACCCCAGAGGGCACCTTAGAGGTGCCCCCTGAAACTTAACCGACTGTCTGTGTAGGCTGACTAGTTCCAGCAGCCTGCCACACCAGAGACATGTTGCTGGCCCCATGGGGAGAGTGCCTTTGTCACTCTGAGGCCAGTGACAAAGCCTGCACTGGGTGGAGATGCTAACACCTCCCCCAGGCAGGAGCTGTGACACCTGGCGGTGAGCCTCAAAGGCTCACCCCTTTGTCACAGCCCAGCAGGGCACTCCAGCTTAGTGGAGTTGCCCGCCCCCTCCGGCCACGGCCCCCACTTTTGGCGGCAAGGCTGGAGGGAACAAAGAAAGCAACAAGGAGGAGTCACTGGCCAGTCAGGACAGCCCCTAAGGTGTCCTGAGCTGAGGTGACTAACTTTTAGAAATCCTCCATCTTGCAGATGGAGGATTCCCCCAATAGGGTTAGGATTGTGACCCCCTCCCCTTGGGAGGAGGCACAAAGAGGGTGTACCCACCCTCAGGGCTAGTAGCCATTGGCTACTAACCCCCCAGACCTAAACACGCCCTTAAATTTAGTATTTAAGGGCTACCCTGAACCCTAGAAAATTAGATTCCTGCAACTACAAGAAGGACTGCCCAGCTGAAAACCCCTGCAGCGGAAGACCAGAAGACGACAACTGCCTTGGCTCCAGAAACTCACCGGCCTGTCTCCTGCCTTCCAAAGATCCTGCTCCAGCGACGCCTTCCAAAGGGACCAGCGACCTCGACATCCTCTGAGGACTGCCCCTGCTTCGAAAAGACAAGAAACTCCCGAGGACAGCGGACCTGCTCCAAGAAAAGCTGCAACTTTGTTTCCAGCAGCTTTAAAGAACCCTGCAAGCTCCCCGCAAGAAGCGTGAGACTTGCAACACTGCACCCGGCGACCCCGACTCGGCTGGTGGAGATCCGACACCTCAGGAGGGACCCCAGGACTACTCTGATACTGTGAGTACCAAAACCTGTCCCCCCTGAGCCCCCACAGCGCCGCCTGCAGAGGGAATCCCGAGGCTTCCCCTGACCGCGACTCTTTGAACCTAAAGTCCCGACGCCTGGGAGAGACCCTGCACCCGCAGCCCCCAGGACCTGAAGGACCGGACTTTCACTGGAGAAGTGACCCCCAGGAGTCCCTCTCCCTTGTCCAAGTGGAGGTTTCCCCGAGGAATCCCCCCCTTGCCTGCCTGCAGCGCTGAAGAGATCCCGAGATCTCTCATAGACTAACATTGCGAACCCGACGCTTGTTTCTACACTGCACCCGGCCGCCCCCGCGCCGCTGAGGGTGAAATTTCTGTGTGGGCTTGTGTCCCCCCCGGTGCCCTACAAAACCCCCCTGGTCTGCCCTCCGAAGACGCGGGTACTTACCTGCAAGCAGACCGGAACCGGGGCACCCCCTTCTCTCCATTCTAGCCTATGCGTTTTGGGCACCACTTTGAACTCTGCACCTGACCGGCCCTGAGCTGCTGGTGTGGTGACTTTGGGGTTGCTCTGAACCCCCAACGGTGGGCTACCTTGGACCAAGAACTAAGCCCTGTAAGTGTCTTACTTACCTGGTTAACCTAACAAATACTTACCTCCCCTAGGAACTGTGAAAATTGCACTAAGTGTCCACTTTTAAAACAGCTATTTGTGAATAACTTGAAAAGTATACATGCAATTTTGATGATTTGAAGTTCCTAAAGTACTTACCTGCAATACCTTTCGAATGAGATATTACATGTAGAATTTGAACCTGTGGTTCTTAAAATAAACTAAGAAAAGATATTTTTCTATACAAAAACCTATTGGCTGGATTTGTCTCTGAGTGTGTGTACCTCATTTATTGTCTATGTGTATGTACAACAAATGCTTAACACTACTCCTTGGATAAGCCTACTGCTCGACCACACTACCACAAAATAGAGCATTAGTATTATCTCTTTTTGCCACTATCTTACCTCTAAGGGGAACCCTTGGACTCTGTGCATGCTATTCCTTACTTTGAAATAGCACATACAGAGCCAACTTCCTACAAATACGAACCGTAGGTATTTTCTGTGAGATGGATGTATTGGTATATGGAAATACGCGTCTTTGAGGTCTAAGGTTGTCATGTAGTCCTGTAGTTTTAGCAATGGTAACACCTCTTGTAGCATGACCATGTGAAAGTGGTCTGATTTGATGTAGGTGTTTAGTATTCTGAGGTCTAGGATTGGTCTCAGTGTTTTGTCCTTTTTTGGTATTAAGAAGTACAGTGAATAGACTCCTGTGTTTGTTTGTGTGTTTGGTACTAATTCGATTGCATTCTTTTGCAATAGTGCTTGAACTTCTATTTCCAGAAGGTCGGAATGTTGTTGACAATTTCTGTGCTTTTGGTGGTATGTTTGGAGGGAATTGTAGGAATTCTATGCAATAACCATGTTGGATAATGAAAATGTCACTTACCCAGTGTACATCTGTTCGTGGCATTAGTCGCTGCAGATTCACATGGTGAGCACAGTCCGCTGCCTGGTGTTGGGCTCGCAGTATTACAAGTTGTTTTTCTTCGAAGAAGTCTTTTTTGGTCACGGGACCGAAGGACTCCTCCCTCTTCGGCTCCATTGCGCATGGGCGTCGACTCCATCTTAGATTGTTTTCCCCGCAGAGGGTGAGGCTGGAGTTGTTTGCTATAAATAGTGCCCATGCAATGGAGTGAATACGTATGTACATAAAAAGTTTATAATAATTATTTACAAATGTACAAATGTTTAAGATTTACTTCTAAACGGCTACAGGCTTCCCGGGGAGGCGGGAGGGCACATGTGAATCTGCAGCGACTAATGCCACGAACAGATGTACACTGGGTAAGTGACATTTTCAGTTCGATGGCATATGTTGCTGCAGATACACATGTTGAGCATAGACTATAAAGCAGTTACCTCCCCTAAAAGCGCTGGTTTAGCCTGTAGGAGTTGAAGTAGTTTGGAATAATGTTCTTAGTACAGCTTGGCTCACTGTAGCTTGTTGTGCATTTAGTACATCTACACAGTAGTGTTTAGTAAATGTATGAGGCGTAGACCAGGTTGCAGCCTTACATATTTCGCTCATAGGAATGTTTCCTAGAAAGGCCATTGTAGCACCTTTCTTTCTGGTTGAGTGTGCCTTTGGTGTAATAGGCAATTCTCTCTTGGCTTTAAGATAGCATGTTTGAATACATCTGACTATCCATCTAGCAATGCCTAGTTTAGAGATTGGATTTCCTATGTGTGGTTTTTGAAAAGCTATGAACAGTTGTTTTGTTTTCCTGATTAACTTTGTTCTGTCAATGTAGTACATTAGTGCTCTTTTGATGTCTAATGTATGTAGTGCCCTTTCAGCCACGGAATCTGGCTGTGGGAAGAACACTGGTAATTCTGTTTGATTTAAATGGAATGGTGAGATTACTTTTGGTAGAAATTTTGGATTTGTTCTTAGAACTATTTTATTTTTGTGTATTTGAATAAATGGTTCTTGTATGGTAAATGCCTGTATTTCACTTACTCTTCTGAGGGATGTGATTGCAATGAGAAATGCGACTTTCCACGTTAAATATTGCATTTCACAGGAATGCATGGGTTCAAAAGGTGGACCCATGAGTCTTGTTAAGACGATGTTAAGGTTCCATGAAGGAACTGGTGGTGTTCTTGGTGGTATAATTCTTTTTAGCCCTTCCATGAATGCTTTAATAACTGGTATTCTAAATAGAGACGATGAATGAGTAGTTTGTAGGTAAGCAGATATTGCTGCGAGGTGTATTTTTATAGATGAAAAAGCGAGGGTTGCTTTTTGCAAATGTAGTAAGTATCCCACTATGTCCTTTGTAGAGGCATGCAATGGTTGGATTTGATTGGTATGGCAGTAGCAAACAAATCTTTTCCACTTAGATGCATAGCAGTGTCTAGTGGAAGCTTTTCTAGCTTGTTTGATGACCTCCTTACATTCTTGTGTGAGGTCTAAGTGTCCGAATTCTAGGATTTCAGGAGCCAAATTGCTAGATTCAATGATGCTGGGTTTGGATGCCTGATCTGTTGTTTGTGTTGTGTTAACAGATCTGGCCTGTTGGGTAGTTTGACATGCGGTACTAGTGAAAGGTCTAGTAGAGTTGTATACCAAGGTTGTCTTGCCCATGTGGGTGCTATCAGTATGAGTTTGAGTTGGTTTTGACTCAATTTGTTTACTAGATAGAGAAGGAGAGGGAGAGGGGGAAAAGCGTATGCAAATATCCCTGACCAACTCATCCATAGAGCATTGCCTTGTGATTCGCGGTGTGGGTACCTGGATGCGAAGTTTTGGCATTTTGCGTTTTCTTTTGTTGCGAACAAATCTATCTGGGGTGTTCCCCAAATTTGAAAGTAATTGTTCAGAACTTGGGGGTGAATTTCCCATTCGTGGACTTGTTGGTGATCTCGCGAAAGGTTGTCTGCTAGTTGGTTTTGGATCCCTGGAATAAATTGTGCTATTAGGCGAATGTAGTTGTGAATTGCCCACTGCCATATTTTTTGTGTTAGGAGACACAATTGTGTTGAGTGTGTTCCTCCTTGTTTGTTTAAATAATACATTGTTGTCATGTTGTCTGTTTTGACAAGAATGTATGTGTGTGTTATTATGGGTTGAGAGGCTTTTAACGCTAGAAATACTGCTAACAGTTCTAGGTAATTTATATGAAATTTTGTTTGGTGTACGTCCCATTGTCCTTGAATGCTGTGGTGATTGAGGTGTGCTCCCCACCCTGTCATGGAAGCATCTGTTATAACGTATTGAGGCACTGGGTCCTGAAATGTCCGCCCTTTGTTTAAATTGTTGCTGTTCCACCATAGAAGCGAGAGGTATGTTTGGCGGTCTACCAACACCAGATCTAGAAGTTGACCCTGTGCTTGTGACCATTGTGATGCTAGGCACTGTTGTAAGGGTCGCATGTGTAGTCTTGCGTTTGGGACAATGGCTATGCATGATGACATCATGCCTAGAAGTTTTAGCACAAATTTTGCTTGTATCTTTTGGTTTGGAAACATAGCACTTATTACCTTGTGGAATGCTTGAACTCTTTGTGGACTTGGAGTGGCAATTCCTTTTGATGTGTTGATGGTTGCCCCTAGATATTGTTGTGTCTGACACGGTTTGAGGTGTGACTTTGTATAGTTGATGGAGAAACCCAGTTTGTGAAGGGTTTGTAGGACATATGTGGTGTTGTTTGTGCACTCTTACTGTGTTGGTCTTGATTAGCCAATCGTCTAGGTAAGGAAACACATGTATTTGTTGTCTCCTGATATGTGCTGCTACTACTGCTAGACATTTTGTGAATACTCTTGGTGCAGTTGTTATTCCGAATGGCAACACCTTGAATTGGTAATGTATTCCTTTGAATACGAGCCTTAGGTACTTTCTGTGAGGAGGATGTATCAGTATATGAAAGTACGCATCTTTTAGGTCTAATGTGGTCATGTAATCTTGCTGTTTGAGCAGTGGAATGATGTCTTGTAGTGTGACCATGTGAAAGTGGTCCGATATGATGTAGGTATTTAGTGTCCTGAGATCTAATATTGGTCTTAATGTTTTGTCTTTTTTTGGAATTAGAAAGTACAGGGAGTAAACTCCTGTGTTTTTTTGTTGTACTGGTACTAATTCTATTGCATCCTTTTGCAGTAGTGCTTGAACTTCTAGTCCTAAAAGTTCTAAATGTTGTAGTGACATTTTGCGTGTTTTTGGAGGGATGTTTGGTGGGAATTTGTGGAATTCTATGCAATAGCCATGTTGGATTATTGCTAGTACCCAATTGTCTGTTGTAATCTGCTGCCAAGATTGGTAGAATTGGCTTAGTCTTCCCCCCCACTGGTGTTGAGTGAAGGGGTTGTGTGACTTGAAAGTCACTGTTTAGGTGGAGGTGTTTTTGGAGTTTGGAATTTTCCCCTACTCCTTGGGAATTGACCCCCTCTATATCCCCTGAAACCTCCCCTTTGGAATGAACCCTGATAGGGTGTGGTTCTTGTTTGTTGGCTGGTGGTGTCTGTGGGTTGGCCACGAAACCCCCCTCTAAATGGAGTTTATCTAAAAGAGCCTCTGCTCTGCGGGGAGTAGAGTGCGCCCATGGCTTTGGCCGTGTCTGTGTCCTTTTTAAGTTTTTCAATGGCTGTGTCCACTTCAAGGCCAAAAAGTTGTTTTTCGTTGAAGGGCATATTAAGGACAGCCTGCTGGATTTCAGGTTTGAACCCTGAAGTGCGGAGCCATGCGTGTCTCCTTATGGTGACAGCAGTGTTGACTGTTCTTGCTGCAGTATCGGCTGCGTCCATTGAAGAGCGGATTTGATTGTTCGAGATCGTTTGTCCCTCTTCAACTATTTGCTGCGCCCTTTTTTGGTATTCCTGGGGAAGATGGTCTATGAGAAGTTGCATCTCATCCCAGTGTGCGCGGTCATATCGGGCTAGCAGCGCTTGAGAATTTGCGATGCGCCATTGGTTGGCTGCCTGTGATGCGACTCTTTTTCCTGCCGCATCAAATTTTCGGCTTTCTTTGTCCGGAGGTGGGGCGTCGCCAGATGTATGGGAATTTGCTCTTTTGCGAGCTGCCCCTACTACTACAGAGTCAGGTGGTAACTGCGAAGTAATAAACACTGGGTCTGTGGGTGGTGGTTTATATTTCTTATCCACCCTTGGGGTGATGGCTCTTGATTTTACGGGCTCTTCAAAAATTTGTTTTGCGTGCCGTAACATCCCTGGTAGCATTGGGAGACATTGATATTGGCTATGTGTAGCCGAGAGGGTGTTAAATAAAAAATCATCCTCTATAGGATCGGAATGCAGTTGGACATTGTGGAATTCTGCTGCCCTAGCCACCAGTTGCGAGTATGAGGTACTGTCCTCTGGCGGTGACGGCTTTGTGGGGTATGAATCGGGATCATTGTCCGGCACTGGGGTGTCGTATAAGTCCCAAGTGTCTTGATCCTGATTATCTTGACTTATAGTAGTTTGCGCTGGTGAGTGCATTTGTGGCGGAGTTTGTGCCGGCGATGCCTGTTGTGGTGGAGAGGGCGGAGGCGTGACTTTAACCACTTTGGCTTGTGGTTGTGCGTCATCCTTGAGAAATCCGATCCTTCTTTTTCTCATTATTGGGGGAAGGGTTGATATCTTCCCTGTGTCTTGTTGGATGTACAGTCTCTTTTGTGTGTAGTCTGATTCTACACTTTGGAGCTCTTGTCCTAATCTGTGCATCTGGCCACTTATTCCTTGTTCCTCTGTGTAGGAAGGAGGTGTGGAACTTTTCGGCGCCGAGAGAGAATCTTTTTTCGGCTTCGGTACCGACTGAATTTTTGTGGCTTTCGGCAGTGTGTCTCGGTGCCGATGTTTTTCAGTGCCGGCATCTTGTTTTTGCTTCTCGGAGCCGCTATCTCGGCTCCGAGGTTGCTCCATGGCGGTCCCTCGACCGGAGTCGGGTGTTTTCGCTATGGGCGTGCCCTTTTTCGGCGCCTTCGACGGGTCGCCGGTTTTATGGGTCGAGCCATGGCCTGTTGACAGTGGCGTCCCCTGGGCTTTTGTTTTTTCGATGGTCTTTATTTTCGACGTCTTACTCACTGTTTGTTGTTGTTGTTCGACGTCGGAGTCTCCGGATTCTGAGTCCGGAACCGAGAAGGTTTCCTCTTCGTCGTCGAAACGTTGTTTTGTCGGCGTGGACGCCATTTGTAGACGCCTGGCTCTTCGGTCCCGGAGTGTTTTTCTGGACCGGAAGGCTCGACAGGCCTCACAGGTATCCTCCTTGTGCTCGGGGGACAAGCACAAGTTACAGACCAAGTGCTGATCTGTATAAGGATACTTACTGTGACATTTTGGGCAGAAACGGAACGGGGTCAGTTCCATCGGCTTCGGCGTCACACCCGGTCGGGCCGACCAGGCCCCGATGGGGGAAATCGAAGCTACCCCAAAGTCTTCCGATGATCGGTGTCGATGTACCTAACTATCCAGATACCGAACGGAACAATACCGACGCTTTCTTCCGAGATTCTGACTAACTTTCCGAACCGAAACACGGAGCGAAAAGGAACACGTCCGAACCCGACAGCGGAAAAAAACAATCTAAGATGGAGTCGACGCCCATGCGCAATGGAGCCGAAGAGGGAGGAGTCCTTCGGTCCCGTGACCAAAAAAGACTTCTTCGAAGAAAAACAACTTGTAATACTCCGAGCCCAACACCAGGCAGCGGACTGTGCTCAACATGTGTATCTGCAGCAACATATGCCATCGAACATATATACATATATATACATACACACACACACACACAAATATAATGTCACTTGCCCAGTGTACATCTGTTCGTGGCATGTAGTGCTGCAGATTCACATGCTGTGCATATTCCGCCATCTAGTGTTGGGCTCGGAGTGTAACAAGTTGTTTTTCTTCAAAGAAGCTTTTTCAAGTCACAAGATAGAGTGACTTCTCTCGTTGAGTGCGCATATAAAGTGCCTTTATTTCTGCAACAGTGTGTGGTTCCTTTCAGGTGGGATAAGTTGCTGTGTGACTGCTGTGGTACTGCAGGTGCTTTATACTGTTCCTAGACTAGTCTTGGATGCTCACGACAGCTACCACTTGAGAGCCCTGACGTCCTAGACTGTCTTCATTCACTAAAAGGGTTTGCTGGGACCTGGTATAAGGTGCAAACACCATAGGCATCCATCACACACCAGGCCAGATTCCTACACTAGGAGTTATAATCACACTTAGCATAACTTCACTTTAACCATTTTTTCAGTGAAAATATGCATTAAACTCCCATTTTGCTTTAGAGGGTGGAAGTATGTTATTCCTTTTTATGGTTGTTTATTTACTGGCATTATTTGTATCTGGCCAATTTCATTTTAAATTCACTTTCTCAGTTCAATGATAAAACTGCATACAAACTATTTTGAAAACTCAGAAGTGAAAAAAGCTATGTAGGTCCTGCACAGAAAGACTGACAGCAGGCATCTGCCTCACGGCTATGTGGAAACAAAATCCATGTTTTTTCAATTCATTATTGCCTAGACATGGAGCCTGAACAGCTTACAAGGAGGGCTGGCTCTCCGAACTTATTTGGTATGAACAGTTTATTTCCACATTTATTTAATAGCTTATAGCAATGGGGTTGAGGGTGAGCATGCTGTTCCAAACAAGGTTGATTTATATCTTGTAATGGAGATTCTTTGAAATGTGAGCACTCCATCTTTGATAAAGAAACCTCCTAATAAGTGAGGAAACCAGAAAGGACAGTGATAGAAGATGACAGCCTTATGAGTGCTAAACCAGTGAATACTGCTATTTTTTTTTTTTTTAAAGCAGTCACAACATAGCTTAAAGGGACAGTCTAGTTTATAATCCAAGCTGCAGTACCTCTCTGCCATGCTCAATTTACCCACTTAAAAAACAGGATGTCTGTTTTAAGTTGACCCTGCTATAGCATTCACTTAAAGCCCAGCCGTGCGCTACAAGTTAACACAGACAGGTCAAAGTGTCCAGAGCAGAGGATGCTCCCATACAAGCTCATATGCCCAGTGCAGAGGGGGCTCCCAGACAAGCTTACAGGCAGGGATAGTGGGTTCTATCAGACAACTCCATATGCCCATAAAGGGGCATCCCACAGAGCCATGTGGCTGGATAAGTTCCTCCCTTAAAGAAATTTCACATACCTGAAGGGTGGCCTTTCTCAGTCGATCGTTCACCAACTCAGTGTTACCTTGCTCCTCTTCCAACTCCTCCTCTAGCTGAGCAATCCTGGCATCAAGACGCCTCTTCTCTTCTAATGCAAGCGCTCTGAAAAGATATTCATAGTTGGGAGAAGAACCAATGTAAATTTATAATCATGTTATGGGGATGGGCCTGTGACTACAACGGCCCTTTATGCTGAGCGCCAACTAAAAGGAGTTTATTAAAATTTTAAATCCCTTAGCCTAGTCTGCTCTATAGACAGCATGTTAACGCTTCACCTCTTTGTGGGTGTATCTGACAGAGCCAGGTCCTTTGAGAATATTCTCAGATGACACTGTAAGGAGACCCCCCTATGAAGGAAAACTAAACCACACAATGCACAAGATTACATCACAAGAATGTATCAACAGCTTTCCCCATCCCAAAAGAAAGTGTACTTTTGAAATCAAATGTCATTTGCTCCTGATGTCAACACATGCTATCACTCAGTTGAAAATGTATATCCTGACATTTGTTATGGGAATCTCTTGAGTAAACAACCATTCCACACCCCAAGTGCACCTGTAGGATGAAGCAACAAACTTACCCCTTGCCACTACTGCTGTTGATCTCATCTGCCAGCTCATCACGCTCCTGTTGAGCCTGACGCTTAGCACGTTCTGCTGCTGCCAGTTCCTACAATTACAGAAAAATGTAAATCAGTCCACTGAGCATTAAACTAGTCCAGAGACTCAGGTGCCTAGCATCACGGAAATGTACTAAAGCCAAATGTTTACCCCCCCTTACTTCTAGAACCACAAGCAAAGATGGAGAGAAGTCTGCAGTCAGTAAATCAGTCTAGCCATGGACTAAACATTTAATTATCAACTATGTTCTTAGGTGTATGGAAATGGCTACATGTTGCAGTTACCACCCACTTTTTGCCTGATACGGATTTTGACTTGACTGAGAAGTGTGCAGGGACCCTGCTAACCAGGCCCCAGCACCAGTGTTCTTTCACCTAAAATGTACCATTGTTTCCACAATTGGCACACCCCTGGCACACAAATAAGTCCCTTGTAAAAGGTACCAGTGGTACCAAGGGCCCTGTGACCAGGGAAGGTCCCTAAGGGCTGCAGCATATGTTTTGCCACCCTAAAGGACCCCCCTCACCTAACACAAGCACACTGCCATTGCAGATTGTGTGTGTTGGTGGGCAGAAAAAGGCAAAGTCGACAAGGCATCACCCTCAGGATGCCATGAACACAAAATACTGCCTGTGGCATAGGTAATTCACCTCTCTAGCAGGCCTTAAAGCCCTAAGAAGGCAGGGTGCACTATACCACAGGTGAGGGCATAGCTGCATGAGCAATATGCCCCCATAGTGCCTAAGTCTATTCTTAGACAATGTAAGTACAGTGTGGCCATATTAAGTATATGGTCTGGGAGTTTGTCCAAAAAATAAAAAACTCCACAGCTCCATAATGGCTACACTGAATACTGGGAAGTCTGGTATCAAACTTCTCAGAATAAACCCACACTGATGCCAGTGCTGGATTTATTAACAAATGCACACAGGGCATCTTGGAGATACCCCCTGTATTTTACCCAATTGTTCAGTGCAGGACTCACTGGTCTGTGCCAGCCTGCTGCTGAGACATGAGTTTCTGACCCCATGTGGTGAGGGCCTTTGTGCCCTCTGAGACCAGAAAAAGCCTGCTCTGGGTGGAGGTGCTTCACACCTCCCCCCTGCAGGAACTGTAACACCTAGCAGTGAGCCTCAAAGGCTCAGGCTTTGTGTTACAATGCCCCAGGGCACTCCAGCTAGTTGAGATGCCCGCCCCCTGGACACAGCCCCCACTTTTGGCAGCAAGTCCAGGGGAGATAATGAGAAAAACAAGGAGTCACCCACCAGTCAGGACAGCCCCTAAGGTGTCCTGACCTGCCTTTAGAAATCCTCCATCTTTATTTTGTAGGATTCCCCCAATAGGAATAGGGATGTGCACCCCTCCCCTCAGGGAGGAGGCACAAAGAAGGTGTAGCCACCCTCAAGGACAGTAGCCATTGGCTAAATTCAGTATTTAGGGGCGCTCCAGAACCTAGGAAACTAGATTCCTGCAACCTGAAGACAAAGGACTGCTGACCTGAAGCCCTGCAGAGAATACTGAGACACCAACTGCTTTTAGCCCAGGTGGTGGCTACCCCCCCCCCCCCCCCCCCCCCCCCCATGGGCCTGCCTGCATCGTTGAAGAGACCCCCGGGGCTCCCAATTGAATCCTATTGAAAACCCAACACCTGTTTGAACTCTGCACCCAGCCGCCCCAGTGCCGCTGAGGGTGTACTTTCTGTGCCTACTTGTCTCTCCCCCCCCCCCCCCCCCCCCCCGGCCTACAAAATCCCCCTGGTCTGCCCTCCGAAGTCGCAGGTACTTAGCTGGCAGACTGGAACCGGGGCACCCCTATTTCCATTGAAGCCTATGTGTTTTGGGCACCACTTTGACCTCTGCACCTGACTGGCCCGAGCTGCTGGTGTGGTAACTTTGGGGTTGCCTTGAGCCCCCAACGGTGGGCTACCTTTGACCCAACTTTGAACCCTGTAAGTGTTGTACTTACCTGTGAACTTAACATTTACTTAGCTCCCCCAGGAACTGCTGATTTTTGCAGTGTCCACTTTCAAAATAGCTTATTGCCATTTTTGCCAAAACTGTACATGCTATTGTGATAATTCAAAGTTCCTAAGATACCTGAGTGAAATACCTTTCATTTAAAGTATTGTTTGTAAAACTTGAACCTGTGGTTCTTAAAATAAACTAAGAAAATATATTTTTCTATATAAAAACCTATTGCCTGGAGTAAGTCTTTGAGTGTGTGTTCCTCATTTATTGCCTGTGTGTACAACAAATGCTTAACACTACCCTCTGATAAGCCTACTGCTGGACCACACTACTACAAAATAGAGCATTAGCATTATCTCGTTATGCCACTATCTTACCTCCAAGGGGAAACCTTGGACTCTGTGCATGCTAATTCTTACTTTGAAATAGTACACAGAGCCAACTTCCTACATTAGGCCTCACAATGACATTCACCAGTTGGAGCATCTTCCTAAATTTGCTATATGGAGTGGCCGGTGTGTGTTGCATGCACTGCCTACATTATTTGAGGATGAAAACATTTAACTAATGAAAAGGTAGTTACTTACTCTTAAAAGTCATGGCTGCCACTTTGAGAAGGTTGAGCACTATGTATCATCAGGAAGGGTTTCTAAATGAATCCTTTCAAATAAGAGTTGAAACCAACAAATGCCCATTGTAAGGAAATGCCTCCTAGGCATGGTTACTGTAAAGAAATGGCTCCCTGTTGCAGTTACCCCCCACTTTTTGCCTGATACTGATGCTGACTTGACTGAGAAGTGTGCTGGGACCCTGCTAACCAGGCCCCAGCACCAGTGTTCTTTCACCTAAAATGTACCATTGATCCCACAATTGGCACACCCTGGCATCCAGATAAGTCCCTTGTAACTGGTACCTCTGGTACCAAGGGCCCTGATGCCAGGGAAGGTCTCTAAGGGCTGCAGCATGCATTATGCCACCCTAGAGACCCCTCACTCAGCCCAGCCACACTGCTTACAAGCCTGTGTGTGCTAGTGAGAACAAAATGAGTAAGTCGACATGGCACTCCCCTCAGGGTGCCATGCCAGCCTCTCACTGCCTATGCAGTATAGATAAGACACCCCTCTAGCAGGCCTTACAGCCCTAAGGCAGGGTGCACTATACCATAGGTGAGGGTACCAGTGCGTGAGCATGGTACCCCTACAGTGTCTAAACAAAACCTTAGACATTGTAAGTGCAGGGTAGCCATAAGAGTATATGGTCTGGGAGTTTGTCAAACACGAACTCCACAGCACCATAATGGCTACACTGAAAACTGGGAAGTTTGGTATCAAACTTCTCAGCACAATAAATGCACACTGATGCCAGTGTACATTTTATTGTAAAATACACCACAGAGGGCACCTTAGAGGTGCCCCCTGAAACTTAACCGACTATCTGTGTAGGCTGACTAGTTTTAGCAGCCTGCCACAAACCGAGACATGTTGCTGGCCCCATGGGGAGAGTGCCTTTGTCACTCTGAGGCCAGTAACAAAGCCTGCACTGGGTGGAGATGCTAACACCTCTCCCAGGCAGGAATTGTCACACCTGGCGGTGAGCCTCAAAGGCTCACCTCCTTTGTGCCAACCCAGCAGGACACTCCAGCTAGTGGAGTTGCCCGCCCCCTCCGGCCAGGCCCCACTTTTGGCGGCAAGGCCGGAGAAAATAATGAGAATAACAAGGAGGAGTCACTGGCCAGTCAGGACAGCCCCTAAGGTGTCCTGAGCTGAGGTGACTCTCTTTTAGAAATCCTCCATCTTGCAGATGGAGGATTCCCCCAATAGGGTTAGGATTGTGACCCCCTCCCCTTGGGAGGAGGCACAAAGAGGGTGTACCCACCCTCAGGGCTAGTAGCCATTGGCTACTAACCCCCAGACCTAAACACGCCCTTAAATTTAGTATTTAAGGGCTACCCTGAACCCTAGAAAATTAGATTCCTGCAACAAGAAGAAGGACTGCCCAGCTGAAAACCCCTGCAGCGGAAGACCAGAAGACGACAACTGCCTTGGCTCCAGAAACTCACCGGCCTGTCTCCTGCCTTCCAAAGATCCTGCTCCAGCGACGCCTTCCGAAGGGACCAGCGACCTCGACATCCTCTGAGGACTGCCCCTGCTTCGAAAAGACAAGAAACTCCCGAGGACAGCGGACCTGCTCCAAGAAAAGCTGCAACTTTGTTTCCAGCAACTTTAAAGATCCCTGCAAGCTCCCCGCAAGAAGCGTGAGACTTGCAACACTGCACCCGGCGACCCCGACTCGGCTGGTGGCGATCCAACACCTCAGGAGGGACCCCAGGACTACTCTGATACTGTGAGTACCAAAACCTGTCCCCCCTGAGCCCCCACAGCGCCGCCTGCAGAGGGAATCCCGAGGCTTCCCCTGACCGCGACTCTTTGAACCTAAAGTCCCGACGCCTGGGAGAGACCCTGCACCCGCAGCCCCCAGGACCTGAAGGACCGGACTTTCACTGGAGAAGCGACCCCCAGGAGTCCCTCTCCCTTGCCCAAGTGGAGGTTTCCCCGAGGAACCCCCCCCTTGCCTGCCTGCAGCGCTGAAGAGATCCCGAGATCTCTCATAGACTAACACTGTGAACCCGACGCTTGTTTCTACACTGCACCCGGCCGCCCCCGCGCCGCTGAGGGTGAAATTTCTGTGTGGACTCGTGTCCCCTCCGGTGCCCTACAAAACCCCCCTGGTCTGCCCTCCGAAGACGCGGGTACTTACCTGCAAGCAGACCGGAACCGGGGCACCCCCTTCTCTCCATTCTAGCCTATGTGTTTTGGGCACCACTTTGAACTCTGCACCTGACCGGCCCTGAGCTGCTGGTGTGGTGACTTTGGGGTTGCCCTGAACCCCCAACGGTGGGCTACCTTGGACCAAGAACTGAACCCTGTAAGTGTCTTACTTACCTGGTAAAACTAATCAAAACTTACCTCCCCTAGGAACTGTGAAAATTGCACTAAGTGTCCACTTTTAAAACAGCTATTTGTCAATAACTTGAAAAGTATACATGCAATTTTGATGATTTGAAGTTCCTAAAGTACTTACCTGCAATACCTTTCGAATGAGATATTACATGTAGAATTTGAACCTGTGGTTCTTAAAATAAACTAAGAAAAGATATTTTTCTATATAAAAACCTATTGGCTGGATTTGTTTCTGAGTGTGTGTACCTCATTTATTGGCTATGTGTATGTACAACAAATGCTTAACACTACTCCTTGGATAAGCCTACTGCTCGACCACACTACCACAAAATAGAGCATTAGTATTATCTATTTTTACCACTATTTTACCTCTAAGGGGAACCCTTGGACTCTGTGCATGCTATTCCTTACTTTGAAATAGCACATACAGAGCCAACTTCCTACATTGGTGGCAGCGGTGGGATACAAGACTTTGCATTTGCTGGACTACTCAGCCAATACCTGATCACACGACAAATTCCAAAATTGTCATTAGAAATTGATTTTTGCAATTTGAAAAGTTTTCTAAATTCTTAAAAGACCTGCTAGGGCCTTGTGTTAGATCCTGTTTAGCATTTCTTTTAGAGTTTAAAAGTTTGTAAAAGTTTGAATTAGATTCTAGAACCAGTTGTAGATTCTTAAAAAGTATTCCAACTTTTAGAAGCAAAATGTCTAGCACAGATGTGACTGTGGTGGAACTCGACACCACACCTTACCTCCATCTTAAGATGAGGGAGCTAAGGTCACTCTGTAAAATAAAGAAAATAACAATGGGCCCCAAACCTACCAAAATACAGCTCCAGGAGCTTTTGGCAGAGTTTGAAAAGGCCAACCCCTCTGAGGGTAGCAACTCAGAGGAAGAGGATAGTGACTTGGAGGAAAATTCCCCCCTACCAGTCCTATCTAGGGAGAACAGGGTCCCTCAAACCCTGACTCCAAAAATAATAGTCAGAGATGCTGGTTCCCTCACAGGAGAGACCAACACCTCTGAAATCACTGAGGATAACTCCAGTGAAGATGACCCCCTGTTAGCCAGGATGGTCAAAAGATTGGCTTTGGAAAAGCAGCTCCTAGCCATAGAAAGGGAAAGAAAAGAGATGGGCCTAGGTCCCATCGATGGTGGCAGCAACTTAAATAGGGTCAGAGATTCTCCTGACATCCTAAAAATCCCCAAAGGGATTGTAACCAAATATGAAGATGGTGATGACATCACCAAATGGTTCACAGCTTTTGAGAGGGCTTGTGTAACCAGAAAAGTAAACAGATCTCACTGGGGTGCTCTCCTTTGGGAAATGTTCACTGGAAAGTGTAGGGATAGACTCCTCACACTCTCTGGAAAAGATGCAGAATCTTATGACCTCATGAAGGGTACCCTGATTGAGGGCTTTGGATTCTCCACTGAGGAGTATAGAATTAGATTCAGGGGGGCTCAAAAATCCTCGAGCCAGACCTGGGTTGACTTTGTAGACTACTCAGTGAAAACACTAGATGGTTGGTTAACTGGGAATGAAGTGTGTGACTATGTTGGGCTTTATAATTTGTTTATGAAAGAACACATTTTAAGTAACTGCTTCAATGAAAAGTTGCATCAGTATCTGGTAGACCTAGGTCCAATTTCTCCCCAAGAATTGGGAAAGAAGGCAGACCACTGGGTCAAGACTAGGGTAACCAAAACTTCCACTGGGGGTGACCAAAAGAAAGGGGTTACAAAAACTCCCCAGGAGAAAGTGGGTGACACTAGAAACAAAGAAAAAGAGTCCTCTGTAGTCCCCCAAAAACCAGAACAGGTGGGTGGGCCCCAAGACACAACCCAAAACAAAGGTGGGTACCAGGGTAAGAACTGGGATGCCACTAAGGCATGGTGCCACAACTGTAAACAGTCTGGGCACCACACCAAGGACACTTCTTGTCCCAAAAACAAACCCCAGAACAAAATTCCAGGGGTAACCAGTGTAGCCATTGGAGATGACTCCTCAGATGAGGAGGTCTTCATAGCTTTCAACTGGAAAATGGGCCCAACAGGTGAGTTGGAGATTCCAGAGGGAAGTAGACACTTCCACCACCTACAGGTGAATGGAATCCCAGCCACTGCCCTGAGAGACACTTGTGCCAGTCACACTATTGTGCATGACAGGCTGGTGCTCTCAAACCAGTACATCCCAGGTGAGATGGCCAGAGTAAGAGTTAGCCCAGACAGGGTCACTAATAGGCCTGTGGCTCTTGTGCCCATAGAAGTGGGTGGAACTTTTAGCTGGAGAAGGGTGGTAGTCAGTACAGACCTCCCCCTTGATTGTCTCCTTGGAAATGACTACCCAGAGGTTAGTCAGAGCCTAAGAGAAAAACTGGTCCAGGGCCAGTCCTCTCCCAAGGATTCTGGAGTGCCTGCCTCTGCAGTAAATGCAAGTAGGCCCCAGAAGAAAAAGAAAAGGAAACAGAGTAGGAAAGGTGGACAACCTTTAGCCAAGGTTCCAGCAAGCCAAGGAGATTCTGCTCCAGTAGGGGGGAACTCCAAAAATGGCTCTGATAAAGTCCAACCTGACCCACAAGAAGTCCTGGCTAGTCAGGCAACTGTTAAGCCTGAGTGGGTGGCCCCTCAGCTAACAGAAGAAAGAGTGGAAGAAGGGTGTTTACTACAAGATGTGGTAACCCCCCACTCTAATACAGCAGACAGGCACCCTGAACCCAAAGAAGCCTGTAACTTAGCCCCTTCCCTTGTAGGTGAAGAGCTAAAGGTGTGGTTCTGGGCACTGACAGCTGTCAGTGGCCTCTGCTGGGTGTTAGCCTTTATGGCTGCACTATCCTTGGCATGGTGGTCTGACCCCATGCCAAATAACAAGTTAGGCCCCCTGACCCTGTTGGTCATGGTGGGGTTACTCCAGCTCTGGGTAACCTCTTTGGGTAAGCTAGGGGTGACCCTGGCTAAGATAAGATTAGCAGAGGTGGATACCTCTGACCTCAAAATAAAGAGAATGGGTAAAGACATACAAAGCACAGACAAGAGGCAGTTCAGACTAGGTCCTATCACTGTGGAAGTGGGTCAGTTCCCCAGAGGGAATGACCTGAACAGGAGGATGTAAGGCAGAGTAGGCCCTGCAACAAACCAGCCATTTCCTCTACTCTTCCTCGCCTGACAGACTAGGAAGACTCTTCCAGCGTTGGCTGAGTCTCCTGGCCTGTGGGCTGGGGGGGGCTTGTGTAAAGAAATGGCTCCCTGTTGCAGTTACCCCCCACTTTTTGCCTGATACTGATGCTGACTTGACTGAGAAGTGTGCTGGGACCCTGCTAACCAGGCCCCAGCACCAGTGTTCTTTCACCTAAAATGTACCATTGATCCCACAATTGGCACACCCTGGCATCCAGATAAGTCCCTTGTAACTGGTACCTCTGGTACCAAGGGCCCTGATGCCAGGGAAGGTCTCTAAGGGCTGCAGCATGCATTATGCCACCCTAGAGACCCCTCACTCAGCACAGCCACACTGCTTACAAGCCTGTGTGTGCTAGTGAGAACAAAATGAGTAAGTCGACATGGCACTCCCCTCAGGGTGCCATGCCAGCCTCTCACTGCCTATGCAGTATAGATAAGACACCCCTCTAGCAGGCCTTACAGCCCTAAGGCAGGGTGCACTATACCATAGGTGAGGGTACCAGTGCGTGAGCATGGTACCCCTACAGTGTCTAAACAAAACCTTAGACATTGTAAGTGCAGGGTAGCCATAAGAGTATATGGTCTGGGAGTTTGTCAAACACGAACTCCACAGCACCATAATGGCTACACTGAAAACTGGGAAGTTTGGTATCAAACTTCTCAGCACAATAAATGCACACTGATGCCAGTGTACATTTTATTGTAAAATACACCACAGAGGGCACCTTAGAGGTGCCCCCTGAAACTTAACCGACTATCTGTGTAGGCTGACTAGTTTTAGCAGCCTGCCACAAACCGAGACATGTTGCTGGCCCCATGGGGAGAGTGCCTTTGTCACTCTGAGGCCAGTAACAAAGCCTGCACTGGGTGGAGATGCTAACACCTCTCCCAGGCAGGAATTGTCACACCTGGCGGTGAGCCTCAAAGGCTCACCTCCTTTGTGCCAACCCAGCAGGACACTCCAGCTAGTGGAGTTGCCCGCCCCCTCCGGCCAGGCCCCACTTTTGGCGGCAAGGCCGGAGAAAATAATGAGAATAACAAGGAGGAGTCACTGGCCAGTCAGGACAGCCCCTAAGGTGTCCTGAGCTGAGGTGACTCTAACTTTTAGAAATCCTCCATCTTGCAGATGGAGGATTCCCCCAATAGGGTTAGGATTGTGACCCCCTCCCCTTGGGAGGAGGCACAAAGAGGGTGTACCCACCCTCAGGGCTAGTAGCCATTGGCTACTAACCCCCAGACCTAAACACGCCCTTAAATTTAGTATTTAAGGGCTACCCTGAACCCTAGAAAATTAGATTCCTGCAACAAGAAGAAGGACTGCCCAGCTGAAAACCCCTGCAGCGGAAGACCAGAAGACGACAACTGCCTTGGCTCCAGAAACTCACCGGCCTGTCTCCTGCCTTCCAAAGATCCTGCTCCAGCGACGCCTTCCGAAGGGACCAGCGACCTCGACATCCTCTGAGGACTGCCCCTGCTTCGAAAAGACAAGAAACTCCCGAGGACAGCGGACCTGCTCCAAGAAAAGCTGCAACTTTGTTTCCAGCAGCTTTAAAGATCCCTGCAAGCTCCCCGCAAGAAGCGTGAGACTTGCAACACTGCACCCGGCGACCCCGACTCGGCTGGTGGCGATCCAACACCTCAGGAGGGACCCCAGGACTACTCTGATACTGTGAGTACCAAAACCTGTCCCCCCTGAGCCCCCACAGCGCCGCCTGCAGAGGGAATCCCGAGGCTTCCCCTGACCGCGACTCTTTGAACCTAAAGTCCCGACGCCTGGGAGAGACCCTGCACCCGCAGCCCCCAGGACCTGAAGGACCGGACTTTCACTGGAGAAGCGACCCCCAGGAGTCCCTCTCCCTTGCCCAAGTGGAGGTTTCCCCGAGGAACCCCCCCCTTGCCTGCCTGCAGCGCTGAAGAGATCCCGAGATCTCTCATAGACTAACACTGTGAACCCGACGCTTGTTTCTACACTGCACCCGGCCGCCCCCGCGCCGCTGAGGGTGAAATTTCTGTGTGGACTCGTGTCCCCTCCGGTGCCCTACAAAACCCCCCTGGTCTGCCCTCCGAAGACGCGGGTACTTACCTGCAAGCAGACCGGAACCGGGGCACCCCCTTCTCTCCATTCTAGCCTATGTGTTTTGGGCACCACTTTGAACTCTGCACCTGACCGGCCCTGAGCTGCTGGTGTGGTGACTTTGGGGTTGCCCTGAACCCCCAACGGTGGGCTACCTTGGACCAAGAACTGAACCCTGTAAGTGTCTTACTTACCTGGTAAAACTAATCAAAACTTACCTCCCCTAGGAACTGTGAAAATTGCACTAAGTGTCCACTTTTAAAACAGCTATTTGTCAATAACTTGAAAAGTATACATGCAATTTTGATGATTTGAAGTTCCTAAAGTACTTACCTGCAATACCTTTCGAATGAGATATTACATGTAGAATTTGAACCTGTGGTTCTTAAAATAAACTAAGAAAAGATATTTTTCTATATAAAAACCTATTGGCTGGATTTGTTTCTGAGTGTGTGTACCTCATTTATTGGCTATGTGTATGTACAACAAATGCTTAACACTACTCCTTGGATAAGCCTACTGCTCGACCACACTACCACAAAATAGAGCATTAGTATTATCTATTTTTACCACTATTTTACCTCTAAGGGGAACCCTTGGACTCTGTGCATGCTATTCCTTACTTTGAAATAGCACATACAGAGCCAACTTCCTACAGTTACCCCCTGACTTTTTGCCTTTGCTGATGCTAGGTTTTGAATTGAAAGTGTGCTGAGGCCTGCTGTAGGAAGTTGGCTCTGTATGTGCTATTTCAAAGTAAGGAATAGCATGCACAGAGTCCAAGGGTTCCCCTTAGAGGTAAAATAGTGGTAAAAAGAGATAATACTAATGCTCTATTTTGTGGTAGTGTGGTCGAGCAGTAGGCTTATCCAAGGAGTAGTGTTAAGCATTTGTTGTACATACACATAGACAATAAATGAGGTACACACACTCAGAGACAAATCCAGCCAATAGGTTTTTATATAGAAAAATATCTTTTCTTAGTTTATTTTAAGAACCACAGGTTCAAATTCTACATGAAATATCTCATTCGAAAGGTATTGCAGGTAAGTACTTTAGGAACTTCAAATCATCAAAATTGCATGTATACTTTTCAAGTTATTCACAAATAGCTGTTTTAAAAGTGGACACTTAGTGCAATTTTCACAGTTCCTAGGGGAGGTAAGTATTTGTTAGGTTAACCAGGTAAGTAAGACACTTACAGGGCTTAGTTCTTGGTCCAAGGTAGCCCACCGTTGGGGGTTCAGAGCAACCCCAAAGTCACCACACCAGCAGCTCAGGGCCGGTCAGGTGCAGAGTTCAAAGTGGTGCCCAAAACACATAGGCTAGAATGGAGAGAAGGGGGTGCCCCGGTTCCGGTCTGCTTGCAGGTAAGTACCCGCGTCTTCGGAGGGCAGACCAGGGGGGGTTTTGTAGGGCACCGGGGGGGACACAAGTCCACACAGAAATTTCACCCTCAGCAGCGCGGGGGCGGCCGGGTGCAGTGTAGAAACAAGCGTCGGGTTTTCAATGTTAGTCTATGAGAGATCTCGGGATCTCTTCAGCGCTGCAGGCAGGCAAGGGGGGGATTCCTCGGGGAAACCTCCACTTGGGCAAGGGAGAGGGACTCCTGGGGGTCACTTCTCCAGTGAAAGTCCGGTCCTTCAGGTCCTGGGGGCTGCGGGTGCAGGGTCTCTCCCAGGCGTCGGGACTTTAGGTTCAAAGAGTCGCGGTCAGGGGAAGCCTCGGGATTCCCTCTGCAGGCGGCGCTGTGGGGGCTCAGGGGGGACAGGTTTTGGTACTCACAGTATCAGAGTAGTCCTGGGGTCCCTCCTGAGGTGTTGGATCGCCACCAGCCGAGTCGGGGTCGCCGGGTGCAGTGTTGCAAGTCTCACGCTTCTTGCGGGGAGCTTGCAGGGTTCTTTAAAGCTGCTGGAAACAAAGTTGCAGCTTTTCTTGGAGCAGGTCCGCTGTCCTCGGGAGTTTCTTGTCTTTTCGAAGCAGGGGCAGTCCTCAGAGGATGTCGAGGTCGCTGGTCCCTTTTGGAAGGCGTCGCTGGAGCAGGATCTTTGGAAGGCAGGAGACAGGCCGGTGAGTTTCTGGAGCCAAGGCAGTTGTCGTCTTCTGGTCTTCCGCTGCAGGGGTTTTCAGCTGGGCAGTCCTTCTTGTAGTTGCAGGAATCTAATCTTCTAGGGTTCAGGGTAGCCCTTAAATACTAAATTTAAGGGCGTGTTTAGGTCTGGGGGGTTAGTAGCCAATGGCTACTAGCCCTGAGGGTGGGTACACCCTCTTTGTGCCTCCTCCCAAGGGGAGGGGGACACAATCCTAACCCTATTGGGGGAATCCTCCATCTGCAAGATGGAGGATTTCTAAAAGTCAGAGTCACCTCAGCTCAGGACACCTTAGGGGCTGTCCTGACTGGCCAGTGACTCCTTGTTTTTCTCATTATTTTCTCCGGCCTTGCCGCCAAAAGTGGGGCCTGGCCGGAGGGGGCGGGCAACTCCACTAGCTGGAGTGTCCTGCTGGGTTGGCACAAAGGAGGTGAGCCTTTGAGGCTCACCGCCAGGTGTGACAATTCCTGCCTGGGAGAGGTGTTAGCATCTCCACCCAGTGCAGGCTTTGTTACTGGCCTCAGAGTGACAAAGGCACTCTCCCCATGGGGCCAGCAACATGTCTCGGTTTGTGGCAGGCTGCTAAAACTAGTCAGCCTACACAGATAGTCGGTTAAGTTTCAGGGGGCACCTCTAAGGTGCCCTCTGTGGTGTATTTTACAATAAAATGTACACTGGCATCAGTGTGCATTTATTGTGCTGAGAAGTTTGATACCAAACTTCCCAGTTTTCAGTGTAGCCATTATGGTGCTGTGGAGTTCGTGTTTGACAAACTCCCAGACCATATACTCTTATGGCTACCCTGCACTTACAATGTCTAAGGTTTTGGTTAGACACTGTAGGGGTACCATGCTCATGCACTGGTACCCTCACCTATGGTATAGTGCACCCTGCCTTAGGGCTGTAAGGCCTGCTAGAGGGGTGTCTTACCTATACTGCATAGGCAGTGAGAGGCTGGCATGGCACCCTGAGGGGAGTGCCATGTCGACTTACTCGTTTTGTTCTCACTAGCACACACAAGCTGGCAAGCAGTGTGTCTGTGCTGAGTGAGAGGTCTCCAGGGTGGCATAAGACATGCTGCAGCCCTTAGAGACCTTCCTTGGCATCAGGGCCCTTGGTACTAGAAGTACCAGTTACAAGGGACTTATCTGGATGCCAGGGTCTGCAAATTGTGGATACAAAAGCACAGGTTAGGGAAAGAACACTGGTGCTGGGGCCTGGTTAGCAGGCCTCAGCACACTTTCAATTGTAAACATAGCATCAGCAAAGGCAAAAAGTCAGGGGGCAACCATGCCAAGGAGGCATTTCCTTACACCTGCTAACAAGGCCCCAGCACCAGTGTTCTTTCCCTAACCTGTACTTTTGTTTTCACAATTGGCACACCCTGGCATCCAGGTAAGTCCCTTGTAACTGGTACCCCTGGTACCAAGGGCCCTGATGCCAGGGAAGGTCTCTAAGGGCTGCAGCATGTCTTATGCCACCCTGGGGACCCCTCACTCAGCACAGACACTGCTTGCCAGCTTGTGTGTGCTGGTGAGGACAAAACGAGTAAGTCGACATGGCACTCCCCTCAGGGTGCCATGCCAACCTCACACTGCCTATGCAGTATAGATAAGTCACCGCACTAGCAGGCCTTACAGCCCTAAGGCAGGGTGCACTATACCATGGGTGAGGGCACCAGTGCATGAGCACTGTGCCCCTACAGTGTCTAAGCCAAACCTTAGACATTGTAAGTGCATGGAAGCCATAAGAGTATATGGTCTGGGAGTCTGTCAAACACGAACTCCACAGCACCATAATGGCTACACTGAAAACTAGGAAGTTTGGTATCAAACTTCTCAGCACAATAAATGCACACTGATGCCAGTGTACATTTTATTGTAAAATACACCCCAGAGGGCACCTTAGAGGTGCCCCCTGAAACCTTAACCAACTACCTGTGTAGGCTGACTGGTAGGAGCATCCTGCCACACTCGAGACATGTTGCTGGCCACATGGGGAGAGTGCCTTTGTCACTCTGTGGCTAGTAACAAAGCCTGCACTGGGTGGAGATGCTATCACCTCCCCCAGGCAGGAGCTGTAACACCTGGCGGTGAGCCTCAAAGGCTCACCCCCTTTGTTCCAGCACCACAGGGCATTCCAGCTAGTGGAGTTGCCCGCCCCCTCCGGCCACGGCCCCACTTTTGGCAGCAAGGCCGGAGGAGATAATGAGAAAAACAAGGAGTCACTGGCCAGTCAGGACAGCCCCCAAGGCAACCTGAGCTGAAGTGACTGACTTTTAGGAATCCTCCATCTTGCAGATGGAGGATTCCCCCAATAGGGATAGGAATGTGACCCCCTCCCCTTGGGAGGAGGCACAAAGAGGGTGTAGCCACCCTCAGGGCTAGTAGCCATTGGCTACTGCCCTCCCTGACCTAAACACCCCCCTAAATTCTGTATTTAGGGGCTCCCCCTGAACCTAGGAACGCAGATTCCTGCAACCTAAGAAGAGGACTGCTGAGCTGAAAAACCCTGCAGAGAAGACGGAGACACCAACTGCCTTGGCCCCAGCTCTACCGGCCTGTCTCCCCCCTTCGGAAGAAAACTGCTCCAGTGACGCTTTCCCCAGGACCAGCGACCTCTGAATCCTCAGAGGACTGCCCTGCTCTAAAAGGACCAAGAAACTCCTGAGAACAGCGGCCCTGTTCAACAAAGACTGCAACTTTGTTTCCAAAGGAGCAACTTTAAAACGACTGCGTTTCCCGCCAGAAGCGTGAGACTTGCAACCCTGCACCCAGCAACCCTGACTCGACTGGTGGCGAAACAACGTTTCAGGGAGGACTCCCCGGCGACTCCGAGACAGTGAGTAACCAAAGTTGTCCCCCCGAGTCCCCACAGAGACGCCTGAAGAGGGAATCCCGAGGCTCCCCCTGACCGCGACTGCCTGACTCTCAGATCCCGACGCCTGGAAAAGACCCTGCACCCGCAGCCCCCAGGACCTGAAGGATCGGAACTCCAGTGCAGGAGTGACCCCCAGGAGGCCCTCTCCCTTGCCCAGGTGGTGGCTACCCCGAGGAGCCCCCCCCCCCCCCTTTGCCTGTCTGCACCGCTGAAGAGACCCCTTGGTCTCCCATTGATTCCTATTACAAACCCGACGCTTGTTCGCACACTGCACCCGCGCTGCTGAGGGTGTACTTTGTGTAAACTCGTGTGTCCCCCAGTGCCCTACAAAACCCCCCTGGTCTGCCCTCCGAAGAAGCGGGTACTTACCTGCTGCCAGACTGGAACCGGGGCACCCCCTTCTCCATTGAAGCCTAGGCGTTTTGGGCACCACTTTGGACTCTGCACCTGACCGGCCCTGAGCTGCTGGTGTGGTAACTTTGGGGTTGCTCTGAACCCCCAACGGTGGGCTACCTTGGACCCAAATCTGAACCCCGTAGGTGGTTTACTTACCTGCAAGAACTAACAATAACTTACCTCCCCTAGGAAATGTGAAAATTGCACTGTCTAGTTTTAAAATAGCTATATGTGTCTTATTTGAAAAGTATATATGCTATTGTGATTATTCAAAGTTCCTAAAGTACTTACCTGCAATACCTTGCATGCAAAGTATTACATGTAGAATTTGAACCTGTGGTTCTTAAAATAAACTAAGAAAATATATTTTTCTATACAAAAACCTATTGGCCTGGAATTGTCTGAGTGTGTGTTCCTCATTTATTGCCTGTGTGTATGTACAACAAATGCTTAACACTACTCCTTTGATAAGCCTACTGCTCAACCACACTACCACAAAATAGAGCATTAGTATTCTCTTTTTGCCACTATCTTACCTCTACGGGGAACCCTTGGACTCTGTGCATACTATTCCTTACTTTGAAAGAGTGCATACAGAGCCAACTTCCTACACCCATTCTCCAGTATTGCATCTTTCATAGATTCACATGCTTGAATCATTCCCAGCTGTTGAAGTGTGAGTCTCATTGTACCATTAAATAGTAGTGTAGGAAGTTGGCTCTGTATGCACTATTTCAAAGTAAGGAATAGTATTGCACAGAGTCCAAGGGTTCCCCTTAGAAGTAAGATAGTGGCAAAAAGAGATAATACTAATGCTCTAGGGGGGGGGGGGATTGGGGGGGGGAGAGAACAGGCCGGTAGAGCTGGGGCCAAAGCAGTTGGTGTCTCCGTCTTCTCTGTAGGGTTTTTCAGCTCAGCAGTCCTCTTCTTAGGTTGCAGGAATCTGAGTTCCTAGGTTCAGGGGAGCCCCTAAATACAGAATTTAGGGGTGTGTTTAGGTCAGGGAGGGCAGTAGCCAATGGCTACTGTCCTTGAGGGTGGCTACACCCTCTTTGTGCCTCCTCCCTGAGGGGAGGGAGTCACATCCCTATTGGGGGAATCCTCCATCGGCAAGATGGAGGATTTCTAAAAGTCAGAGTCACCTCAGCTCAGGTTGCCTTAGGGGCTGTCCTGACTGGCCAGTGACGACTCCTTGTTTTTCTCATTATCTCCTCCGGCCTTGCTGCCAAAAGTGGGGCCGTGGCCGGAGGGGGGCGGGCAACTCCACTAGCTGGAGTGCTCTGTGGTGCTGTAAAAAAAAAAAAAAAAAAAAAAAAAAAAAAAAGAAGGGGGTGAGCCTTTGAGGCTCACCGCCAGGTGTTACAGTTCCTGCAGGGGGAGGTGTGAAGCACCTCCACCCAGTACAGGCTTTGTTACTAGCCACAGAGGGACGAAGGCACTCTCCCCATGTGGCCAGCAACATGTCTTGAGTGTGGCAGGCTGCTAAAACCAGTCAGCCTACACGGATAGTCGGTTAAGGTTTCAGGGGGCACCTCTAAGGTGCCCTCTGGGGTGTATGTTACAATAAAATGTACACTGGCATCAGTGTGCATTTATTGTGCTGAGAAGTTTGATACCAAACTTCCCAGTTTTCAGTGTAGCCATTATGGTGCTGTGGAGTTCGTGCATGACAGACCCCCAGACCATATACTCTTATGGCTACCCTGCACTTACAATGGCTAAGGTTTTGCTTAGACACTGTAGGGGCACAGTGCTCATGCACTGGTGCCCTCACCTATGGTATAGTGCACCCTGCCTTAGGGCTGTAATGCCTGCTAGAGGGGTGACTTATCTATACTGCACAGGCAGTGTGAGGTTGGCATGGCACCCTGAGGGGAGTGCCATGTCGACTTACTCATTTTGTTCTCATCAGCACACAAGCTGGCAAGCAGTGTGTCTGTGCTGAGTGAGGGGTCGCCAGGGTGGCATAATATGCTGCATCCCGTAGAGACCTTCCCTGGCATCAGGGCCCTTGGTACCAGGGGTACCAGTTACAAGGGACCTACCTGGGTGCCAGGGTGTGCCAATTGTGGAAACAAAAGTACAGGTTAGGGAAAGAACACTAATGCTGGGGCCTTGTTAGCAGGCCTCAGCACACTTTCAAATCAAAACTTTGCATCAGCAAAGGCAAAAAGTCAGGGGGTAACCATGCCAAGGAGGCATTTCCTTACAAGCAGTGTAATGTTAAAAAACAGCCTGTGAATGCCATAAAGCTTTCACTCTAGTAACGTCTATCATTTAAGACACTTAACTTCAACCAATCATGTTGAAAATTCCTCGAGAACACTCCCAGCAGAGGCTTCAGTCTCAGATTTTCTACTGCATGTAGAAATGAGGGAATTCTCTCCCCCCCCCCCCCACCCCCACCCCCTTTTAGCTCTGCTCAGCTCTTATTCTCCATCTTCAGCGATCTCTATTTTCACCTGCTACTACAGCTATCATCTGCTTCAAACATGACAAGGTCAGAACAGACTAAAAAAAAGTCTGTTTAGACCATGTGAAACCTGTCTGAAGAAGAGGCTGCGTTCAGAAGAACAGCTTAAGGACTGCATATACTGCCTTCACCCATCCCACAAGGTGAATGATTGCAAGTTGTGTTGACCCTTTTCTTCAAAAACCCTAAAAGACTGAGGAGAAGTTATTGCTGTGGCTCCAAAAGCTTAAATCAAGGGAGGACAGTGAGGATTCTGCCTCATCTTCCTGGAGAGTTCAGAAAAAGGAGCGGTCAGAAGGTCCAATCACCTCAGGAAGCTCACAAGAAATCCCTAAAAAGACTCACCATTGGTCTCAAGGAGCACAGACCAGCTGAAAGATACTCAAACATAAGAGACATCATATTCCCTGAAAGAAAAAAAATCAGGGAAATCAAAATCTGAGCTCTACACCTTCTCTGCAGATTTCCCCCAAGTTCAAGAAGCAGTTGGTGCTGCTGACTGAAAAACTGTCCTAGGTGGTTTTTGCAGTCCTCTTTTTGGGACTCCGAGAGGCAGTCAGCAGGCACTGCCCCATCAACTGAGCCATCAACTGCACTGTGGGAGAAGAGGTTAGGGAGAGGGTAATTCTTCCTGTCCCTCACCAGTTCCCATGAGTCATATCAGACCTGTCAGTTTAGGGTTTGAGGCAGTCCACAGGCAGCACCCTGTGGGGGCTTCTAGGAGTATCAAGGTCTACCAAGTAGGTAACCTCACCCTTTTTCTCCATAATCGTGTGGGGACCGCTCTACTTCTCCTGGAGTGCCCTGGGAGACATAGGCTCCAGGACCCACACTTAGTCCTGGCTGATAAAATTAGGGCAGCCTTCTGGTCATGCCATTGTTTCTGTAACTCCTAGCTGGACTGCAGGGTTTTAATTGCCCTCTTCATGTACTCAACCATTCTTGATTTGAGGCCAAACACATAATCCACTATGTCCCGTTTGGGAGGCTTAAGGGGTTGCTCCCAGCCTTCTCTAATAAGGGGACCCCTAACAGGGTGCCCAAACAGAAGTTCAAATGGGCTATAGCCTTCACCCTTCTGAGGGAGTTCCCTATAGGAAAACAGGAGGAACAGCAGTAGGACACCCCAACTACTGAGTTTCCAGAGTCCCATGATCATACCCTTAAGTTTTTGTTCAATCCATCTCCTAAGCCATTTGAGGATGGCAAATAGTGTTGAGCTTGTAACTCGCACCATATTCCTTCCACACTGCTCTTAGGTAAGTAGACATGAAGTTTGCACCTCTGTCTGATGCCACCTCTTTAGGAAAGCCCCTTTTGAAAAGATACCAAGAAGGAGCTGTAGTGTCCCTAAGAGGAATGACCTCTGAGTACCTGGTGGCATGGTCCACGATGACCAGTATAAACCTGTTCCCAGAGGATGTTGGGTCCAGGGGCCAACAATGTCCACCCCAACCCTCTCAAAGGGAATCCTAACCACAGGAAGTGGAATTAAGGGGGCCTTTGGGGTGCCACCTGTCTTGCCACTGGCCTGACAGGAGCAACAAAACTGCTCCGTGTCTTCTGACATTGGGGGTGGGGGGGGGGGGGGGGGGGGGGAGGCAATGAAAGTGAGGGACAAGCCTGTCCCAGGTTTTGCTTTGGCCCCCAAGTGACCTGCCAGGAGAATGTCATGTGGAAAGGTGAACAGGCATTCCATAAATGTCAGATCACCAATAACCTGGAGGTACCAGGTTTGGGATCCCTTGGCTCGGCGTAAAGGAGACTGTTTTGCCAGTACAGCTTTTGGGTGCCATTGACATTCCCTGTGTTGTGCTGCAGCTTGCTGCCTTAAACTCTCCAGTGTAGGACAAACTTGCAGTTCCTGACCTCTTCCCTGGTGTGCCCCCCTGCACTCAAGAATACAGCTGCATCAGCTTGCAGCTTAGCTCTTCTGTTGTAGGTTCCACCCAAGGAGTGGATTTCTCTCTCAGGAGTGGAATCCTCACTGAAGGATTGAGGAGGGGGTAACTTCTTACCATTTCTGCTCTTGGGTTTAGGAAGCACTTGGGCCATTGCTTCAGGATCCAAGGTTCCCTGCTCTTTTTGCTTTTTAGCCTGTGCTCGTTAAGAGTAAATATATGCCCTGGGATGCCCAGCATAACTACATGGGCCTCCAGCTTCACCTCAGCCAAACCAGAGGTCTTTAAGTCATTCCCGAGTAAGCTGTCTACAGGTAGGTCTGAGGAAACCACAATTTTCTTTTTTTAAGCACCAGTAACCCCCCTTCAGCTTAAATCAATAACTGCTGTAGGAAGTTGGGGCTGTATATACTATCTTAAAGTGAGAGATAGTGTGCACAGAGTCCAAGGGTTCCCCTTAGAGGTTGACAATGGCAAAATTAGATTATACTAATGCTCTATTTTGTGGTAGTGTGGTTGAGCAGTAGGCTTATCAGAGGGTAGTGTTAAGCATTTGTTGTACACACAGGCAATAAATAGGAACACACACTCAAAGACTTAACTCCAGGACAATAGGTTTTTAATATAGAAAAATATTCTTATCTATTTCAGAACCACAAGATTCAGAACTCAAGTAAATACATAAATTGTGAGGTACTTGGCATAGGTAAGTATGGAACTTTGAAGTAAAACAGTAATGTACACAGTTGTCAAAAATGGCAATAAGCTATTTTAAAAGCGGACAGTGCAAAAATCAACAGTTCCTGGGGGAGGTAAGTATTGGTTAGTTTCTCAGGTAAGTAAAGCACTTGCAAGTCGAGTCTCCTGGGCATAGGCAGCCCACCGTTGTAGGGGGTGGGGAAATCAAGTCAACCCCAAACACCCAGCACAGGGCTGGTCAGATGCAGAGGTCAAAGTAGGGCCCAAATACAATAGGCTCCTCAGGGAGCAGACCAGGGGGGTGGGGGGGTTTGCAGAGCACAGGGTGTGGGGGAATCCCAAACAGGCACACAAAAAACACGCTCAGCAGCAGCACAGGTGTGGCCGGGTGCAGTGTTTGAACAAGGCGCTGGGTTGTAGATAGGAATCAATGGAGAGACCTAGGGGTCACTCTGGCAATGCAGGGAGGGCACGGGGGGTGTCTTGGGCCAGCCACCGACTGGGCTAGGATGAGGGCCCCCTGCTGGTCACTCCTGCACCAGTGGTTTGGTCCTCTCGGTCCTGGGGGCCTACGGGTGCAGTGCTTCTCCCAGGTGTCTGGTTCCTTTGTTACCGGGCAGCCGCGGTCAGGGGGAGCCTCTGGATCCTCTCTGCAGGTGTCATTGTAGGGGTGCAGGGAGGTCGACTCGGTGTCCACGTCTTTGGAGTCACCTGGGGGTCCTCTCTGGCCTTGGTTTCTCTGGACCACGGCCAGGGGCGTCAGGTGCAGACTGAAGACTCACCCTTCCAGATGGAGGCTGGAGTCTTCTTTAAAGACTGTTTATTGGTTGTAGTTTTAGACAGCGCCGCTGTCCTCTGGAGTTTCTTGGTCCTTTAGGTGCAGGTCAGACCCCTGAGTCCTTAGAGGTCACTGGTCCCGCTGGATGCGTCGCTGTGCAGGTTCGAGTCTGGAGATAGGCCGGTGGGGCTGGGGCCAAGTCAGCTACCGTCTGTTATCCGAGGGGCTTTCAGGTCAGCAGTCGTCCTTTCTTCAGGTTGCAGGAATCCGATTTCCTGGGTTCAGGGTCGCCCCTAAATACTAAATCTAGGGGTGTGTTCAGGTCTGGGGAGCAGTAGCCAATGGCTACTGTCCCGGAGAGTTGCTACAGCCTCTGTGCCTCCCCCCTGTGGGGAGGGAGGCACATCCCTAATCCTATTGGGGGAATCCACCAAAACAAGATGGAGGATTTCTTAAGGCAGGGGTCACCTCAACACCTTAGGGGCTGCCTTGACTGGTGGGTGACTCCTTGTTTCTCATTATCTCCTTTGGACTTGCCACCAAAAGTGGGGACTGTGTCCAGAGGGGCAGGCATCTTCACTAGCTTGAGTGCCCTGGGGTGCTGTAACACCAGGCATGAGCCTTTGAGGCCCACTGTCAGGGGTTCCAGTTCCTGCAGGGGGAGGTGAGAAGCACCTCCACCCAAGTACAGGCTTTGATCCTGGCCACAGAGTGACAAAGACACTCACCCCAAGTGGCCAGAAACCAGTCGATGTGGCAGGCTGGCAGAAACTGGTCAGCCTAACCAGCATTTGGACTGGTATGCAAGGGGCATCTCTAAGATGACCTGTGTGTGCATTTCTGAATAAATCCCACATTGGCAGTGTGGATTTATTGTGCTGAGAAGTTTGATACCGAACTTCCCAGAATTCAATGTAGCCGTTATGGGACTGAGTGATGTGTGTGCGGTGCAAACGAGGACGTAACCGTTATGTCCCATGCGCCCGAGGGGTTAAGATCAAGCGTTTTCTGCAACTGAATCTGGATGTGGAAAGCACTGGCAATTCCACGGACTGACATGAAAAGGTTGTAAGGAAATGCCTCCTTGGCATGGTTGCCCCCTGACTTTTTGCCTTTGCTGATGCTATGTTTACAATTGAAAGTGTGCTGAGGCCTGCTAACCAGGCCCCAGCACCAGTGTTCTTTCCCTAACCTGTACTTTTGTATCCACAATTGGCAGACCCTGGCATCCAGATAAGTCCCTTGTAACTGGTACTTCTAGTACCAAGGGCCCTGATGCCAAGGAAGGTCTCTAAGGGCTGCAGCATGTCTTATGCCACCCTGGAGACCTCTCACTCAGCACAGACACACTGCTTGCCAGCTTGTGTGTGCTAGTGAGGACAAAACGAGTAAGTCGACATGGCACTCCCCTCAGGGTGCCATGCCAGCCTCTCACTGCCTATGCAGTATAGGTAAGACACCCCTCTAGCAGGCCTTACAGCCCTAAGGCAGGGTGCACTATACCATAGGTGAGGGTACCAGTGCATGAGCATGGTACCCCTACAGTGTCTAAACAAAACCTTAGACATTGTAAGTGCAGGGTAGCCATAAGAGTATATGGTCTGGGAGTCTGTCAAACACGAACTCCACAGCACCATAATGGCTACACTGAAAACTGGGAAGTTTGGTATCAAACTTCTCAGCACAATAAATGCACACTGATGCCAGTGTACATTTTATTGCAAAATACACCCCAGAGGGCACCTTAGAGGTGCCCCCTGAAACTTAACCGACTGTCTGTGTAGGCTGACTAGTTCCAGCAGCCTGCCACACCAGAGACATGTTGCTGGCCCCATGGGGAGAGTGCCTTTGTCACTCTGAGGCCAGTAACAAAGCCTGCACTGGGTGGAGATGCTAACACCTCCCCCAGGCAGGAGCTGTGACACCTGGCGGTGAGCCTCAAAGGCTCACCCCTTTGTCACAGCCCAGCAGGGCACTCCAGCTTAGTGGAGTTGCCCGCCCCCTCCGGCCACGGCCCCCACTTTTGGCGGCAAGGCTGGAGGGAACAAAGAAAGCAACAAGGAGGAGTCACTGGCCAGTCAGGACAGCCCCTAAGGTGTCCTGAGCTGAAGTGACTCTAACTTTTAGAAATCCTCCATCTTGCAGATGGAGGATTCCCCCAATAGGGTTAGGATTGTGACCCCCTCCCCTTGGGAGGAGGCACAAAGAGGGTGTACCCACCCTCAGGGCTAGTAGCCATTGGCTACTAACCCCCCAGACCTAAACACGCCCTTAAATTTAGTATTTAAGGGCTACCCTGAACCCTAGAAAATTAGATTCCTGCAACTACAAGAAGAAGGACTGCCTAGCTGAAAACCCCTGCAGAGGAAGACCAGAAGACGACAACTGCCTTGGCTCCAGAAACTCACCGGCCTGTCTCCTGCCTTCCAAAGATCCTGCTCCAGCGACGCCTTCCAAAGGGACCAGCGACCTCGACATCCTCTGAGGACTGCCCCTGCTTCGAAAAGACAAGAAACTCCCGAGGACAGCGGACCTGCTCCAAGAAAAGCTGCAACTTTGTTTCCAGCAGCTTTAAAGAACCCTGCAAGCTCCCCGCAAGAAGCGGGAGACTTGCAACACTGCACCTGGCGACCCCGACTCGGCTGGTGGCGATCCAACACCTCAGGAGGGACCCCAGGACTACTCTAAGACTGAGTACAAAAACCTGTCCCCCCTGAGCCCCCACAGCGCCGCCTGCAGAGGGAATCCCGAGGCTTCCCCTGACCGCGACTCTTTGAATCCTAAGTCCCGACACCTGGGAGAGACCCTGCACCCGCAGCCCCCAGGACCTGAAGGACCGGACTTTCACTGGAGGAGTGACCCCCAGGAGTCCCTCTCCCTTGACCAAGTGGAGGTTTCCCCGAGGAACCCCCCCCTTGCCTGCCTGCAGCGCTGAAGAGATCCCTAGATCTCCCATTGACTTCCATTACAAACCCGATGCTTGTTTCTACACTGCACCCGGCCGCCCCCGCGCTGCTGAGGGTGAAATTTCTGTGTGGGCTTGTGTCCCCCCCGGTGCCCTACAAAACCCCCCTGGTCTGCCCTCCGAAGACGCGGGTACTTACCTGCAAGCAGACCGGAACCGGGGCACCCCCTTCTCTCCATTCTAGCCTATGTGTTTTGGGCACCACTTTGAACTCTGCACCTGACCGGCCCTGAGCTGCTGGTGTGGTGACTTTGGGGTTGCTCTGAACCCCCAACGGTGGGCTACCTTGGACCAAGAACTAAGCCCTGTAAGTGTCCTACTTACCTGGTTAACCTAACAAATACTTACCTCCCCTAGGAACTGTGAAAATTGCACTAAGTGTCCACTTTTAAAACAACTATTTGTGAATAACTTGAAAAGTATACATGCAATTTTGATGATTTGAAGTTCCTAAAGTACTTACCTGCAATACCTTTCGAATGAGATATTACATGTAGAATTTGAACCTGTGGTTCTTAAAATAAACTAAGAAAAGATATTTTTCTATATAAAAACCTATTGGCTGGATTTGTCTGAGTGTGTGTACCTCATTTATTGTCTATGTGTATGTACAACAAATGCTTAACACTACTCCTTGGATAAGCCTACTGCTCGACCACACTACCACAAAATAGAGCATTAGTATTATCTATTTCTACCACTATTTTACCTCTAAGGGGGACCCTTGGACTCTGTATGTGCTATTTCAAAGTAAGGAATAGAATGCACAGAGCCAACTTCCTACATTGGTGGATCAGCGGTGGGGTACAAGACTTTGCATTTGCTGGACTACTCAGCCAATACCTGATCACACGACAAATTCAAAAATTGTCATTAGAAATTCATTTTTGCAATTTTTCTAAATTCTTAAAAGTCCTGCTAGGGCCTTGTGTGTTAAGTCCCTGTTTAGCATTGTCTTTTTAGAGTTTAAAAGTTTGTTAAAAGTTTGAATTAGATTCTAGAAACAGTTTTAGATTCTTAAAAAAGTATTCCAACTCTTAGCAGAATAATGTCTGATACAGAGATGCAGGTGGTGGAACTCGACACCACACCTTACCTCCATCTTAAGATGAGGGAGCTAAGGTCTCTCTGTAATATCAAAAAAATAACCATTGGCTCCAGACCTACCAAAATTCAGCTCCAGGAGCTGTTGGCAGAGTTTGAAAAAGCCAACCCCTCTGATGATGACCTCACAGAGGAAGAAATTAGTGACTTGGAGGCCAATGTCCCTCCTCCAGTCCTAAATAGGGAGAACATGACCCCTCAAGTCCTGTCTCCAACTGTGTTAGTCAGAAATAGTGAGTCCCTCACAGGAGGGTCCCACATTTCTGAAATCACTGAGGATGCTCTCAGTGAAGATGACCTCCTGTTAGCCAGGATGGCCAAAAGATTGGCTTTAGAGAGACAGCTCCTAGCCATAGAAAGGGAAAGACAAGAGATGGGCCTAGGACCCATCAATGGTGGCAGCAATATAAATAGGGTCAGAGATTCTCCTGACATGTTAAAAATCCCCAAAGGGATAGTGACAAAATTTGAAGATGGTGATGACATCACCAAGTGGTTCACAGCTTTTGAGAGGGCTTGTGTAACTAGAAAAGTGAACAGATCTCACTGGGGTGCTCTCCTTTGGGAAATGTTCACTGGAAAGTGTAGGGATAGACTCCTCACACTCTCTGGAAAAGATGCAGAATCTTATGACCTCATGAAGGGTACCCTGATTGAGGGCTTTGGATTCTCCACTGAGGAGTACAGGATTAGGTTCAGGGGGGCTCAAAAATCCTCGAGCCAGACCTGGGTTGACTTTGTTGACTACTCAGTGAAAACACTAGATGGTTGGGTTCAAGGCAGTGGTGTAAGTAATTATGATGGGCTGTACAATTTATTTGTGAAAGAACACCTGTTAAGTAATTGTTTCAATGATAAACTGCATCAGCATCTGGTAGACCTAGGACCAATTTCTCCCCAAGAATTGGGAAAGAAGGCGGACCATTGGGTCAAGACAAGGGTGTCCAAGACTTCAACAGGGGGTGACCAAAAGAAAGGGGTCACAAAGACTCCCCAGGGGAAGAGTGATGAGACAACCAAAACTAAAAATAGTAAAGAGTCTTCTACAGGCCCCCAAAAACCTGCACAGGAGGGTGGGCCCAGAGCCTCTTCACAAAACAATGGGTACAAGGGTAAAAACTGATCCCAAAAAGGCCTGGTGTCATAGCTGTAAACAGCATGGACACCAAACTGGAGACAAGGCCTGTCCCAAGAAAGGTTCCACTCCAAACTCCCATCCAGGTAACACTGGTATGGCTAGTCTCCAAGTGGGATCAACAGTGTGCCCAGAGCAAATCAGGGTCCACACTGAAGCTACTCTAGTTTCTGAGGGTGGGGTGGATTTAACCACACTAGCTGTCTGGCCGCCTAACATGCAAAAATACAGACAGCAACTCTTAATTAATGGGACTAGAATAGAGGGCCTGAGGGATACAGGTGCCAGTGTCACCATGGTGACAGAGAAACTGGTTTCCCCTGGCCAATACCTGACTGGAAAAACTTACACAGTCACCAACGCTGACAATCAGAGAAAAGTACATCCCATGGCAATGGTTACTTTAGAATGGGGAGGGGTCAATGGCCTGAAACAGGTGGTGGTCTCCTCAAATATCCCAGTGGACTGTCTGCTTGGAAATGACCTGGAGTCCTCAGCATGGGCTGAGGTAGAACTAAAAACCCATGCAGCAATGCTGGGTATCCCTGAACTGGTGTGTGTGAAAACAAGAGCACAATGCAAGGCACAGGGTGAACAAGTAGAGCTGGAGTCTGGAAGAATGGCCCAGCCTACCAAGAGAACAGGAAAGTCAGTTGGGAAACCAACTACAACACAGCAAAAGAAAGGGAACCTCTCTTCTCAGGAAGAAGTTCTGCCCTCTGAGGGAACTGAGCCTTTGGAGCTTGAACCTTATCAGGTTGAGCTCTTAGGCCCAGGGGGACCCTCAAGGGAGGAGCTGTGTAAGGGACAAGAAACCTGTCCCTCTCTTGAAGGCCTTAGGCAGCAAGCTGCTGAAGAGTCCAAAGGCAAGAAAAATGGAACGCATAGGGTCTATTGGGAAGATGGACTCCTGTACACTGAGGCCAGAGACCCCAAACCTGGTGCCACTAGGAGAGTGGTAGTGCCTCAGCTGTTCAGGAAGTTCATCCTAACATTGGCCCATGACATTCCCCTTGCTGGACATTTGGGACAAACCAAGACGTGGGAGAGGTTAGTCAACCACTTCTACTGGCCCAATATGTCCAACATGGTTAAGGAGTTTTGCCTCTCCTGCCCCACCTGTCAAGCCAGTGGTAAGACAGGTGGGCATCCAAAGGCCCCCCTCATTCCACTTCCAGTGGTGGGGGTCCCCTTTGAAAGAGTGGGTGTGGACATAGTTGGTCCACTGGAACCTCCCACAGCCTCAGGAAATATGTATATCCTGGTAGTAGTGGATCATGCTACCAGGTATCCTGAAGCTATTCCCCTTAGGTCGACTACTGCCCCTGCAGTAGCCAAGGCCCTCATTGGTATCTTTACCAGAGTGGGTTTCCCTAAGGAGGTGGTGTCTGACAGAGGTACCAACTTCATGTCAGCATACCTAAAGCACATGTGGAATGAGTGTGGAGTGACTTATAAATTCACTACACCATACCATCCACAAACTAATGGCTTGGTTGAGAGATTCAACAAGACATTAAAAGGCATGATCATGGGGCTCCCAGAAAAGCTCAAAAGGAGATGGGATGTCCTCTTGCCATGTCTGCTTTTCGCTTACAGAGAGGTGCCACAGAAGGGAGTAGGATTCTCACCCTTTGAACTTCTGTTTGGTCATTGTAAAGAAATGGCTCCCTGTTGCAGTTACCCCCCACTTTTTGCCTGATACTGATGCTGACTTGACTGAGAAGTGTGCTGGGACCCTGCTAACCAGGCCCCAGCACCAGTGTTCCTTCACCTAAAATGTACCATTGTATCCACAATTGGCACACCCTGGCATCCAGATAAGTCCCTTGTAACTGGTACTTCTAGTACCAAGGGCCCTGATGCCAAGGAAGGTCTCTAAGGGCTGCAGCATGTCTTATGCCACCCTGGAGACCTCTCACTCAGCACAGACACCCTGCTTGCCAGCTTGTGTGTGCTAGTGAGGACAAAACGAGTAAGTCGACATGGCACTCCCCTCAGGGTGCCATGCCAGCCTCTCACTGCCTATGCAGTATAGGTAAGACACCCCTCTAGCAGGCCTTACAGCCCTAAGGCAGGGTGCACTATACCATGGGTGAGGGTACCAGTGCATGAGCATGGTACCCCTACAGTGTCTAAACAAAACCTTAGACATTGTAAGTGCAGGGTAGCCATAAGAGTATATGGTCTGGGAGTCTGTCAAACACGAACTCCACAGCACCATAATGGCTACACTGAAAACTGGGAAGTTTGGTATCAAACTTCTCAGCACAATAAATGCACACTGATGCCAGTGTACATGTTATTGAAAAATACACCACAGAGGGCACCTTAGAGGTGCCCCCTGAAACTTAACCGACTATCTGTGTAGGCTGACTAGTTTTAGCAGCCTGCCACAAACCGAGACATGTTGCTGGCCCCATGGGGAGAGTGCCTTTGTCACTCTGAGGCCAGTAACAAAGCCTGCACTGGGTGGAGATGCTAACACCTCTCCCAGGCAGGAATTGTCACACCTGGCGGTGAGCCTCAAAGGCTCACCTCCTTTGTGCCAACCCAGCAGGACACTCCAGCTAGTGGAGTTGCCCGCCCCCTCCGGCCAGGCCCCACTTTTGGCGGCAAGGCCGGAGAAAATAATGAGAAAAACAAGGAGGAGTCACTGGCCAGTCAGGACAGCCCCTATGGTGTCCTGAGCTGAAGTGACTCTAACTTTTAGAAATCCTCCATCTTGCAGATGGAGGATTCCCCCAATAGGGTTAGGATTGTGACCCCCTCCCCTTGGGAGGAGGCACAAAGAGGGTGTACCCACCCTCAGGGCTAGTAGCCATTGGCTACTAACCCCCCCAGACCTAAACACGCCCTTAAATTTAGTATTTAAGGGCTACCCTGAACCCTAGAAAATTAGATTCCTGCAACAACAAGAAGAAGGACTGCCTAGCTGAAAACCCCTGCAGAGGAAGACCAGAAGACAACTACTGCCTTGGCTCCAGAAACTCACCGGCCTGTCTCCTGCCTTCCAAAGATCCTGCTCCAGCGACGCCTTCCAAAGGGACCAGCGACCTCGACATCCTCTGAGGACTGCCCCTGCTTCGAAAAGACAAGAAACTCCCGAGGACAGCGGACCTGCTCCAAGAAAAGCTGCAACTTTGTTTCCAGCAGCTTTAAAGAACCCTGCAAGCTCCCCGCAAGAAGCGTGAGACTTGCAACACTGCACCCGGCGACCCCGACTCGGCTGGTGGCGATCCAACACCTCAGGAGGGACCCCAGGACTACTCTGATACTTTGAGTACCAAAACCTGTCCCCCCTGAGCCCCCACAGCGCCGCCTGCAGAGGGAATCCCGAGGCTTCCCCTGACCGCGACTCTTTGAACCTAAAGTCCCGACGCCTGGGAGAGACCCTGCACCCGCAGCCCCCAGGACCTGAAGGACCGGACTTTCACTGGAGAAGTGACCCCCAGGAGTCCCTCTCCCTTGCCCAAGTGGAGGTTTCCCCGAGGAATCCCCCCCCTTGCCTGCCTGCAGCGCTGAAGAGATCCCGAGATCTCTCATAGACTAACATTGCGAACCCGACGCTTGTTTCTACACTGCACCCGGCCGCCCCCGCGCCACTGAGGGTGAAATTTCTGTGTGGACTTGTGTCCCCCCCGGTGCCCTACAAAACCCCCCTGGTCTGCCCTCCGAAGACGCGGGTACTTACCTGCAAGCAGACCGGAACCGGGGCACCCCCTTCTCTCCATTCTAGCCTATGTGTTTTGGGCACCACTTTGAACTCTGCACCTGACCGGCCCTGAGCTGCTGGTGTGGTGACTTTGGGGTTGCTCTGAACCCCCAACGGTGGGCTACCTTGGACCAAGAACTGAACCCTGTAAGTGTCTTACTTACCTGGTAAAACTAACCAAAACTTACCTCCTCTAGGAACTGTGAAAATTGCACTAAGTGTCCACTTTTAAAACAGCTATTTGTCAACAACTTGAAAAGTATACATGCAATTTTGATGATTTGAAGTTCCTAAAGTACTTACCTGCAATACCTTTCGAATGAGATATTACATGTAGAATTTGAACCTGTGGTTCTTAAAATAAACTAAGAAAAGATATTTTTCTATATAAAAACCTATTGGCTGGATTTGTCTCTGAGTGTGTGTACCTCATTTATTGTCTATGTGTACGTACAACAAGTGCGTAACACTACTCCTTGGATAAGCCTACTGCTCGACCACACTACCACAAAATAGAGCATTAGTATTATCTATTTTTACCACTATTTTACCTCTAAGGGGAACCCTTGGACTCTGTGCATGCTATTCCTTACTTTGAAATAGCACATACAGAGCCAACTTCCTACATTGGTGGCAGCGGTGGGATACAAGACTTTGCATTTGCTGGACTACTCAGCCAATACCTGATCACACGACAAATTCCAAAATTGTCATTAGAAATTGATTTTTGCAATTTGAAAAGTTTTCTAAATTCTTAAAAGACCTGCTAGGGCCTTGTGTTAGATCCTGTTTAGCATTTCTTTTAGAGTTTAAAAGTTTGTAAAAGTTTGAATTAGATTCTAGAACCAGTTGTAGATTCTTAAAAAGTATTCCAACTTTTAGAAGCAAAATGTCTAGCACAGATGTGACTGTGGTGGAACTCGACACCACACCTTACCTCCATCTTAAGATGAGGGAGCTAAGGTCACTCTGTAAAATAAAGAAAATAACAATGGGCCCCAAACCTACCAAAATACAGCTCCAGGAGCTTTTGGCAGAGTTTGAAAAGGCCAACCCCTCTGAGGGTGGCAACTCAGAGGAAGAGGATAGTGACTTGGAGGAAAATTCCCCCCTACCAGTCCTATCTAGGGAGAACAGGGTCCCTCAAACCCTGACTCCTAAAATAATAGTCAGAGATGCTGGTTCCCTCACAGGAGAGACCAACACCTCTGAAATCACTGAGGATAGCCCCAGTGAAGAGGACATCCAGTTAGCCAGGATGGCCAAAAGATTGGCTTTGGAAAGACAGATCCTAGCCATAGAGAGGGAAAGACAAGAGATGGGCCTAGGACCCATCAATGGTGGCAGCAACATAAATAGGGTCAGAGATTCTCCTGACATGTTGAAAATCCCTAAAGGGATTGTAACTAAATATGAAGATGGTGATGACATCACCAAATGGTTCACAGCTTTTGAGAGGGCTTGTGTAACCAGAAAAGTGAACAGATCTCACTGGGGTGCTCTCCTTTGGGAAATGTTCACAGGAAAGTGTAGGGATAGACTCCTCACACTCTCTGGACAAGATGCAGAATCTTATGACCTCATGAAGGGTACCCTGATTGAGGGCTTTGGATTCTCCACTGAGGAGTATAGGATTAGATTCAGGGGGGCTCAAAAATCCTCGAGCCAGACCTGGGTTGACTTTGTAGACTACTCAGTGAAAACACTAGATGGTTGGATTCAAGGCAGTGGTGTAAGTAATTATGATGGGCTGTACAATTTATTTGTGAAAGAACACCTGTTAAGTAATTGTTTCAATGATAAACTGCATCAGCATCTGGTAGACCTAGGACCAATTTCTCCCCAAGAATTGGGAAAGAAGGCGGACCATTGGGTCAAGACAAGGGTGTCCAAGACTTCAACAGGGGGTGACCAAAAGAAAGGGGTCACAAAGACTCCCCAGGGGAAGGGTGATGAGACAACCAAAACTAAAAATAGTAAAGAGTCTTCTACAGGCCCCCAAAAACCTGCACAGGAGGGTGGGCCCAGAGCCTCTTCACAAAACAATGGGTACAAGGGTAAAAACTTTGATCCCAAAAAGGCCTGGTGTCATAGCTGTAAACAGCATGGACACCAAACTGGAGACAAGGCCTGTCCCAAGAAAGGTTCCACTCCAAACTCCCATCCAGGTAACACTGGTATGGCTAGTCTCCAAGTGGGATCAACAGTGTGCCCAGAGCAAATCAGGGTCCACACTGAAGCTACTCTAGTTTCTGAGGGTGGGGTGGATTTAGCCACACTAGCTGTCTGGCCGCCTAACATGCAAAAATACAGACAGCAACTCTTAATTAATGGGACTAGAATAGAGGGCCTGAGGGATACAGGTGCCAGTGTCACCATGGTGACAGAGAAACTGGTTTCCCCTGGCCAATACCTGACTGGAAAAACTTACACAGTCACCAACGCTGACAATCAGAGAAAAGTACATCCCATGGCAATGGTTACTTTAGAATGGGGAGGGGTCAATGGCCTGAAACAGGTGGTGGTCTCCTCAAATATCCCAGTGGACTGTCTGCTTGGAAATGACCTGGAGTCCTCAGCATGGGCTGAGGTAGAACTAAAAACCCATGCAGCAATGCTGGGTACCCCTGAACTGGTGTGTGTGAAAACCAGAGCACAATGCAAGGCACAGGGTGAACAAGTAGAGCTGGAGTCTGGAAGAATGGCCCAGCCTACCAAGAGGAAAGGAAAGTCAGTTGGGAAACCAACTGCAACACAGCAAAAGAAAGGGAACCTCTCTTCTCAGGAAGAAGTTCTGCCCTCTGAGGGAACTGAGCCTTTGGAGCTTGAACCTTATCAGGTTGAGCTCTTAGGCCCAGGGGGACCCTCAAGGGAGGAGCTGTGTAAGGGACAAGAAACCTGTCCCTCTCTTGAAGGCCTTAGGCAGCAAGCTGCTGAAGAGTCCAAAGGCAAGAAAAATGGAACCCATAGGGTCTATTGGGAAGATGGACTCCTGTACACTGAGGCCAGAGACCCCAAACCTGGTGCCACTAGGAGAGTGGTAGTGCCTCAGCTGTTCAGAGAGTTCATCCTAACATTGGCCCATGACATTCCCCTTGCTGGACATTTGGGACAAACCAAGACGTGGGAGAGGTTAGTCAACCACTTCTACTGGCCCAATATGTCCAACATGGTTAAGGAGTTTTGCCTCTCCTGCCCCACCTGTCAAGCCAGTGGTAAGACAGGTGGGCATCCAAAGGCCCCCCTCATTCCACTTCCAGTGGTGGGGGTGCCCTTTGAAAGAGTGGGTGTGGACATAGTTGGTCCACTAGAACCTCCCACAGCCTCAGGAAATATGTATATCCTGGTAGTAGTGGATCATGCTACCAGGTATCCTGAAGCTATTCCCCTTAGGTCGACTACTGCCCCTGCAGTAGCCAAGGCCCTCATTGGTATCTTTACCAGAGTGGGTTTCCCTAAGGAGGTGGTGTCTGACAGAGGTACCAACTTCATGTCAGCATACCTAAAGCACATGTGGAATGAGTGTGGAGTGACTTATAAATTCACTACACCATACCATCCACAAACTAATGGCTTGGTTGAGAGATTCAACAAGACATTAAAAGGCATGATCATGGGGCTTCCAGAAAAACTCAAAAGGAGATGGGATGTCCTCTTGCCATGCCTGCTTTTCGCTTACAGAGAGGTGCCACAGAAGGGAGTAGGATTCTCACCCTTTGAACTTCTGTTTGGTCATCCTGTAAGGGGACCACTTGCCCTTGTTAAAGAAGGCTGGGAGAGACCTCTCCATGAGCCTAAACAGGACATAGTGGACTATGTACTTGGCCTTCGCTCTAGAATGGCAGAGTACATGGAAAAGGCAACCAAAAACCTTGAGGCCAGCCAACAGCTCCAGAAGTTTTGGTATGACCAAAAGGCTGCACTGGTTGAGTTCCAACCAGGGCAGAAAGTCTGGGTTCTGGAGCCTGTGGCTCCCAGGGCACTCCAGGACAAATGGAGTGGCCCTTACCCAGTACTAGAGAGGAAGAGTCAGGTCACCTACTTGGTGGACCTGGGCACAAGCAGGAGCCCCAAGAGGGTGATCCATGTGAACCGCCTTAAGCTCTTCCATGACAGGGCTGATGTGAATCTGTTGATGGTAACAGATGAGGATCAGGAAGCAGAGAGTGAACCTCTCCCTGATCTTCTGTCATCAGACCCAAAAGATGGCACAGTAGATGGAGTGATCTACTCAGACACCCTCTCTGGCCAACAGCAAGCTGATTGTAGGAGAGTCCTACAACAGTTTCCTGAACTCTTCTCCTTAACCCCTGGTCAGACACACCTGTGTACCCATGATGTGGACACAGGAGACAGCATGCCTGTCAAAAACAAAATCTTTAGACAGTCTGACCATGTTAAGGAAAGCATCAAGGTGGAAGTCCACAAGATGCTGGAATTGGGAGTAATTGAGCGCTCTGACAGCCCCTGGGCTAGCCCAGTGGTCTTAGTCCCCAAGCCTCACACCAAAGATGGAAAGAAAGAGATGAGGTTTTGTGTGGACTACAGAGGGCTCAATTCTGTCACCAAGACAGATGCCCATCCAATTCCAAGAGCTGATGAGCTCATTGATAAATTAGGTGCTGCCAAATTTCTAAGTACCTTTGACTTGACAGCAGGGTACTGGCAAATAAAAATGGCACCTGGAGCAAAAGAAAAGACAGCATTCTCCACACCTGATGGGCATTATCAGTTTACTGTTATGCCCTTTGGTTTAAAGAATGCCCCTGCCACCTTCCAAAGGTTGGTGAATCAAGTCCTTGCTGGCTTGGAGTCCTTTAGCACAGCTTATCTTGATGATATTGCTGTCTTTAGCTCCACCTGGCAGGATCACCTGGTCCACCTGAGGAAGGTTTTGAAGGCTCTGCAATCTGCAGGCCTCTCTATCAAGGCATCCAAATGCCAGATAGGGCAGGGAACTGTGGTTTACTTGGGCCACCTTGTAGGTGGAGGCCAAGTTCAGCCACTCCAACCCAAGATCCAGACTATTCTGGACTGGGTAGCTCCAAAAACCCAGACTCAAGTCAGGGCATTCCTTGGCTTGACTGGGTATTACAGGAGGTTTGTGAAGGGATATGGATCCATTGTGACAGCCCTCACTGAACTCACCTCCAAGAAAATGCCCAAGAAAGTGAACTGGACTGTGGAATGCCAACAGGCCTTTGACACCCTGAAACAGGCAATGTGCTCAGCACCAGTTCTCAAAGCTCCAGATTATTCTAAGCAGTTCATTGTGCAGACTGATGCCTCTGAACATGGGATAGGGGCAGTTTTGTCCCAAACAAATGATGATGGCCTTGACCAGCCTGTTGCTTTCATTAGCAGGAGGTTACTCCCCAGGGAGCAGCGTTGGAGTGCCATTGAGAGGGAGGCCTTTGCTGTGGTTTGGTCCCTGAAGAAGCTGAGACCATACCTCTTTGGGACTCACTTCCTAGTTCAAACTGACCACAGACCTCTCAAATGGCTGATGCAAATGAAAGGTGAAAATCCTAAACTGTTGAGGTGGTCCATCTCCCTACAGGGAATGGACTTTATAGTGGAACACAGACCTGGGACTGCCCATGCCAATGCAGATGGCCTTTCCAGGTTCTTCCACTTAGAAAATGAAGACTCTCTTGGGAAAGGTTAGTCTCATCCTCTTTCGTTTGGGGGGGGGTTGTGTAAGGAAATGCCTCCTTGGCATGGTTGCCCCCTGACTTTTTGCCTTTGCTGATGCTATGTTTACAATTGAAAGTGTGCTGAGGCCTGCTAACCAGGCCCCAGCACCAGTGTTCTTTCCCTAACCTGTACTTTTGTATCCACAATTGGCAGACCCTGGCATCCAGATAAGTCCCTTGTAACTGGTACTTCTAGTACCAAGGGCCCTGATGCCAAGGAAGGTCTCTAAGGGCTGCAGCATGTCTTATGCCACCCTGGAGACCTCTCACTCAGCACAGACACCCTGCTTGCCAGCTTGTGTGTGCTAGTGAGGACAAAACGAGTAAGTCGACATGGCACTCCCCTCAGGGTGCCATGCCAGCCTCTCACTGCCTATGCAGTATAGGTAAGACACCCCTCTAGCAGGCCTTACAGCCCTAAGGCAGGGTGCACTATACCATGGGTGAGGGTACCAGTGCATGAGCATGGTACCCCTACAGTGTCTAAACAAAACCTTAGACATTGTAAGTGCAGGGTAGCCATAAGAGTATATGGTCTGGGAGTCTGTCAAACACGAACTCCACAGCACCATAATGGCTACACTGAAAACTGGGAAGTTTGGTATCAAACTTCTCAGCACAATAAATGCACACTGATGCCAGTGTACATGTTATTGAAAAATACACCACAGAGGGCACCTTAGAGGTGCCCCCTGAAACTTAACCGACTATCTGTGTAGGCTGACTAGTTTTAGCAGCCTGCCACAAACCGAGACATGTTGCTGGCCCCATGGGGAGAGTGCCTTTGTCACTCTGAGGCCAGTAACAAAGCCTGCACTGGGTGGAGATGCTAACACCTCTCCCAGGCAGGAATTGTCACACCTGGCGGTGAGCCTCAAAGGCTCACCTCCTTTGTGCCAACCCAGCAGGACACTCCAGCTAGTGGAGTTGCCCGCCCCCTCCGGCCAGGCCCCACTTTTGGCGGCAAGGCCGGAGAAAATAATGAGAAAAACAAGGAGGAGTCACTGGCCAGTCAGGACAGCCCCTAAGGTGTCCTGAGCTGAAGTGACTCTAACTTTTAGAAATCCTCCATCTTGCAGATGGAGGATTCCCCCAATAGGGTTAGGATTGTGACCCCCTCCCCTTGGGAGGAGGCACAAAGAGGGTGTACCCACCCTCAGGGCTAGTAGCCATTGGCTACTAACCCCCCAGACCTAAACACGCCCTTAAATTTAGTATTTAAGGGCTACCCTGAACCCTAGAAAATTAGATTCCTGCAACAACAAGAAGAAGGACTGCCTAGCTGAAAACCCCTGCAGAGGAAGACCAGAAGACAACTACTGCCTTGGCTCCAGAAACTCACCGGACTGTCTCCTGCCTTCCAAAGATCCTGCTCCAGCGACGCCTTCCAAAGGGACCAGCGACCTCGACATCCTCTGAGGACTGCCCCTGCTTCGAAAAGACAAGAAACTCCAGAGGACAGCGGACCTGCTCCAAGAAAAGCTGCAACTTTGTTTCCAGCAGCTTTAAAGAACCCTGCAAGCTCCCCGCAAGAAGCGTGAGACTTGCAACACTGCACCCGGCGACCCCGACTCGGCTGGTGGCGATCCAACACCTCAGGAGGGACCCCAGGACTACTCTGATACTGTGAGTACCAAAACCTGTCCCCCCTGAGCCCCCACAGCGCCGCCTGCAGAGGGAATCCCGAGGCTTCCCCTGACCGCGACTCTTTGAACCTAAAGTCCCGACGCCTGGGAGAGACCCTGCACCCGCAGCCCCCAGGACCTGAAGGACCGGACTTTCACTGGAGAAGTGACCCCCAGGAGTCCCTCTCCCTTGCCCAAGTGGAGGTTTCCCCGAGGAATCCCCCCCTTGCCTGCCTGCAGCGCTGAAGAGATCCCGAGATCTCTCATAGACTAACATTGCGAACCCGACGCTTGTTTCTACACTGCACCCGGCCGCCCCCGCGCCGCTGAGGGTGAAATTTCTGTGTGGACTTGTGTCCCCCCCGGTGCCCTACAAAACCCCCCTGGTCTGCCCTCCGAAGACGCGGGTACTTACCTGCAAGCAGACCGGAACCGGGGCACCCCCTTCTCTCCATTCTAGCCTATGTGTTTTGGGCACCACTTTGAACTCTGCACCTGACCGGCCCTGAGCTGCTGGTGTGGTGACTTTGGGGTTGCTCTGAACCCCCAACGGTGGGCTACCTTGGACCAAGAACTGAACCCTGTAAGTGTCTTACTTACCTGGTAAAACTAACCAAAACTTACCTCCCCTAGGAACTGTGAAAATTGCACTAAGTGTCCACTTTTAAAACAGCTATTTGTCAACAACTTGAAAAGTATACATGCAATTTTGATGATTTGAAGTTCCTAAAGTACTTACCTGCAATACCTTTCGAATGAGATATTACATGTAGAATTTGAACCTGTGGTTCTTAAAATAAACTAAGAAAAGATATTTTTCTATATAAAAACCTATTGGCTGGATTTGTCTCTGAGTGTGTGTACCTCATTTATTGTCTATGTGTATGTACAACAAGTGCGTAACACTACTCCTTGGATAAGCCTACTGCTCGACCACACTACCACAAAATAGAGCATTAGTATTATCTATTTTTACCACTATTTTACCTCTAAGGGGAACCCTTGGACTCTGTGCATGCTATTCCTTACTTTGAAATAGCACATACAGAGCCAACTTCCTACATCTTCCATGACAGGGCTGATGTGAATCTGTTGATGGTAACAGATGAGGATCAGGAGGCAGAGAGTGAACCTCTCCCTGATCTTCTGTCATCAGACCCAAAAGATGGCACAGTAGATGGAGTGATCTACTCAGACACCCTCTCTGGCCAACAGCAAGCTGATTGTAGGAGAGTCCTACAACAGTTTCCTGAACTCTTCTCCTTAACCCCTGGTCAGACACACCTGTGTACCCATGATGTGGACACAGGAGACAGCATGCCTGTCAAGAACAAAATCTTTAGACAATCTGACCATGTTAAGGAAAGCATCAAGGTGGAAGTCCACAAGATGCTGGAATTGGGAGTAATTGAGCGCTCTGACAGCCCCTGGGCTAGCCCAGTGGTCTTAGTCCCCAAACCTCACACCAAAGATGGAAAGAAAGAGATGAGGTTTTGTGTGGACTACAGAGGGCTCAATTCTGTCACCAAGACAGATGCTCATCCAATTCCAAGAGCTGATGAGCTCATAGACAAATTAGGTGCTGCCAAATTCTTAAGTACCTTTGACTTGACAGCAGGGTACTGGCAAATAAAAATGGCACCTGGAGCAAAAGAGAAAACAGCATTCTCCACACCTGATGGGCATTATCAGTTTACTGTTATGCCCTTTGGTTTAAAGAATGCCCCTGCCACCTTCCAAAGGTTGGTGAATCAAGTCCTTGCTGGCTTGGAGTCCTTTAGCACAGCTTATCTAGATGATATTGCTGTCTTTAGCTCCACCTGGCAGGATCACCTGATCCACCTGAAGAAGGTTTTGAAGGCTCTGCAATCAGCAGGCCTCTCTATCAAGGCATCCAAATGCCAGATAGGGCAGGGAACTGTGGTTTACTTGGGCCATCTTGTAGGTGGAGGCCAAGTTCAGCCACTCCAACCCAAGATCCAGACTATTCTGGACTGGGTAGCTCCAAAAACCCAGACTCAAGTCAGGGCATTCCTTGGCTTGACTGGGTATTACAGGAGGTTTGTGAAGGGATATGGATCCATTGTGACAGCCCTCACTGAACTCACCTCCAAGAAAATGCCCAAGAAAGTGAACTGGACTGTGGAATGCCAACAGGCCTTTGACACCCTGAAACAAGCAATGTGCTCAGCACCAGTTCTAAAAGCTCCAGATTATTCTAAGCAGTTCATTGTGCAGACTGATGCCTCTGAACATGGGATAGGGGCAGTTTTGTCCCAAACAAATGATGATGGCCTTGACCAGCCTGTTGCTTTCATTAGCAGGAGGTTACTCCCCAGGGAGCAGCGTTGGAGTGCCATTGAGAGGGAGGCCTTTGCTGTGGTTTGGTCCCTGAAGAAGCTGAGACCATACCTCTTTGGGACTCACTTCCTAGTTCAAACTGACCACAGACCTCTCAAATGGCTGATGCAAATGAAAGGTGAAAATCCTAAACTGTTGAGGTGGTCCATCTCCCTACAGGGAATGGACTTTATAGTGGAACACAGACCTGGGACTGCCCATGCCAATGCAGATGGCCTTTCCAGGTTCTTCCACTTAGAAAATGAAGACTCTCTTGGGAAAGGTTAGTCTCATCCTCTTTCGTTTGGGGGGGGGGGGGTTGTGTAAGGAAATGCCTCCTTGGCATGGTTGCCCCCTGACTTTTTGCCTTTGCTGATGCTATGTTTACAATTGAAAGTGTGCTGAGGCCTGCTAACCAGGCCCCAGCACCAGTGTTCTTTCCCTAACCTGTACTTTTGTATCCACAATTGGCAGACCCTGGCATCCAGATAAGTCCCTTGTAACTGGTACTTCTAGTACCAAGGGCCCTGATGCCAAGGAAGGTCTCTAAGGGCTGCAGCATGTCTTATGCCACCCTGGAGACCTCTCACTCAGCACAGACACACTGCTTGCCAGCTTGTGTGTGCTAGTGAGGACAAAACGAGTAAGTCGACATGGCACTCCCCTCAGGGTGCCATGCCAGCCTCTCACTGCCTATGCAGTATAGGTAAGACACCCCTCTAGCAGGCCTTACAGCCCTAAGGCAGGGTGCACTATACCATAGGTGAGGGTACCAGTGCATGAGCATGGTACCCCTACAGTGTCTAAACAAAACCTTAGACATTGTAAGTGCAGGGTAGCCATAAGAGTATATGGTCTGGGAGTCTGTCAAACACGAACTCCACAGCACCATAATGGCTACACTGAAAACTGGGAAGTTTGGTATCAAACTTCTCAGCACAATAAATGCACACTGATGCCAGTGTACATTTTATTGCAAAATACACCCCAGAGGGCACCTTAGAGGTGCCCCCTGAAACTTAACCGACTGTCTGTGTAGGCTGACTAGTTGCAGCAGCCTGCCACACCAGAGACATGTTGCTGGCCCCATGAGGAGAGTGCCTTTGTCACTCTGAGGCCAGTAACAAAGCCTGCACTGGGTGGAGATGCTAACACCTCCCCCAGGCAGGAGCTGTGACACCTGGCGGTGAGCCTCAAAGGCTCACCCCTTTGTCACAGCCCAGCAGGGCACTCCAGCTTAGTGGAGTTGCCCGCCCCCTCCGGCCACGGCCCCCACTTTTGGCGGCAAGGCTGGAGGGAACAAAGAAAGCAACAAGGAGGAGTCACTGGCCAGTCAGGACAGCCCCTAAGGTGTCCTGAGCTGAGGTGACTAACTTTTAGAAATCCTCCATCTTGCAGATGGAGGATTCCCCCAATAGGATTAGGGATGTGACCCCCTCCCCTTGGGAGGAGGCACAAAGAGGGTGTACCCACCCTCAGGGCTAGTAGCCATTGGCTACTAACCCCCCAGACCTAAACACGCCCTTAAATTTAGTATTTAAGGGCTACCCTGAACCCTAGAAAATTAGATTCCTGCAACTACAAGAAGGACTGCCTAGCTGAAAACCCCTGCAGAGGAAGACCAGAAGACGACAACTGCCTTGGCTCCAGAAACTCACCGGCCTGTCTCCTGCCTTCCAAAGATACTGCTCCAGCGACGCCTTCCAAAGGGACCAGCGACCTCGACATCCTCTGAGGACTGCCCCTGCTTCGAAAAGACAAGAAACTCCCGAGGACAGCGGACCTGCTCCAAGAAAAGCTGCAACTTTGTTTCCAGCAGCTTTAAAGAACCCTGCAAGCTCCCCGCAAGAAGCGTGAGACTTGCAACACTGCACCCGGCGACCCCGACTCGGCTGGTGGCGATCCAACACCTCAGGAGGGACCCCAGGACTACTCTAAGACTGAGTACAAAAACCTGTCCCCCCTGAGCCCCCACAGCGCCGCCTGCAGAGGGAATCCCGAGGCTTCCCCTGACCGCGACTCTTTGAATCCTAAGTCCCGACACCTGGGAGAGACCCTGCACCCGCAGCCCCCAGGACCTGAAGGACCGGACTTTCACTGGAGGAGTGACCCCCAGGAGTCCCTCTCCCTTGACCAAGTGGAGGTTTCCCCGAGGAACCCCCCCCTTGCCTGCCTGCAGCGCTGAAGAGATCCCTAGATCTCCCATTGACTTCCATTACAAACCCGACGCTTGTTTCTACACTGCACCCGGCCGCCCCCGCGCTGCTGAGGGTGAAATTTCTGTGTGGGCTTGTGTCCCCCCCGGTGCCCTACAAAACCCCCCTGGTCTGCCCTCCGAAGACGCGGGTACTTACCTGCAAGCAGACCGGAACCGGGGCACCCCCTTCTCTCCATTCTAGCCTATGTGTTTTGGGCACCACTTTGAACTCTGCACCTGACCGGCCCTGAGCTGCTGGTGTGGTGACTTTGGGGTTGCTCTGAACCCCCAACGGTGGGCTACCTTGGACCAAGAACTAAGCCCTGTAAGTGTCCTACTTACCTGGTTAACCTAACAAATACTTACCTCCCCTAGGAACTGTGAAAATTGCACTAAGTGTCCACTTTTAAAACAGCTATTTGTGAATAACTTGAAAAGTATACATGCAATTTTGATGATTTGAAGTTCCTAAAGTACTTACCTGCAATACCTTTCGAATGAGATATTACATGTAGAATTTGAACCTGTGGTTCTTAAAATAAACTAAGAAAAGATATTTTTCTATATAAAAACCTATTGGCTGGATTTGTCTCTGAGTGTGTGTACCTCATTTATTGTCTATGTGTATGTACAACAAATGCTTAACACTACTCCTTGGATAAGCCTACTGCTCGACCACACTACCACAAAATAGAGCATTAGTATTATCTATTTTTACCACTATTTTACCTCTAAGGGGGACCCTTGGACTCTGTATGTGCTATTTCAAAGTAAGGAATAGCATGCACAGAGCCAACTTCCTACAAAGGTGATGCTACCTTTGGTAGGAATTGTAGATTTGTACTAAGAACTACTTTGTCTTTATGAATCTGAAAGAAAGGTTCTTGTAAAGTGATCGCTTGAATTTCGCCAACTTTTCTTAAAGAAGCAATTGCTACTAAAAGCAACTTCCCATGGCAGAAACTGTAGAGTACAATAATGCATGGGGTCAAATGGTGGCCCCCCCACAAGTTTTGTGAGTACAAATTTAAGATTCCACACAGGGGCTGGAAGAAATCTAAGTGGAATAACCCTTTTAAGACCTTCCATAAAGGCTTTTATAACCGGAATCCTAAACAGGGACATATGTTATCTGTTTTTAAGGTAAGCAGCTACAGCTGCTAAATGAATGAATCCTAATAGATTAATATGCCAGGTTTATTTTTTGTAAGTGTAACAAGTAGCAAACAATATCTTGTACTGGAGCTTTAAGTGGATCAATTTTTTAAAGGCTGACAATAGTAGACAAAATGTTTCCATTTTGCTGCATAACATTGTCTAGTTGTCGGTTTGCGTGCTTCTTTTAGAATATCCATATATTATGATGGAAATTCTAAGTAGCCAAACTATGCCTGGCTTGTAGTGGGTACCAGAGGTACTTACACCTTGTGCCAGGTCCAGTTATTCCTTAATAGTGTAGAAGAGGTGTTTCTAGCAGCTTAGGCTGAAAGAAGGTAGCTATAGCAAAGCAGCTTAGGCTGAACTAGGAGACATGTAAAGCTCCTACTATACAACTGGTGCCATATGCACAATATCATAAGAAAACAATACACAGAAGTGCGAAAAAATAAAGGTACTTTATTTTTATGACAATATGCCAAAAGTATTTCAGTGAGTACCTTCAGTATGAGGATAAGATATATACAAGATATATGTACACAAACCAAAATTATGCAGGTAATAGCAAGAAAAGTAATGCAAGCAGTGTAAAGTTACAATAGATTGCAATAGGAGCACATAGGTATAGGGGCAACACAAACCATATACTCCAAAAGTGGAATGCGAACCACGAATTGACCCCAAACCTATGTGAGCTTGTAGAGGGTCGCTGGGACTGTAAGAAAAACAGTGAGGGTTAGAAAAATAGCCCACCCAAAGACCCTGAAAGGTAGGTGTAAAGTGCACCTACTACCCCCAGAGAGCACAGAAGTCGTGATAGGGGGATTCTGCAGGAAGAACAAACACCAGCAATGCAACAACAGTGGATTTCCAGACCTGAGTACCTGTAAGACAAAGGGACCAAGTCCAATAGTCGCGACATGGTCCAGAATGGGCAGGAGCCCAGGAAATGCCAGCTGAGGGTGCAAGGAAGCTGCCACCGGTTGGAAGAAGCTTGGAGTTCTGAAAGAAAGAAGAGGACTAGGAACTTCCCCTTTGGAGGATGGATGTCCCATGTCACGAAGAATCTTGCAGAGGTGTTCCCACGCAGAAAGACCGCAAACAAGCCTTGCTAGCTGCAAGGGTCGCGGTTAGGGTTTTTGGGTGCTGCTGTGGCCCAGGATGTCGCCACTTGGAGGAGGAGAAAGAGGGGGCACCAAGCAACGTAGGGAGCCCTCACAGAAGCAGGCAGCACCCGCAGAAGTACCTGAACAGGCACTTTGAAGAAAAGTGAACCAAGTCCACCGAAGTCACCAAAGGGAGCCCCACGACACCGGAGGACAACTCAGAAGGTTGTGCACTGCAGGAAGGAGTGTCAGGGACCCAGGCTTGGCTGTGCACGAAGGAAATCCTGGAAGAGTGCACAGGAGCCGGAGCAACTGCAAATCACACGGTACCCAGCAATGCAGTCTAGCGTGGGGAGGCAAGGACTTACCTCCACCAAACATGGACTGAAGAGTCACTGGACTGTGGGAGTCACTTGGACAGAGTTGCTGAGTTCCAGGGACCACGCTCGTCGTGCTGAGAGGGGACCCAGAGGACCAGTGATGCAGTCTTTTGGTGCCTGCGGTTGCAGGGGGAAGATTCCGTCGACCCATGGGAGATTTCTTCAGAGCTCCTGGTGCAGAGAGGAGGCAGGCTACCCCCAGAGCATGCACCAGCTGGAAACAGTTGAAAAAGCCGGCAGGATGAAGTGATACAAGGTTGCTAGTAGTCGTCTTGCTACTTTGTTGCGGTTTTGCAGGCGTCCTGAGCAGTCAGCGGTGGATCCTTTGGCAGAAGGTGAAGAGGGAGATGCAGAGGAACTCTGGGGAGCTCTTGCATTCAGTATCTGAAGAATTCCCCAAAGCAGAAACCCTAAATAGCCAGAAAAGGAGGTTTGGCTACCTAAGAAGGAGGATTGGCTACCAAGAGAGGTAAGAGCCTGTCAGAAGGAGTCTGACGTCACCTGCTGGCACTGGCCACTCAGAGCAGTCCAGTGTGCCACAGACGCCTCCGTTTCCAAGATGGCAGAGGTCTGGGACACACTGGAGGGGCTCTGGGCACCTCCCCTGGGAGGTGCAGGTCAGGGGAGTGGTCACTCCCCTTTGTCCTGTTTCGTGCCAGGGCTGGGGATCCCTAAACCGGTGTAGACTGGCTTATGCAGAGATGGGCACCATCTGTGCCCATCAAAGCATTTCCAGAGACTGGGGGAGGCTACTCCTCATCAGACTTCACACCTATTTCCAAAGGGAGAGGGTGTAACCCTCTCTCAGAGGAAATCCTTTGTTCTGCCTTCCTGGGCCAGGGCTGCCTGGACCCCAGGAGGGCAGAAACCTTTGAGGGGTTGGCAGCAGCAGCAACTGAAGTGGAGACCCTGGAAAGGCAGTATGGCAGTACCTGGGTTCTGTGCTAGAGACCCGGGGGATCATGGAATTGTCCCCCCAATGGCAGAATGGCATTGGGGTGACAATTCCATGATCTTAGACGTGTTACATGGCCATGTTCGGAGTTACCATTGTGATGCTGTACATAGGTAGTGACCTATGTACAGTGCACGCATGTAATGGTGTCCCCGCACTCACAAAGTCCAGGGAATTTGCCCTGAACGATGTGGGGGCACCTTGGCTAGTGCCTGGGTGCCCACACACTAAGTAACTTTGCATTCAACCTTCACCAGGTGAAGGTTAGACATATAGGTGACTTATAAGTTATTTAAGTGCAGTGGTAAATGGCTGTGAAATAACGTGGACGTTCTTTCACTCAGGCTGCAGTGGCAGGCCTGTGTAAGAATTGTCAGAGCTCCCTATGGGTGGCAAAAGAAATGCTGCAGCCCATAGGGATCTCCTGGAACCCCAATACCCTGGGTACCTCAGTACCATATACTAGGGAATTATATGGGTGTACCAGTATGCCAATGTGAATTGGTAAATTTATTCACTAGCCTGTTAGTGACAAATTTGGAAAGCAGAGAGCATAACCACTGAGGTTCTGGTTAGCAGAGCCTCAGTGAGACAGTTAGGCATCACACAGGGAACACATACAGGGCACAAACTTATGAGCACTGGGGCCCAGGTGAAAGCTATGAGCATCTTAGTGAGGTTTGTTTCATCTTTTTATCAGAGAAGGAATTTGTGGGAGAGGTGGAAAAGCGTAAGCAAATATCCCTGACCAGTTGTTCCATAGAGCATTGCCCTTGGATTGATGGTGTGGGTACCTGGATGCAAAGCTTAGGCATTTGAGTTTTCTTTTGAGGCAAATAGATTTGTCTGGTGTCCTCCACATTTGGAAGTACTGTTGAATCACCTGTGGGTGGAATTCTCATTTGTGGACTTGTTGCTGCGTCCTGCTTTAGAAGTCTGCTCATTAATTGTGCATCCCTGGAAGATACTCTGCCAGTAATTTAATATGACTGACAATTGCCCAGTTCCACATTGTGTGTGCTAAAAAGGACAATTGAGATGTGTTTGTCTGCCACACACCCCCTCCCTCAACTGTATTTGGGGATAATACATTGTGGCCCTATTGTCGGTTCGTATTAACACTACTTTGTGTGTGATTTGTGTCTGAAAAGCTTTGAGTGCTAGGAATAATTTGTAGTAATTCCAAGTAGTTTATGTGATAAGTCTGTTGAATTGAGTCCCATCCCCCCTGTATAGTGAGGTTGAGATGAGCTCCCCAACCTATTTGTGATGCTTCTGTTGTGATCTGAAGCAGAGTCCTGAAAGGGCAGCCCTTTTGATAGGTTGGTGTAATTCCAACACTGCAGAGTGGTAAATCAACCTTAGGTGTAATGATTCTTGCTTTTACAGGCTCTTTAAAATGTCATCAGCATGTCTAAGCATGCCTGGAAGCATAGGAAGCCACTGGTACTCTGAGTAGATGTTAAAGTATTAAAACAAAAAAATCATCCTCAATAGGCTCTGTATGCAACTGTAAGTTATGAAAAGCAGCTGCCCTGGCTAGAACTTTATTATAAACAGTGGTATCTTCAGGGGGAGATTGCTTCGCTGGGTATAAATCTGGGTCATTAGGGAGAATGGGACCTGTGTCACATATATCCCATGGGGCTGCCTCTTCGAGGAGGAAAAGTCTGATTTTCAGATCGGTACCGAAACAGATGTGGCAGTCTGTTTAGTATATGGAAAACGCACTTTGGTCTCTTGTTTCGGTGTCGAACGGGAGGGGTGGTCATCCAAAGGTATATTTCAAGTCTGACTATGGCCTGAAGGCTGTGGAGGGCCGAAGACTGATGCAGGAGTCTGTTTGGTGTGACTGGGCTGGTGTACTCACGTACTGTGCTGGTGGGATGGATTGGCTGTTGACATCTGAAACTTCTACACGCTGTCCTATTTCCTCTTACGCATGTTTTTTTTCCAAAGATGTCGGATGTCTGTTCTGATGACTTGGATTCCATCTCCATTCGATGCGCTCTTCAGTCCTGAAGAGTCTTTTTGGATCAAAATGATCTACAAGCATCAGACTCTTGTGTTCCGGAGATAGGCACAGATTTACACACCAAATGCTGATCAGTGTAGGGAAACTTTGCATGACAGAGGACAGAACCGAAACCGAGTACGTTCCATCAGCCTAACATTGTTTGACTACAATGTGTTGAAGTAGGCCCAAAACGGGCAAGGTTACACCTAAGGGCATTAAATGGACCCAGACCACAATAATCGTAATGACTGTAAGAGTGGAAAAAAGTGATCAAAACTATACCAACGTTTATAGAAAGTTAGAAGTTCAGAAGATACTGAACCGAGATGTCCTGGAGCGAGAAGAAACACATCTGAACCGGACGGAGCAAAGAAAACAATCTAACAACGGACTTGATGCCCATGCACAGTATTACCAAGAGGTGGAGTCACTCGATCCCGTGACTCGAAAACCTTCTTTGAAGGAAAACAACTTTTAACACTCCGAGCCCAACACTAGATGGGGGACTTATGAAATCACGTGTATTTACAGCTACACATGCCATTGAATCTTATTTTCTTACTTTGCTATGGAAACAATACTCTGAGGACCCTGAAATTAAAAAACAGATCATGAAGTTCTGAACCTGAAGAGATGTTTGCAACGATATTTTGAAATCTGTATCAATTTCCAACTCCGTAAAACACTTGTCCTATCAGGTCAAAAAAACTTGGAAATTTGGATATCAATTTTTCTGTATGACAGGAATCACTGTAATTGAACATCCTCCAGACAGCAAAAAAGTTCCAGAAATCCAAACTCGATATTTTGAAAAGTAATCAATACAGCCCCTTCAAAAGGGGTCATTCAGATGCAGACTGACACTTGCAGCAGAGCATCCATATACCTTACTTCTGGGTATGCGGAGAAGCATCCCATTCATTCCCTCATACAGATGTCTTACCCTTACAATTATTGGCCCTGTCCTACACAACAGAATCTAGCCAGATACAAGGTTGACTATGGATACTAAGTTACTCACATGCTCAGTGCTCTTTAGCATGCTTCTATACCACACACCTTCAGCCAAGGTACGTGTATCCTTTCAACTCCTGGCACCTCAAATGCCCTTACCTCCTGCATGTGGATCATCTCTGCTTCCATGCTCTTCAATTTCTTCTCATTCTCTTTTGCCTGACTCAAGATGTCTTCCCTGGACACACGAGTATCCTCGAGCTCACGCTGATAATCTTTCATCTGGGCCTGGATGGGAAGAGAGGCAGAGTAAGAACGCAGTCCATCCACAAGTTATAGGCTGTTAAACGCACACACCAAGCACTTTTCCCAGCACTCTCCGCCCAAACAGTTACCACGAAGGACAGTGTGCAGTCCCATGCTGATGCACACAGATCCACCAATTATGCCCTTCTCTTGCACTTTGCTAGTTCCTTGAAGTCTAGTACTGAAACTCTTCAATCACAGATCCGTAGGAACAAACAGCAGCAAGAGGATTTGTCAGCAAAGAGAAATCTGAACAAAAACACCTTCACAGAGAAGGCCACTAAAGAAATATTTAGAAGGAAAACTAGATAAGGCAGCTGCAATGAAAAAGCAGATGTATTAATTTTAGGGATGGTTTAAAAAAAGGGCAAAGTAAAAGAGCTTAAATAAAAAAAAGTGTAAATATAAGGTAAACCTTATATTCCCTTACTTTCTCCTTCCATCTAGTGTTGGGTTTGGAAAGGAAAGTTACTTACCCTATAATGAACGCCAAAGTAGGTATCAAACACGCCACCTCAGCGGCACTGGGGCGGCCAGGTGCAGAGTGCAATCAAGGCGTCTGGTTCCCAATGGAACTCAATGGGCCGGCCCAGGGGACACTTAGTGGCTTGCCAGAGTAGCTCCCCTGTGCCTTGGCTGCAGCACCTGACTAGGAAGGGAGGAGGGCCACCCGCTGGTCACTTTTGCGCAGGTGGTCAGTTTCTCTCAAGTCTGGGGGCTGTGGGTGCAGTGCTTCTCCAGGAATTGGATATCTTTGCCCTGGGTAGTTGCGGTCAGGTGGATCCTCTGGATTCCCTCTGCAGGTGTCATCGTGGAGGGGTGGAGATGTCAGCCCAGGGTGGACACTATCGGAATAGTCTGGGGGTCCTCTCTGGCTGGTTGGTTCCTCTGGACACAGGCCAGGGGTGTCTGATCCAGAGTAGTTTTGACTCACGCTTTAGGAGTGAGGAGGGACTCCCTTTAAAGATGGTTTCTTTGTCTTCTTGTTGGACAGGTCCGCTGTCCACAAGTGTTTTTAGTCCTCGGTGATGCAAGCAGTCCCCTGGAGGCTTTTCCAGCTCTGGACACCTTGTGGTCCTGCCTGAGGTGGTGACTCTGTTTTTCCTAATTATCCCTCTGAACTTGCTGCCAAAAGTGGGACTTTGTCCAGGGGCTGGGCATCTCCACTAACAGGAGTGCCCTGGGGCATTGTAACAAATCCTGAACATTTGAAGCTCACCGCTAGGTGTTCGTTCCTGCAGGGAGAGGGTGCAAAGCACCTCCACCCAGTGCAAGCTTTGTTTCTGGCCTCAGACAGCACAAAGGTTCTCACCCCCTGGGGTCATAAACTTGTCTCTGTGACAGGCTGGCACAGACCAGTCTGTCCTGCACTGAAGGATTGGGTAAAATACAGGGGGGCATCTCCAAGATGCCCTTTGTGTGCATTTTTTAATAAATCCAACACTGGCATCAGTGTGGGTTTATTATTCTTAGAAGTTTGATACCAGTAACTTCTCACCACAATAAACCCACACTGGTGCAAGTATGGGATTTATTGAAAAAATGCACACAGAGGGCATCTTAGAGATGTCCCTTGTATGTTAGCCCAACTGCTTGTTTAAGACTAACCAGTCTGTGCAGCCTGTCACTTTCAGATGAGTTTGACCACATGGGGAGAGTGTCTTTGTGCACTTTGTGGCCAGGAACAAAGCCTGTCCTGCGTGGGGGCTGGTATTAGTGTGCCCCAGGGCACTCCAGCTAGTAGAGTTGCCTGCCCCCCTGGACTTTTTGGCAGCAAGTCAGCGGAAAAATAAGGGAAAACTGAGAAATGACACGACACACACTGACCCCCCCAAGCTAGGACCACCCCTAAGGTTTCCAGAGCTGAGGTGACCCCCCCCCCCCCCCTCCACTACAGAATACTCCATCTTGATTTGGAGGACAGGGACCAATAGGGTTAGGTCTGTGCCTCCCTCCCCAAAGGGAGGGATCACAAGAAGGATGTAGCCACCATCAGGAGCAGTAGCCATTGGCTACTGCCCACTGACCCCGAAAACACCGCTAAATTTAGTATTTAAGGGCTTCCCTGAACCCTAGTTATCACATTCCCTAACATCCATAAATCCAGTATTTAGGGAAGCCCCTAGCAACAGAAAGGCAGATCCTGCTGACCTGAAAGAAGACAGTCACAAAAGGAATAACAGAAGACAAGCAGCTGACTTCGGCCCCAACCCTGCCGGTCTGCCGGCTGTCTGACAGTTGGGCCAAAGACTACTCGTCTTGTAACTGCCTCCAAAAGCCTGGGATTACTGCATCCATTCAACCAAGACCTAGGAACTCTCGTAAAGTAGCAGAGCTACTCCCCTGCATCTTGCAGACACCCCGGATAAGCTGTGAGGACTCTGGACAGCCAAAACCCAATACCAGAAAGCACCACTGCACCCGTGCCCCCTAACCAGAGTTGAAGTGCACCAACAGTGCCAGCTAGGTCCCCAGACCTGAAGGTCACCTTGGGTTTGCCAACTGTAGACTTCCCAACGCTGCCTGCAGCTTCTTTATGCAGGCCCTTTCTACTGTGTGCACCTCTGGTTACCAAAATCAGATGCCTCAGGACACATCTGCATTGAGCTGCTCTGGCCAGAGGAGAAGAGGACCAAAAGTGTGCCTATGTCCCTGAGCATCATGAGGCCTGAAGCCCCCCTTACTGATTCAGCCAGACTGTCCACAAGTCCCAGCATCTCTCTAACTGGTAGGAAGCTGGCCTGGTGTGTGGTGGGTACCAACGGTACTTAAACCTTATACCAGGTCCAGGTATCCCCTATGTGTAGCCTCTGGTTTAAATCCCACGATACTGAGCTTTGCAGGTGGTCTAATTAGGATACTTCTGTTAACCAATCTTGCTGTGGTGTCTGCTGCATCAAGGACACAAAGTATAGTTGAATTAGAGATGGTCTTGGACACTTACTAGTTCCTCTCCCCTTTAGCAGTATTTATGTGGCAAGTGCTGAAGACATTTCTGCATTTGGTCCCAATGGGCCCTATTATATCCTGCCAATAGCCCTATAGAATTGGCTACTCATCCATGCTTAGTTGATAAAGTAGCAGTTGGTGTTATCATCCTGATGCAACAAATATTACACACCTGGTGGTCAGAGCCGAAGTGATTGTGTTACAGCAAAGGTGATTGTGTTACAGCAGGGGAAGTGTTGAAACAGGGCCTATTTCATCACTGGCTGTGCATTCGAGAAGGAGAAAATATAAAGTAGAGGCTTTGGAGTTCAGGACCCCTTAAGCCTGGTGTGTGGCCCAGCAGCCGGGAGTGTCTATTGCAGTGTCGTGGAGGTCTCCCTAGCACTGTCATTTACTGATCTAATTAGGATTGAAAGAAATGGGAATGGTGAAGGGGGCTTCAATCCTAGAGCTCTGGTCGTCACACCTGAACAAGATGGCACAAAAAAAATAGAGTGCCTGTCTATTCGCAATGCAGTCATAAGGAAGAGTTAACATATACCCAGGGATGTGGAATTCCTATCGCCCCACGCCCGGGACATCTTGTTTGGGGTCAAGGGCAACAAGCTTTTATGTTTACTTTGTCCTTAGGACAAGTGGGCCCAACCCCCTGCAGCACAAACCCTTTGGCTGCCTGTTTACAGAGAGTGGAATTCTCTGCAGTTGAGGTAATGTGTTTCCAAAAGATAATGCTGTCCCAACTTGTATTTATGGTTCATTATTTGAAAGCCTTCATTATTAGGGTGAGTGCTGTAAATAAATGTTTTAAGGTCACACTTCACTACTGACGTTGGTTCCAGTACAAAAAAAAAAAAAAAACGTGTACACACATGTTTGAAAAGTTTAGGCTAAGATGCTAAGTATAATGCTCCCAGAATGCTCTCTGATTATATGCAAATGAAGTGTCATTTAGTAAAATGTGTTGATGCATGCTAGTATTTCCCAAAAATATTTCTAATGGAAAATCAGTGTAACCATTTTCAACACGATTATGGGAAGCATGAAAAAAAACAAACACTGACAAAGCCAACTGATCTGACATATTTTTATAAGTCTTTTAGTTTCATCAATGCGTGTCTTGTTTTGACATGGCTTTTGTAACACTTTATTGTTGTGGGAGCTACCAGGCCCTCAACATTGTAACAAACATTGGCAAACCCCCCCCAAAAAAGTTTTTGAACTCTTAAAGCACACGTTGCCACCAGCGGCATAACAAAGGCCCCGCAGCCGCCCTCCAGAGGGCCCCTTCAGCACAGCACCTGCCCTGAGTGAGTCTGGAGAGGGGGCTCCTCCATGTTCTTTCCAAAGGGGCACCCTCCAATTTCGTTACGTCACTGATTGCCGCTGTAGTTCCTGACACTGAACAAAACTACTTTGTGTGGCAATATGCTCCTTGTGGAAGAGCAGAATGCGATCACTCACAGTAAAGCCAGCCGAAAGAGAGAGAAATAGAAGTTTAATAAAAACAAAATGTCTTTGTTAACACCAGACCTAATTAGGGACCAAGACCCACATGTAGGTAGCTTTTTGCATGTCGCAAACAGCGACTTTCGCTGTTTGCGATGTGCAAAAAGCACATTGCAATGCACAACCCAGTTTTGCGATTCAGTAACCTGGTTACCGAACCACAAAACGGGTTTGCGACTCGCAATTAGTAAGGGGTGTTCCCTTCCTAATTGCAACTCGCAGTGCAATGTAGGATTGTTTTGTGACTGCGAACGCGGGCGCAAACCAATCGCAGTTTGCACCCATTTCAAATGGGTGCTAACACTTTCGCAAAAGGGAAGGGATCCCCATGGGACCCATTCCCCATTGTGAATGTCACTGTAAACATTTTTTCAGAGCAGGCAGTGGTCCTGCGGACCACTGCCTGCTCTGAAAAAATGAAACGAAAATGTTTCATTTTTCGTTTTTGTTATGCATCTCGTTTTCCTTTAAGGAAAACAGGCTGCATTACAAAAAAAACAAAAAAAAACTGCTTTATTGAAAAGCAGTCACAGACATGGTGGTCTGCTGTCTCCAGCAGGCCACCATTCACGAGGGGGTCGCAAATTGCGACCCACCTCATGATTATTCATGAGGTGGGCATTTGCGAAGCCCTTGTGAATGAATCACAGATGGTGTCAAGGACACCATCCTACATTCCGATTTGCGACTCGCAATTTGCAGGTCACAAATCTGAACCTACCTTCATGTGGCCCCAAATTCTTAAAGAAAGTCACAGAAGTGCACCCATGGTATATGTCGTACCCCTATAAAATATTTGTGAACTGTATTTTAGCATGGGTAAATACGATGTGTAGATTTGCTCATGTGAAAATCTATTGAGCATTTGCAAGTTCATTTTCCCTCCAGCCACTTTCTTCCCAACCCTGGAAGAAGTTATAATTCTGCCATTGTCAGGAGTAAATGTCCAACCTTTCTTATTATGGGAAAATATTAGAGAGAAGCTGGTAAAAATCTTTAAAACATGCAGGTTAGTAGGTTTGCAGACTCAAAGGCATTCCAGCCCTGGAACTATTGCTTACTGCTTCCTCCAGCCCCAGTATGCAGATCTGCAGAAAGGTGGCAAAATAAGGAAATTGCTACAGTAGGGATTGAAACTCCAAGTATTCAAGCCCTACTATGGTAGTAGCCCTGGCATAATCAGAGAGGCTATTAATTGCTGCCATAATTTGTCGCCACACTACATGGCACCAAAGGGACAAGTAGATCTTTTTACAGGACAAGTAGATTTGAGAATCAACCTATCCCCTGGACAAGTAGATATTTTAATAAATTCCACACCCCTGTATACCTCGTGATTTAAAAGACTTCTTTGAAGAAAAACAAGTTGCAAATGTCCAAGCGCAATACTAAATGACAGGAGTGTGCCACTCATGTGCATCGAATGCCGTAAATGTAAGCTACTCAGTTTCCAGTTTCACACAATTACCAACGATAAAAACTGACAGGCTTTGGTAGCTGACTTTTCAGTGAAAACCTGCAAACGTCGGAGCCCAACAGCAGATGGGAGGAGGATGCAGACCATGTACTTCTACAGTAACATGCTATTTACAATGTACTTTTCTTCAAAGTTTTTTCGGTTTTGAGCACACATCAAATCACTCATGACCATGTTACCAGTGAACATAATGCACCAGGATAGAGGTCACCTTCGATTTATTTTTCTCACCCAGATTGTTGTGAGAAACCCTACCTGGAGTTTACGTAGCTGCTTGATGGCCTCCTCTCGACTCTTGTTAGCCAAGTCAATCTGTCCTTCAAGGTCTTTGAGATCCAACTCCAACTTCTTGCGTGCAGCAACTGCAATAGACCGCTGCTTCCGCTCATCCTCCAGCTCAGTTTCCATTTCTTTTACCTGAAACAAAGAAACTAGCGTCAGTGGAGGGCAATGTGATATGGAAGAGGGGTGCAGGTGAGTCACTTGCACCCTAATATTTGCATCTGGAGATCCATCAAAAGTCCATGGAGAGGATGAAACAGACCTTGTCTGGGGTGTAGTATAGAATCACAAATCCATCCACTATATGCTATTGTTTTCTATCCACTCTTGCCGCTCAGCTGTCGGCCCCTGCTACACTTTAGTAGCTTTTGCACCTCAACAGTTCAAAGAAACCTATCTTCCTCCACCTGCTTCCCAATAATCTCACAACAGCACCAGTTCCTCTCTCCCTCCTCACTTCTCCACTGTAAGGTCTCTTCACACTTTATCAACAGTTACTGCAATATTTATTACCAGGTTTTAGTGCTCCAGCATAGTATGCTATATTTTCCCTTCTCGCTCCAGTTTGATATAATGGGTTTTCTTACCTGCCGCACAAGCTGTTTCTTCTTGTCCTCACTCTGCTCATCTCGACCCTGGAGGTCACGCTCAAACTGTGCCTTCAAAGCCTGGAGGTTCACCTCGAGCCGAAGCTTGGCATCCTCTGTGGCTTGCAACTCATCTTCCAGCTCCTCCAGCTGGGTCTTCATCTCCTCCACCTGCTGCTCCAGGGCGCGCTTGGACTTCTCCATCTCATGGACCTGCCGCAGGAGAAGGGGAGAAAAGGAAGACATAAGGCATGGCTTAAGTTGGGTGAGGTTCATAAGTACAATTGCATAAGCAAGAACAAAAAAATAAATAAATACATAAATCAAGACTAATTGTGCAAGTATGAAGGCAGGACGAGACAGTGGGGTAAAATTATGATTAACTGTACACACGTGAGCAAAGAGACTAAAAGGCAATTTGAGGTCTGTTTGAAGCTGGTGTGTGCTGAGCACCTTTGGCGTTAACACCTTATACCAGATCCAGGTATCCCCTTTTAGTGAGGTGTAGTCAGTGTCTAGGAAGCCAGGCTCTCTAGAGGTAGCTGTGGATGAGCAGGCAAGACTTCTCTATGAGACATACAGCACTTACACACATGAACCACACAGTGTTACGAAAATAAAGGTACTGTATTATGGTAACACAAATACCAAAATACTCTATAGGCAACACTGCAACTGGAGGCAAAGAAACACTATTATACGTACATTAGAAGGAAGGAATTAGCAATAGGAAAAACAGTGAAAGCAATAGTAAGTACTCAAGGCCGGGGGAGGGGGGGGGGGGGGGGGGGGGGGGGGGGACACAAACCATGTACTAAAATTGGAATGCGAAAGGCTGGCCCCATCCAAGGAAGTGAGTGGGGGCCAGAGTGGAAGTGAAATGTGAAGAGGGGCGCTAGAGGAACTAGTAACCACAAATAGGTAAGTACTATAGTGCCCCACTAGCGACCAAGAGAAAAGAGCTAAGTATCTGGTTTACCCCTAACCCACCAAAAGGAATTCAGGAGATACAGTGGCCACCCTGGGGTGGTGATGGACAGGAGTGGGAATTCCCCTTTCCTCTGCCCAGTTTCACACCAGAGCAGGGACCCAGGGTCCCTGAATTGGTGTAAATTGGTTTATGCAAGGAGAACACCAAATGCACCCTTCAAAGGATACCAGTGGGTTGAGGCTATCCCTCCCAAGCCATGTACCTTTCATTTGCAAAGGGAGAGAGTGTTGCCTCCATCTCCCAATAGAAATCCTTTGTTCCACCTTCCTTGGCTTGAGCTGGTCAAGCAGCAGGAGGGCAGAAACCAGTCTGCATGGTTCTCGGGCAGCCCGCTATGCTGCCCTCCTGCAGACTGGAAGGAGCAAAGCTGAGGGTCCTCTAAGGAAACCCCGGAGTGAATGGAATCATACAACCAATACTGGCAACAGTATTGGGGTATGATTCAGACATGTTTGATACCAACCATGCTAATAGGGGTGAATTAGTGACCTGAAGTGAAAGGGTGCATACACCTTTTCACGCAGGCTGCAATGGCAGGCCTGAAGACTCATTTTACATGGGCTCCCATGGGTGGCATAATACATGCTGCAGCCCATGGGGAACCCCTGGTGCCCCAATACCCTGGGTACCATACACCAGAGACTTATATGGGGGCAACAATATGCCACATGTGGGGTGTGCGAAGTCCCAGCAACCAGATTTAGAGGGAGAGCGAGCGCACCTTCACTGGTGTCCTGGTTAGCAGGATCCCAGTGAACAGTCAAAACATACTGTCATCAGGCAAAAAGTGGGGATAACCATGCCAAAAGAGGGTACTTTCCTACAAGGTCATCCACTACAAAGGTAAGAGTAAAGCCTCATAGAAGGACTTAATTGCTCTATGAACGGTTTTTCTAGTCCACAGAATTACTACCTGAAAATGTAAAGGTCTCCAGAAGGCTAACTTCACCCATGCCAAACAGGAGCAAGCTGTTGCTCCCCCACAACACTTCAAACATTGGAGCCCAAGACTGAAAGCCCCTTTTCCACCCTAATGAGCAGAGAGTGAATGCTTGTATGCTAAAGCACTTAGGAGAGGATAACCATGTACTAAGAAAGTGGAATGTGAAGGTTGAGTCCCCACCCAAGGAAGTGGAATTGGTAGAGGGGTACTGGGAAACCCCAAAGGTAAGTATTGAAGTTACAACACCCCCCCCCCCCCCCACAGCAACTAGGAGGAAAGAGGTAAGTTACTGGTTCTACCAGAAACCAACCCACAGGACTTCAGAGAATGATAGTGCAAGACCCAGACAAGAATGCATGAAACCAGAGGTGGATCCTGGAAAGGAAGATGTGGAAAAGAAAGGGGTGGGGGCAGTTCCAGTTTGAGTGTCCGGTGATGGCAGGAGCCACTACCCACCCGTCTGTGGATGCAGGAGAGATGAAGATGGTCAGCAATGCAGCACTGGAGCAGATGAGTTCCTGGGTGATTCAGTCGAAGTCCCACACCGGATGAAGGACTGCAGTTATTCTGTGGTGTGGAAAAACCACTAACAAGCCTTGGCAAAGGCAAATGTCGCAGTTGGAGTAAAAGTAGAGTAGCTGGGGCCCAGCAAGGTCCAAGAGGCACTCAGCCATTTTGGGGGGGGGGGGGGGAGAAGAGAAAGAAGAGGCAGCCCCCATAAAAGGCCTACAAGTAAGGCACCTAGGAGTCACACAGGGCCATGCAGCACACCTGAGGAGAAGACCCATGTCCCAGGAGAAGCAGGCAGAGGGATGTGTGTCGCAGGGACGTGCTGGCTGCTGGGGCTACACAGAGCCTGAAGACCACTTGGAGGAGATGCCAACAAGCGTTTGTAGCTACAAAAGCGCACTGGAGTACTGTCCTGCATGAGAAGGCAAGGGCTTACCTTCACCAAAGTTGGACAGCTGGCAGAGAGGACTAAGGGGACCACTGCAGACCCCCACCCATGATGCAGGATCCACACAGCACAGGATGAGAGGAGATCCATGCAGCCAGTTGTCAGTTTAGTTAGTGCCTGCAGATGCAGGGAAGTGACTCCTTCACTCCAAGGGAGATTCCTTCTTGCGCAGAATGAAGACTTGCCGCCCTCAGTGGATGCATAGCTGGGGAAATGTTGCAGGGCGAAGTCATCGCTGCAGATGGTAGGTTCCTGTGGAGTCCTGTTGCAGTTCCAGTGGCCAGAAGTCAAAGTAAATGGTGCAGAGGAGTCCTGCTGGAGTCTTGCCCATCAAATGAGGGCCCCACCCAAGATGGAGACCCGAAATAGCTCCTTGAAGGGGGATTTGTCACCTAGCCAGGTGACCACCTTTCAGACAGGGGCTCCTAAGTCACTTACCTGACCACTCAGATGCTACCAGAGGCCTCTGTCCACCTTGGATTGAAGGTGGCAGAATCAAGTGGCCACACCTAGAGGTGCTGCTCTAGGCACCACCCCGGGGTGGTAATGGACAGGGGAGTGGTCACTCCTTTCCATAGTCGGGACTGTAGGTCCCAGAACCTGTGCGGACTGGTTTATGCAAGGAGGGCACCATGTGTGCCCTTTAAAGCATAGCAGTGCCTTGGGGAGGCTACACCTCTCAAGCCATATAACACCTATTTCCAGAGGGAGAGGGTGTTGCCTCCCTCTCCCAAAGGAAATCCTTTTTTCTGCCTTCCTGGGCTTGAGCTGTTCAAGCTGCAATAGGGCAGAAACCAATATGAGGGGGGCAGCAGCTTGGGCTGCCCGAAAACTCCAGAAAGACAGTAGGAGCAATGCTGGAGGTCCACTAAGGAGCCCCAGAGTGCATGGAATTCTACTTCTGATACTGGCAACAGTACTGGCGCATGACTCAGACATGTTTGGTAACAAATATGCCCAGGTTCAGAACTACCATTATGTACCATTAGGTAGTGAGCTATGCCCAGTAACGCGTAAAATGGTGTCCTTGCCCTCATGAAGTAATTGAAAGTACTTATAAGGGGGGTCACCAGTATGCTAAATGAGGGTTGTTTATGGTCCAAGCAACCAAGTTAAAAGGGAGAGAGCACAGTCACTGGGGTCATGGTTAGTAGGATCCCAGTGAACAGTCAAAAACATACTGACAACAGGCAAAAAGTGGGGGTAACCATGCCACAACAAGGGTTCTTTCCTTCATATTCTCCCAGTCATTGACAGCAAGATGTTTCCACAAATCTGTGGAGCCAGTGACTTTCTAGGCAAGCCTATTAGTGTTCAATTCACACCTTTTCTTTCCTTGTCTAAAGGGACAATGAGCAGCCCTCAATAATTTAAACTCTTCCACAGAAGACTACACAGGAGAAAATGGTTGTGTTAATTCACAAGCCTGATTTCTACCAGATGTCTAATATGTTCAATAATATTGTCAGCATTTAACAGTATGTGCCTGTGACAATACAAAGTGATTGCACAGTCCTGTAGCTCCTGGAGGATCTATTGTTATGCAACTTCCCAGTTCCCATTCATATTTCATGGAGTAGGAATCTGGCCCTTTAAGTGATAACTGGGTAAGGGATCCAGGGTTCCCCAGTGAGTGGGCAAGCCTTGCTACACAATCCCAAAGTGCTCTTTTTAGGGGTAGTGTGGTCGAGCAAACTTAGGCTGAACAAAGGAGTGCAAGACATCCCCAAATAAACACGATAGTCAATAAATGAGACATGACTCAAAAGGAGATCCAATTTATAACAAGCATTTGCAATGAGTATCACGTTTTCTTGCGTTAGAGCTATTAGGGTTATAAATTCATAACTGTTCTAGCCACATAAAATGAAAAGTAGAACAATTGACAAAAAGCAAGCCGATTCAAAGTGCCACAGCCGCTGCACAAAGGAGAGCGAGAAAGAAGTTCGCTCACAGTCAAACGTATCAAGAAACCGGCAGTTATCCCTGTAACAGGATCGATGGCCAATCAGGAAACAAAACTGCCCAAAGGAAGGGACAAACTTAAAGCATTTATGTAGGAAAATGGCCTTTGTTGCAGGTACCCCTTCACTTTTTGCCTGATATTGATGCTGACTTGACTCGAGTGTGCTGGGAACCTGCTCACCATGCCCCAGCACCAGTGTTCTTTCACTAAAAATGTACCATTGTTCCCATAATTGGCACACCTTTGACACAGAGTTATAGCCTCTGGATACCTGGTAGCATGGTCCACCACCACCAGTATAAATCTGTTCCCAGAGGCAGTGGGAAGGCCTTTGGGGTGCCACCTGTCTTGCCACTGGCTTGGCAGGTGACACAGGAGTGACAAAACTCCTTAGTATCTTCAGACCAGTGAAAGTGTGGGACAAGCCTGTCCCAAGTCTTGCTTTGCCCCAAGTGACCTGCCAGGAGTATGTCATGTGACATTTTCAACAGAAACTCTATACTGCTGAGGTACTATTAACCTTCTGGTGGCACCATGCTTGGGTTCCCTTGCTTCTGAGTATAGGAGACAGTCCTCCCAGTACACCTTGGGGGTGCCACTGACATCCCCTACTTCTTGAAGGACAGCTTGCTGTCTTAACCCTTCAGTGTGGGACGGGTATAATGTGCCGTACTGAATTCTCTGGCAGGCCCTATGCACCTTCAAGATCAGCAGTGTCAGCTTTTAACTCTTCAGATGCAGGTTCTGCCAAGGGAGTGGATTCCTCCTTCTCAAAGGGAGAATCCTCACTGGAGGGAGGGGCAGGGGGCAACTTTTTGCCTTTCATACCCTTAGCAGCTTCTTGGGCCATTGTTCCAGGCTCCATGATTCCTTTTTCTTGTTACATTTTGGCCCGAGCCCTGGCCAAAGCAAAAATATGCCCTGTGATGCCCAGCATTGCTGCATGGGCCTCCAACTCCACTTCAGCGCAACCTGAAGTCTCCAAGTCATTTTCCAAGAGACATTCTACAGGTACGTCTGGACACTACAACTTTCTTTGGGCCAGCAACCTCCACCCATCATCTCTGGTCTTCCTGAACTTAAGTGAGTACTGTTCAGTGGTAAGACCAAATCCATCTAACAGACCAGAATTTAGAACTGTTTAGTTATCAGCATCCTCCTCTGACAGTAAGAAGCCTATCTCTACCCTTGTCAGAGAAGGGAGCCAAAAGGTAACCGCCCACTGTCTCTGGGGGACCCTCTGAACTTGCAGGCCCTTTTGAGAGGAGAGAACAACTTCTGGATGTCATCCCGCACCTTGTATGGGGGGGGGGGGGGGGGGGGGGGGGGAACAACCTTGCTAAGATTTCTGGAATCAAGAGTCCACCCTAAGCCAGGTTCCCTGAAACCAAAGTTGCTGCCACCATTGGGTTCTAACCCCAAACCCTGCCTCTCTCCAATGCCATGGCTCCCTCTTGAGGTCTAGCTGTTGCAGCTTGGTCTCCTCCAGCCTCACTTTCCTAAGTTACCTGTCTAAGGAGTCATCTTCTGGAGTTGAGCAGTTTGTCCCCTCTGATAGAGATGACATGAGTGGCAGGATGAGTATCTGTCCCTAGGTTTAGTAAACCCTCTGAACTAGTCCCCTGGGAACAAAGGAGGGCCTACTTAGATGGCCAACTTTGGCACTACCTGCAGTGCTCCCAGCTACACTAGGGGGTCCAGGGAACCCCGTGAACCTCGGAGGGACCCTTATGACCCTCCTCAGTGTCTAGATCCTCTCCTAACACTGGGGGGGGGGGGCTGTCAGCTTCTATTTCCTGTTCCCTCTCCTCCTGGCTACCAGCTTGATCCTGTTCATCTTGGAGAAGTCCCAAGAGTATACCCTCACTAGGGTTCCTCCCTGTCTTCAGTATCCTACTCTTACACACTTCCCTCAATTCCTGGACGGTAAGGTCCTCATAGTGAGAACCCATGTTCTTAGAGGTGCTAAGTACTCAAGACATGTTAGAGTGGAGCCTAACCTCCCTAACTTCCATTTTTTTATATTTTTTTTTTTAAGTTTGGAGCAAGGGGTATGGCCTAGACCCACGCTCTTACCCAAACCCTAAAGACTATGTCCTGATACTAGGTTTAAGTGGATGTCCCTAGCTAGTAAGTTGTCTTTCCCGTGGAAAATACAAGTGACAGAGTGGTAAGGCAATTGCAAGTGCTTATCCCACCGCTGCACCACCAATGTAAGAAGCTGGCCTAGAGTGTGATAGTACCAAAGGTACCATACACCTTATGCCAGGTATCCCCTCTTAATGAAGTGTAGGCAGTGTCTACAAGTCAGGCTCTTTAGGGGTAGCGGTGGATGAGCAGCCAAGGCTTCTCCAACAGACAAAGCTCATGCAATACCACTGTAGTCACACAGAACTTACACGCATGGAAGAAAACACTCAGTTGTACAACAATATATTTTTTGGCACAAAATACTAAACAAAAAAGAAAAAATGTGAACAAGATGCCCCCACCTAGATAAATAAAATGCGTAGAGGGGAGATGGGGAATTAGAAAACCACAAAGGTTAGTAACAGTACTCTCTTTCTCTCCCCCCCCCCCCCAACAACCAGGAATGCAGGAGTAAAACAGTGGATTTCTGCAAATCATCCAAAGGAGGTAAAGAAAAGGAAGACACCCAGAGAAGACTGCAAGAAAACCAGCTGTGGATTCCTGCCTGAAGAAAGAAGCTCTGTAGAGAGGGGGACCAAGTCCAAGAGTCACAGTGGAGACAAGGAGTAGGAGCTACTACCCACCCAGGAGGCTGGGATTTTGCAGGAAGGAGTGCTGGGGACTCGAGCTGCATGTTGCATGAAGTTCCCTTGGAGATGCAAACAAGCCTTGGCAGCTGCAAGTGACACGGTGCACATGGGTACTGTCCTACATGGGAAGGCAAGAGTCTACCTCCTCCAAAGTTGACAACTGGCAGAGAGGACCAAAAGGACTACTCTGACCACCACCCATGATGCAGGATCAACGCAGCTCAGCAGGAGAGAAGATCCACGCAGCCTGCTGTCGCTTGTTGTAGGTTCCTGTAGGAAGTGACTCCTTCACTCAGTGAGATTTCTTCTTCTTGTGCAGGATGAAGATTTGCAGTCTTCTGATGATGCACGGTGAGGAAACTGTAGCAAAGCTGCCAGGAACTCTGGTTACAATGTTGCAGGAGAGTGTTCATTGTAGATCTGCAGCTTGTGGGTTACTGTAGGGTCCAGTTGCGGTTTCGGAGGCTAGAAGTCGAAGTAAAGGTTGTAGAGGAGTCCTGCTGAAATCATGAAAGCCGAATCAGAGGACCCCACCCAAGAGAGACCCTAAATAGCCCTGAAAGGGGGGGAGGGGGGGGAGGGGGGCGACTGGTCACCTAACCAGGTAAGAATCTATCAGGCGGGGGCTCTGAAGTAACCTGCCTGGCCATTCAGATGCTCCCAGAGTTCCTTGCTAACCTTGGAATCAAGATGGCAGAACTATTTCAAAGTAAGGAATAGTATGCACAGAGTCCAAGGGTTCCCCTTAGAGGTAAGATAGTGGCAAAAATAGATAATACTAATGCTCTATTTTGTGGTAGTGTGGTCGAGCAGTAGGCTTATCAAAGGAGTAGTGTTAAGCATTTGTTGTACACACACAAGCAATAAATGAGGAACACTCACTCGGAGACAATTCCAGGCCAATAGGTTTTTGTATAGAAAAATATATTTTCTTAGTTTATTTTAAGAACCACAGGATCAAATTTTACATGTAGTACTTCAAATGAAAGGTATTGCAGGTAAGTACTTTAGGAACTTTGAATAATCAAAATAGCATATACAGTCTTTACATAAATCACATAGCTATTTTAAAACTAGACAGTGCAATTTTCAACAGTTCCTGGGGAGGTAAGTATTTGTTAGTTTTTGTAGGTAAGTAAACCACCTACGGTTCAAGTTTGGGTCCAAGGTAGCCCACCGTTGGGGGTTCAGAGCAACCCCAAAGTTACCACACCAGCAGCTCAGGGCCGGTCAGGTGCAGAGTTCAAAGTGGTGCCCAAAACGCATAGGCTTCAATGGAGAAGGGGGTGCCCCGGTTCCAGTCTGCCAGCAGGTAAGTACCCGCGTCTTCGGAGGGCAGACCAGGGGGGTTTTGTAGGGCACCAGGGGGGACACAAGTTAGCACAGAAAGTACACCCTCAGCAGCACGGGGCGTCCGGGTGCAGTGTGCAAACACACGTCGGGTTTCCGATGGAAATCAATGGGAGACCAAGTGGTCTCTTCAGTGATGCAGGCAGGCGGGGGGGGGGGGGGGGGGGTCTCCTCGAGGTAGCCACCACCTGGGCAAGGGAGGGGGCCTCCTGGGGGTCACTCCTGCACTGGAGTTCGGATCCTTCAGGTCCTGGGGGCTGCGAGTGCAGAGTCTTTTCCAGGCGTCTGGATCTGAGGAACAGGCAGTCGCGGTCAGGGGGAGCCTTGGGATTCCCTCTGCAGGCGTCGCTGTGGGGGCTCGGGGGGGGGGGGGGGGGGGGACTCTGGCTACTCACGGTGTCGCAGTCACCGGTGAGTCCTCCCTGAAGTGTTTGTTCTCTGCAAATCGAGCTGGGGGCGTCGGGTGCAGAGTAGCAAGTCTCACGCTTCCGGCGGGAAAACGCAAGTTGTTTTAAAGTTGCTCCTTTGAAACAAAGTTGCAGTCTTGGGTGAACAGAGCTGCTGTCCTCGGGAGTTTCTTGGTCCTTCTAGAGCAGGGCAGTCCTCTGAGGATTCAGAGGTCGCTGGTCCCTGGGGAAAGCATCGCTTGAGCAGTGTCTTTAGAAGGGGGGGGGGGGGGGGGTCACATTCCCTCTTTGTGCCTCTTCCCAAGGGGAGGGGGTCACATTCCTATCCCTATTGGGGGGATTCCTCCATCTGCAAGATGGAGGATTCCTAAAAGTCAGAGTCACTTCAGCTCAGGTTGCCTTAGGGGCTGTCCTGACTGGTCAGTGACTACTCCTTGTTTTTCTCATTATCTCCTCCGGCCTTGCGTGGGGCTGTGGCCGGAGGGGGGCGGGCAACTCCACTAGCTGGAATGCCCTGTGGTGCTGGAACAAAGGGGGTGAGCCTTTGAGGCTCACCGCCAGGTGTTACAGCTCCTGCCTGGGGGAGGTGATAGCATCTCCACCCAGTGCAGGCTTTGTTTACTAGCCACAGAGTGGACAAAGGCACTCTCCCCATGTGCCAGCAACATGTCTCGAGTGTGGCAGGCTGCTAAAACCAGTCAGCCTACATGGCTAGTTGGTTAAGGTTTCAGGGGGCACCTCTAAGGTGCCCTCGGGGGTGTATGTTACAATAAAATGTACACTGGTATCAGTGTGCATTTATTGTGCTGATAAGTTTGATACCAAACTTCCCAGTTTTCAGTGTAGCCATTATGGTGCTGTGGAGTTAGTGTATGACAGACTCCCAGACCATACACTCTTATGGCTACCCTGCACTTACAATGTCTAAGGTTTGGCTTAGACACTGTAGGGGCACAGTGCTCATGCACTGGTGCCCTCACCTATGGTATAGTGCACCCTGCCTTAGGGCTGTAAGGCCTGCTAGAGGGGTGACTTATCTATACTGCATAGGCAGTGTGAGGTTGGCATGGCACCCTGAGGGGAGTGCCATGTCAACTTACTCGTTTTGTCCTCACCAGCACACACAAGCGGGCAAGCAGTGTGTCTGTGCTGAGTGAGGGGTCCCTAGGGTGGCATAAGACATGCTGCAGCCCTTAGAGACCTTCCCTGGCATCAGGGCCCTTGGTCCCAGTTACAAGGGACTTACCTGGATGCCAGGGTGTGCTAATTGTGTAAACAAAAGTACAGGTTAGGGAAAGAACACTGGTGCTGGGGCCTGGTTAGCAGGCCTCAGCACACTTTCAAATCAAAACATAGCATCAGCAAAGGCAAAAAGTCAGGGGGTAACCATGCCAAGGAGGCATTTCCTTACAAACAGTCAGAAATCTTGATGAACCAAAAAAATGGGAGTAACCATGCTAAGAAAGAGGGCACTTTCCTACAGTCAGGCAGGGCTTCGCCAGAGCCAACTGTGGTGGTTTTCCCTAGTGGAGCAGAATCACCTTGGCTTACTAGAACGTTGGCTAATGGTTGCCCACCTTTCCTGCACTGTCTTTCTTCTTCCAGGGCTTACTTGCAGCATCAGCAATTCCAGAATCCTTGGGTGAGGAGAGGCATTGGACCAGTGCCTCACTTTAGCTCCGACCAAACTCCAGGTGGCCATTTCCAAGGAGACAGTCAAGGGGGAGGTATGCACTGAATACCACCTTTCTCCAACTAAGGGATCCAGCTATTTTTAGGGGTACTAAAGCCACAAGACTAACAGTAACCTTTTCTGGGCTAGCCCTTACTCTTCTAGTCTCACCTGGAATATATTTGTTGGAGAGGACTGCCCTGTCATGCACAATAGTGTGAGTGCCACGGATATATCTCAGGGCAGGTGCAGGGATTTCATTCACTAATAAGTGGTGGAAGTGTCTACTCCCCTGTGGAATCTCCATCTCACCTTGAGTGCCCCCTTTGCAGTTAAAATCTATGAGGACCGCCTCATCTGAGGAGTCACCCTCCATTGCTACGTTGGCAAGCCCTGGGTGCACACTAGTGTGTTTGTTTTTAGGACAGGAAGTTTCCTTGGTTCAGTGCTCTGTTTGTTTATAGTGAAAGTATCTCAGTTTTTACCCTGGGACCCCACATTTGTTTTTGTGAGGTGTCTTGGGGTCGACCATCCTGGACTGATTTTTGGGGACCTACAGAGGACTCCTTACTTTTGTCTAACTCCTGAGTCGTCCACCTGTGTCTAGTTTTGGACACTATGGTTTTTACCCCAGTGATCAGCCTTCTTCCAAACTCTGGGGGTGAAACTGATCTCAGTCCACCAGGTGCTGATGCAACTTTTCAGAAGTGCAGTTAGTTAATAGATGTTCCTTCATAAGCAAATTATAAAGCTCGTCATAATCATGAAACTTGCTTCCCTTCAACCAACCAACTAGTATTTTTACTGAAAATTCTACTAAGTCTATCCAGGACTGACTCTGGATTTTCTGACTCTTCCTGAACCTTATTCTATATTCCTCAGTGTTGAGTACAAAGCCCTCAATCAGGGTATCCTTAATGATGTCTCAGGACTCAGCAACTGCCTCTCCAAATGTCAGGAGTTTATCCCTGCACCTGCCCGAGAACAGTTCTCAAAAGAGAAAGCCCCAATACTTTTGGCTGACCTTCCGGGCACTATAAGCTCTCTCAAATGCTATGAACATTTGAGGAGATCACCCTCCAAGTATTTTGGTACAATCCCTTTGGGGATTGTAGGGTCAAAAGTTACCTCTTTCTCCTTATTTTTATTATTGCTGCCAGGAGAGGCTCTAAACCCATCCGTATGCTCTTTTACTATAGCTGGGAGTTTAGCTTCTATTTCTAGCCTCCAAGCTGTTTTTATTGGAGTTAAGCATCTCCCATGTCTTCATCCCCTGGGGTACGATCAGGCGATCCAGTGGTATTGCTAGCCAAGGGAGTGCCAAGAGAATTTTCAACCTCCTCCTTCCCCAATTTAGGGGAGGGGGCTTCTTTTTCTGCCATGGCCCTCACATTTTCTATTATCAACTGTTGCAGGGGAGCTTTTGTGGGTTTAGAACTCATGCAAAGTTTCCATGCTTTAGAGAACTCCATAGGTTGGGGTACCTTAAGGTGTTAATAGGGTGCCAGGTTGAGCACTAGAGGCTGGTAGGGTTTCAGGAGGCACCTCTAATGTGCTCTCTGGGTACATGTATTGGTAAATCCAACAGTGTGGGTTTACCAATACAAGATGTTGGATACCAAACAACCCTATCTTCAGTGAAGCCATCATGTAGCTGGGGAACTCGTATTAGCCACTCTGCAACTCTTGCTTTTGCCAAGGCTTGTTGGTGGTTTTTCAACACCACTGACGGACTGCAACTCTTCTTCCGATGTGGGACATCAACTGCATCACTTGTAGAACTTACTCTGCTCCTGTGCTGCACAGCCGACTCCTGGTCTTTACCATTGACCTGGTCATGCATCTCCAGAAGGGTGGGTAGTTTCTCCTGGCCCAACTGTACACTACAAATGGAACTGGACTAGGTCCTTCATATGCAGGCCCTACTCTGTCAGGATCCATCTTCTGTTTCTTCCAGTTTTGCACAGTCCTTTCACAAAGTTTACGTGTGTGCGTGTGGTACTTACCTTTTGGGGTTTTTAATTCCCCCAACTTCCCTCAACAGACTCCCATTCCCTGGGTGGGGATCGGTCTTTCGCATTCCATTTACTTATATGGTTTGGTCACCCACCCCTCCACCCCCCAGCTTCCTAGACACTGCCTATACCTCACAAATAGGGCATACCTCGACCTGGTGTAAGGTTATAAAACCATAGGTGCTCACCACACATCAGGCCAGCTTTCTACACCAGCCACAAATAAATATTAGTACTCAAATCTTTGCAAACCACCATCTATACACAGGAGACAGACTCAGAGGCCTCAAATCTCTTCAAGAGGGTAGCTGGTGGCAAAGATTTATTGGCTGAGGAAACCGCTTAGAAAGAGCAACATCAAGCAGTGTTCTGATACAACAGTCTTCGAAAAAGACCAGAGCAGGCTTCTTAACATTCAACAGACTTGCATCGTTAAGCAAAAGGCTAACAGGAAGCCTGTGGAGGAGAGGCCCCAAAAAGTGCAACACAGGGTTATAGATCCCATCCGCACAAGCAAGCACAAACACGTGTCAGGCAGCAGAGCCACATTTGTTTTCTGGATTGAAAGGAAGTGTAGTTCCTTCAGCACAGATGCATTGTGACCTAATAGGGAAGCACAGTATGGCCTACAGAGAACAGCCAGTACACCTCATACCTCCTGCCAGACAAAAATATCTTTTCAAAATGACAGATCGGAAAAAGTAAATAGGCATCCAAAGTAGAGCACACAGCCCTCAATTTTAGCCTCTGCACAAAAACAGGTACATTTACAATCAAGAAATATTCCTTAAGGTACATTTAACTCTGTGTAGAATGTCAAATTTATCAATCTAAAACAAATGGGAGGAGAATCTGTGGCTTATCGCAATATGGTGGTATACTCAAGGGGGTAGGGGTGCATGGTAAGAAGAGCAATGACATCCCTCCTCCAACATCCAAAACTTCGACTGGAGAAAAACGCCAACTGTTGGGGAGTACATTTGGCTTTGAACTGCGCTGGGTCCTTAGGTGATTTGTTCTATCATGCCCTTCTAGTAGAGTGGACATGAAACAATTGAATTCTTGAGCGACCACAATGAGAAAGTACCAGTGTGTGTGGTACCAAAGTTACAAAATATGTATGAGTGCTAGAGTTTCCACCTCGACTGAGAGCAGTATTTAAAAAAAGAAAGTCACAAAAAAAAATAAAAGTGAAAAAAGGCTCCGGCCTTACTGGTCACCTGGGAGAAAAAAAAAAACACAAACAGAATCTCACACCAAAGAAGGGAAAATATTTACTAATGTAAGATACTAAAGGTAAAGGCTGGCAGGCAAAAACAAGAGCACTCCAGCTACTGCACACCCAAGGAAAAACAGCTATGGACTCGAGATACTTGCCATGTGGTACTATGGACACCCGCCAGTAAGTAATTTCACCGCATGGAGATACTAGCAAATGTTGCACTTTAAAATTAACACCCATGTGTAAGAGTTTAAGGATCCAACATGTAGTGAATCAACACATCAAAAATTCATATATGCTCACATTTTTTTAAACTGGAAAGTGGGAGATTTTGTTGGAAAAACAAAATGTGCCAATGTACAGGGAAGACTGCTAAAGGGGAAAAAAATGTATAAAATATGATTTGTCTTTAAAAAAAAATGGAGCCGACTGAATCAGGTCTGTTGGTGCATTAGAAAAAAACTCTGCAGCACACATCCTTTATCCCCCTCTCATGTACACAAAATCTACCCCTACGAGATTAAAAAAAAAAAAAAAAAAAAAAAAAAAAAGAGTACTCGCCAAGCTGACTGGATATTCTTATTCTCCACAAGGACGGTACTTACACTCTTGCCCACATCATCTTTGGAGCTGACCAGATCCTCCATCTCTGCACGCAGCTGCTTGTTCAGTCTCTCCAGCTCCGATTTCTGCTCCATGGCTTCCTCAAGTGCTCGAGCCAAAGCCAGGGCCTTGGTTTCCTTTTCGCGGGCTTCGGCCTCAGCACGGTCACGCTCCTCAGCATACTTGGATGAGATGGTCTTCTCTTCACCAAGCATCTAAGACAGGAAGACAAGTCAGGTCTTTACCACTGTACACATTAGGAATTCAGAGGTTCTCTTCTGGTGCAGCTTCTTGTACAAGTGACTCAGTGCTATGAGTCAATCCTGCAGATTGCACCCAGACAGACTTCCTTCTCTACACCCCCTCATACCCAGCTTTCAATTACTCCAAAATACACAACCAATCAGAAGACTACCTCTATGCCCTTGCAGCACTTGTTTCTATTCAGTCTTGTAGTTTGCACTGTCTGCCAAGCTATTGCACAGTGTCCACCCTCCTCTCAAAGCTCCCCTCAGCACCAGTTCAGTCACACATTTTACACTACCTCAACCAACCCACAACACACCTCAGACAGTGACCAGCACCTACAAATGTTTCCACACCCCAACATGTGCACACACCTGGTCAAACTTCTTCTGCTTTTTTTCAAGGTTGGACACAATCTGGCGCTGGTGATCCAGGTCCACAGCTAGATCATCTAGCTCCTGCTGCAGGCGTGTCTTGGTCTTCTCCAGCTTGTCGTAAGCAGCTGCCTTCTCCTCGAAGCGCTGGTTGATGCTCTCCAAGTCCTTTTGCAGCTTCTTCTTTGACTCTTCTACTGTGTCCAGAGATCCTAGGCCCTCGTCCATCCTCCGTTTCATGTCAGCCATCTGCAGGAACAGGCAGATTATCGAAGGAGGAAGAGTTAGAAGGGGACAATTTGAGACGAAACATTTATGGTGAAGTAAGCCTTCAAAGAATGTCCTAAAAAGGAAGTGATCAAAGCAACAATAATAAAAATTGCAAGAAGTTATAAAAGGGAAAATGATAGTGTGAGGGATAATTTAACAAGCAGCACTAGATGGAGGAGTTTAGTTAAGATGATAGAAAGAAGAATGTTCAGTCAAGCCATGCGTGAAAAAGGTGTTCAACAGCACAGAAAGCTTGCATGTGGGCACACCAGTTAATATATCCAACAAAAGATTTCAAAGAGACCAGAAAGGATTCACTGTATAGTAAAAGCAAGGTTTGATGCCTAGTGAGCCAAATTCACCCTCTTTAAAGTCTCATCTTCCAGTGAGCTGCATGCTAGAGTTTGCACCTGGAAAGCCCTAAACTAGTGAAGTACAGAACTTCCACCCTAAAGGAAGGTGCTTCTTTGTGGCATATATGAATTCTGCATGACCCTACAACAAGGCTGAAGCTTAGCACTACAATGTATATCATGGTTCCAGCCTGCTCAGCATAGACACATGGTGCAACAGCAGCACGTTAACATGCATCTTATATGCACTGCACCTGAGACTGCAAAGTTGTAATCTGCTTGGTACAGTTCCGCTTGGCCTCCTCCTCTTCCTCAAGCTGCTCACGCAAGTTGTGCATCTCTTCATCCATCTGCTTCACCTTAGTGCTGAGCCCCAGCTTCTGCCGTGTCTCCTCCTGAAGAAGCTCCTGCTCATGGACAAGAAAGGAAGGATCAGGAGACTAAACAATGCATCTTGCAACAAACTCACCCCTACACAGCCTGCCTTGCATGGAGTCTAGGATAGACCATGGCAAGAAATTGTTGGCAAGGCTTATTAGCATTGTAAGTGAACCTGTGAACACATCTCTAGTTTATGAACAGGCCTAGCCTGTCCAGCTCACCTGTGTGTCCTGTAGCTGTGACTCCAGTGTGGAGAAGTCTTTGGCCATCTTGATGGACTTGCTGTCGGACTGAGTCAGGAGACCAGTGAGATTGTCGAGCTCCACCTGCAGAACAAACACGATCACAATAAGCTCAGAACGATCTTAATTAAGAGACTATGTTCTAAACTACAACCCTCATCACAGCACACTAGGTCAGCACTCACCACCATTCTAGCAGAAACTACAGTCCTGTGCCCAACTAATTCCATACCACACATTGCAAAGCGAGCACTCCAGTTCTGTTTAAAAATACTAATTTTCTAAGATGACAACGGCCACTCACCTGCATCCGGTTGGCCTTCTCTGCCAACTCTGCACGGATCCTCTCGCCATCTGAGAATTTGACCTGCAGTTCCTGCAGCTGGGTCTCAACTTTCTTCCTCTTGTGCTCAGAGTCTCCCCTGCCTTGCAGCAGAGCCTTCACCTCAGTTGTCAACTCATTGCGTTCTGCCTCCAGGGCCTGCTTGGCCTTTTCAAGGTTTCCTTTCAGCTTCACGTCAGAAAACAAAAGAAGGCATCCATTAGATACAGATGACCAGACTCAAACTGAAAGCAGAGAGATAGGGAGCAGGGTATAGGTGGCAAGTAAAGGACCCACAATTAGAAACTTCCAACGTGGGGTACACAGAACACAAAAATGCTGACAGATGGATGGGTCTGGGAATTATTTTGTTAAGAATAAGCTTAAGTAAGTAAGGGTTGTAGAAAGACCATGGATCAATTTTAATTGACCTAACCCATCTCTTAAATGAGTGCACCACCAAATTAATGACCACCCACCATAATTCTGTGAACCCTGCATCATGACAGTCTCCTCTGCACCATGCTCACCCTGGCAGAGGTTCGCTCACCCGCTTAGTTTGCTCCAGCTGCTCAGATAGCTCTTCAACTGCCTGCGAGTGCTTCTGACGGATCTCTTGGATTTGTGCCTCATGTGTCTTGGCCTCATCATCAAGGGTCTTCTTCAGCTGAGTCACTTCTTGCTCACGCTTGGTCCTGGTAAATAAGGTGCCCTGGTTAATGAAGTCATAGGGAGAAAGGAGGCCCCACATTTCTTCACAAGTATCACCAAGCCTGTTAGTGTAACAACCACCCCCACTTTGTGAGAGTGCCCAGCACATTCCCCTACCTGAGTTCCTGCTGAGCGGCTGTGGTGTCCAGGGTGTCTTCCAGCTCGGTCTTGAGGGCCTCCAGCTCTTCCCCCAAGTCACGCTTCTGCTTCTCTGCTTTATTGCGGGCAGCACGCTCTGAATCCAGGTCTTCTTGGAGCTCACTGATCTGGGTCTCCAGCTCACGAATCTTCTTGATAGCCATGTTCTTCTGCCCAGCCTCCTCCTCCATTCTGTCAACAAAGATCAAAAGCTCAGAATTTCCTGCGTATTGGACTAAAATGCAGAAAAACCCATTGAATCTTGCTCCCCTCACAGGGAACAGAGCAACTGAGGATTGATAGCATCTCAATTATTGATGTCTTCCCCAGAAGACAATTTATACCAAAAGTGAACCGCAAAATGGGATCTTGCACCCCTCCTAAGAGGGGACACTGCCAGTGAGGAGTAACTGCGTTATCAGATGCAGCTCCTCTCCTGAGTGAAGAGTACCATGCCTTAAAGTAAATGATTGCACCTGCAACACGAGCTAACAGAGACCCAGGTGGTCTGTCCATTTTTACCCATGCATGTTGAAGAAATACTTGACGACACAAGCTGCCAAAGGATGAAGCAGCTACTAAAAATCCTGAGCATCGCCAACATTTAGAATTACATTATCTTTAAACAAGTAATCTGAAAAAGCACTAAACTGAAAGTGACCCACAAACCATTATATGGGTTAATGCTTAGACTCCTTTAGAGATACGACCTATATTTATTATAGTGGTACACTTTAAGGGGTAGTTTGGCAATATCAATTTTAAATGAGTTTCCAAGCGCAAGGCAACCAAACTCCACTGGGTGACGGGTTTTCTGAAAAGCTCAGCAGTTTTGTACTAAAAAACACCCAAAGCCAATAACTAGAAGGATGGTGAGACTGCATCTGAAATCACAGTGAAGCAGATGATTGTGTACGATATTAGACTTCTAGAGTGCACCAAAATAGCTGAGTCCTTTCTCGACCTCCATTTCCCAACCCTAAAGGGGAGTGGGCACAACTATCATTTGAATCAGAACAAGTAAGCACACCTGACAGCGCGGGTATACAATACTCCGTTATTCCAAATATTTGCAATGATGACTAAGTTACGTTGGAGAAGACCTTACCTGGCAAGGGCCGCCTGTAGTTCCTCTTCTTTCTTAGCAAGCTGCATCTTGAGCTCAGCAATCTGCGCTTGCAACTCCGCAATCTGATCGTGGAGGTCAGTGGAATCACCTTCCATCTTCCGCCGAGTCTTCTCTAGCTCCTGGCGCTGTTTCTCCTCTCTTCGGAGTCGTTCTATGTGAATAGACAAAGCATGGGTTTATCAAAATACAATGCCTACTGAGGGAGGGAGGGAGCAGAACCAGAGCTGGAAGAGGAGAAGCTGGGGTGAAAACTGGTCTGTAATAAATAATGCAAGCCAAAATTAGTGACACCACCAGCCCCCACTGTAACCACAGGGCCTCTGTATAGCATACTTTGAGCATATAGATGGACTCTGGAAGGAACACAGATGAATTTGTAGGATATGAGATGAAAGAACACAAGGTGAAAATGCTGGTATAATTCAACAGCTAGCAAATCTGCCCAAGGGAGGCAGAAGGAAAATGTAAGCAGGTACAAAGTAAGGTGGTGGAAAGGAGTGGCATCAGTTGGAGGGGGTAATTTTCAACCCCAAGAAAGCCATGTCTACACAGGGCCCCTTTTTTTTTTTTTTTCTTTTTTTTTTTAAACTGGTAGGCTACATGCTTGGGAAACAAGAGACTTGCTTCAGTACTGACCTGTTCCTTAACCATCCACAAGGTGGCAATGAACTCAGATACAAGAAACTAAAGGGGACCAAAAGCAAGAGTATGACAGTCAAACTGAAAACAAGAATTTCGGTGTCTTCTTTGTAATTTGTCCAATAAAGTGGTGCACATATTCTGGGTGAAAGGGTAAATGTGTCCAAATCGGTCTGGAAAAAAAAGTTTGCCATCCTCATGGAATATAAAAAACACTGAATGCTGCACAGGATATGTAACTGAAAATACTTTTCATTCAAAGCATCTGTAAAGGAGTAGCCTGCATAATGTGTGGATAACGCAAACATCAAATGAGGTCTCAAGACAGTCTGGCCAACCATTGCTTGCTATCTGGTTAGGAAATACACAGTAATGCTAAGTGAATGCTGGTGGGGCTGACTAAGTAGCTGATTTGCATGTGTCAGCTATGGGAATGTTTCCCAGGAATGCCTTGGTCATATCATCCTTGCATATAGGGGGCACCTGGGGTACAGAGGAGGGCATTATGGCAGCAAATTTGGATTCACTTGACTATGTGTAAAGAAATGGCTCCCTGTTGCAGTTACCCCCCATTTTTATCCCGATACTGATGCTGACTTGACTGATAAGTGTGCTGGGACCCTGCTAACCAGGCCCCAGCACCAGCACCAGTGTTCTTTCACCTAAAATGTACCATTGTCTCCACAATTGGCACAACCCTGGCACCCAGGTAAGTCCCTTGTAACTGTAAAAGGGCCCTGATGCCAGGGAAGGTCTCGAAGGGCTGCAGCATGTCTTATGCCACCCTAGGGACCCCTCACTCAGCACAGACACCCTGCTTGCCAGCTTGTGTGTGCTGGTGGGGAGAAAATGACTAAGTCGACATGGCACTCCCCTCAGGGTGCCATGCCAACCTCACACTGCCTGTGGCATAGGTAAGTCACCACTCTAGCAGGCCTTACAGCCCTAAGGCAGGGTGCACTATACCCCAGGTGAGGGCATAGGTGCATGAGCACTATGCCCCTACAGTGTCTAATCAAAACCTTAGACATCGTAAGTGCAGGGTAGCCATAAGAGTATATGGTCTGGGAGTCTGTCATGCACAAACTCCACAGCACCATAATGGCTACACTGAATACTGGGAAGTTTGGTATCAAACTTCTCAGAATAATAAACCCACACTGATACCAGTGTTGGATTTATTAATAAATGCACACAGAGGGCATCTTAGAGATTCCCCTGTATTTTACCCAATTGTTCCGTGCAGGACTGACTGGTCTGTGCCAGCCTGCTGCTGAGAGACTAGTTTCTGACCCCATGTGGTGAGGGCCTTTGTGCTCTCTGGGGACAGAAACAAAAGCCTGCTCTGGGTGGAGGTGCTTCACACCTCCCCCCCTGCAGGAACTGTAACACCTAGCAGTGAGCCTCGTGTTACAATGCCCCAGGGCACTCCAGCTAGTGGAGATTCCCGCCCCCTGGAGACAGCCCCCACTTTTGGCAGCAAGTCCAGGGGAGATAATGAGAAAAACAAGGAGTCACCACCCCCCAGTCAGGCCAGCCCCTAAGGTGTCCTGAGCTGAGGTGACTGACTTTTAGAAATCCTCCATCTTGTAGAAGGAGGATTCCCCCAATAGGAATAGGGATGTGCCCCCCTCCCCTCAGGGAGGAAGCACAAAGAGGGTGTACCCACCCTCAAGGTGAGTAGCCATTGGCTACTGCCCTCCCAGACCTAAACACCCCTAAATTCAGTATTTAGGGGCACCCCAGAACCTAGGAAACTAGATTCCTGCAACCTAAGAAGAGGACTGCTGAACTGAAAAACCTGCAGAGAAGACGGAGACACCAACTGCTTTGGCCCCAGCTCTACCGGCCTGTCTCCCCAATTCTAAAGACACTGCTCCAGCGACACGTTCCCAGGGTCCAGCAACCTCTGAAGCCTCAGAGGACTATCCTGCATCTAGAGGACAGTGGTTCTGTTCACCAAAGACTGCAACTTTGCAACAAAGAAGCAACTTTGAAACACACGTTTCCCGCCGGAAGCGTGAGACTTTGCACTCTGCACCCGACGCCCCCGGCTTGACTTGGAGAACACACACCACAGGGATGACTCCCCGGCGACTAGAGCATTAGAATGATCTCTTTTTGCCACTATCTTACCTCGAAGGAGAACCCTTGGACTCTGTGCATACTATTCCTTACTTTGAAATAGTGCATACAGAGCCAACTTCCTACACTATCCATCTGGCAATGTCCACTTTAGGTATGAGTCGGCCCTTGCGAGGCTGAGCAAAGGCTACATATAGTTGATTTGCTTTGAAATGGCTTGGTACTTTTAATGTAGTACATACGAAATAACTTTTATCAGAGTCCTCTCCGCCTTAGAAGTCAGAGTCTGGCTGTGGGAAAAAGACAAGGAGCTCTACAGTCTGGTTCAGTTTAAAAGCTAAGACCACCTAAGGAAGGGAAGTAGGGTTAATTCTGAGCAGCTGTAGGAAAGTGTTATCTTTCTAGCACAGTTACCCCCACATAGTGTCTGATATCAGTGTGTATAGACTGCAGTTCACTGTGATCCTGCTAACTAGTACTACAGAGAATATGCGGTCTCCTCTAAATGTGGTTGCTGGTAAACTTTACACCCACAACTGGCATACTGGTGCCCCCATGTAAGTGCCTAATATATGGTATTTAAGTACCCAGAGCATAGGTACACCAAGGGTCCCCCTCCACCCCCCATGGGCTGCAGCATGTATCGTGCCACCAATTGGAGCCCATGCAAACTGTCTGAAGGCCTGCAACTGCAGCCTACGTGAAATGGTGCATGCACCCTTTCACCACAGAACCAGGTCACTGCACTTAGACACTAAGTAATCCCCTCTGGTAGGCCATGCAGCCCAAGGGCAGGGTGCATGTCCAAGCGTGAGGGCATCCCTGCATGAGCACGGTGCCCCTACAGACCCCTGGCCAGTTCCTGGACTAAGTGTTGGGAAGCCATCTTAAGGTATGTAGGACGGTGGTCAACACGAGTGGTCCAAATACATAATGGCTTCTTTGCACAGAGACATGTTTGGTATCAAACCTATTGGAATCATGCAACTACCCCAATTCCAGTGTTAGTTGCATGTCACCATGTACTCTGGGAGTTCCTTAGAGGATTCCCCAGTTCTGCCTGTGCAGCCTTAAGGGGCCTAACTGTCAGACCACGCTGCTGCTGACCCCCAGACACTGTTCTGCTCTCCTGCTGGTGATCCTGGCTCAAGCCAGAGAGGGAGAACAAATTAATTCCGGAAAGGGAGAGGTGTCACCACCTTCCCCTGTCTATTAGGTGTTTAAAGGCTAGGGTGGTATGGCCTCTGAGTGCCACCAGACTGCTTTGAAGGGCACATTTGGTGCCCTCCTTGCATAATTTGGTTCGCACCAGTTCTGCTCTGGCGCACAACTACACAAAGGACAGGGAAGTGACCACCCCCCCTGTCTAGCTTCTTCCCCTAGGGAGGCACAGAGCCCTGCCAGGTGGCCATTTGATGATGTCATCTTAGAAACCAGATGGGCAGAGACCCCCTGGGAGCATCTGGCTGGTTAGGCAGGGTAGATGACCATGACCCACTCCGATTAGTGGGTCACTTCAGAGTGACCAACCCCCTTTCAGAGTTACATAATGGCTGCCCCGTGGGTGGGTCCTCAAATTTGTTGAGTATCTCAACAAGGAACTCTGCAAGACATCTGCTCCTGGCCTCTGGAACTACTGCTAGTCTGCTTTGGAACCGAAATGTGTGCTTCTGGTGGTAAGGATCCCACTACAACATGGTTCCTCTGGATCCTGCAAGAATTCTACAACATCCAAGGATGTGCATCCTCCAGTGTCACAAGGTCTCTGTTTGCACCAGGAAGCAAGAAGGAGTCCCTCTTGGAGTAAAAGGAGTCACTCCCCTGCATCCGCAGGCACCTCAAGACAGCATGGACAGGCTGGTGGGGTCTGCCGTCCCAGAGTAAGTACCTGTGGCTCGGAGGGAAGACCGAGGGAGGGAATTAGGGGAGCACTGGAGGGGGCCCAAGTAGGCACCAAATCCCACACCCTCAGCGGCACTGGGCAGCCGGGTGCAGGTTGCAAACAGGCAGTCAGGTTTCTAATAAAGCTATGAGGGGACCCCGGGGGTCACTCAGGCGCTGCAGGCGAGGTCCAGGGGGGTGTCTCAGGCACACCCAGTCAGACGGGGAAGAGGGCCACCTGTTGATAGTTGCTGCACCGGTGGTCAGTTTTGAGTCTGGAGGCTGCGGATGCAGTGCTTCTCCAGGTGACAGATATTTGTCCAGGGCAGCCACGGACAGGGGTGTCCTTCGGATTCCCTCTGCATGTGTTGTGGAGGGGTGGAGAGGTCAACCCAGGGTGGGCTCTTGGTCGCTGTTGCCTGGGGGTCCTCTGGTTGGTTGGACCACCTGGAACCAAGCTGTGAGCATTGGGGCAAAGTGGTTCGGTCTCATGCTTCTGGAGTGAGGGGGGGGGGGGGGGGGGGGGGGGAAGTCCTTTAGAAGCAGTTTCTTTTGGACAGGGCCGCTGTCTACTGGAGTTTCTTGAGCCTGATGCAGGCAGTCCTCTGGAGGTTTTTCAGGGATTGCTGGTTCTGCAGGTTCTTTGAAGCAGGGGACAGGCCGAAAGGGCTGCGGTCGAGTCAATGTTGGTCTTTGTGGGGTTTTCAGCTCAGCGGTCCTTTCTTGAGGTCGTCAGGAATCGGACTAGCTTGGTTCAGGGAGCCCTTAAATGCAAGATTTAGGGACATTCTAAGGGGTCAGAGGGCAGTAGCCAATGGCTACTGTCCCTGAGGGTGGCTACACCCTTTCTGTGCCCACTCCCTTTGGGGATGGGGCACAGTGCTAACGCTATTGGTCCCTGTCCTCCAAACCAAGATGGAGGATTCTGCAAGGAGGTGGTCACTTCAGCATTGGACACCTTCGGGGTGGTCCTAGCTGAGGTGGGGACTCCTTGTTTTTCCTAATTATCCATCTGGACTTGCCCAGCCCCTGCACAAAGCCCCACTTTTGGCAACATCTCAACTAGCTGGAGTACTCTGGGGCATTGTAACACAAATCCTGAGGCTCAGTGCTAGGTGTTACAGTTCCTGCTTGGGGGGGGGGAGAATGTGTGAAACACCTCCACCCAGTGCAGGCTTTATTGGCCCCAGATATCACAAAGGCTCTCTAAGGAAATGCCTCCTTGGCATGGTTACCCCCTGATGTTTTGCCTTTGCTGCTGCTATGTTTTGAATTGAAAGTGTGCTGAGGCCTACTATCCAGGCCCCAGCACCAGTGTTCTTTCCCTAACCTGTACTTTTGTTCACACAATTGGCACACCCTTGCATCCAGGTAAGTCCCTTGTAACTGGTACGCCTGGTACCAAGGGCCCTGAGGCCAGGAAAGGTATCTAAGGGCTGCAGCATATCTTATGCCACCCTGGGGACCCCTCACTCAGCACAGACACACTGCTTGCCAGCTTGTGTGTGCTGGTGAGGACAAAACGAGTAAGTCGACATGGCACTCCCCTCAGGGTGCCATGCCAACCTCACACTGCCTATGCAGTATAGATAAGTCACCCCTCTAGCAGGCCTTACAGCCCTAAGGCAGGGTGCACTATACCATGGGTGAGGGCACCAGTGCATGAGCACTGTGCCCCTACAGTGTCTAAGCCAAACCTTAGATATTGTAAGTGCAGGGTAGCCATAAGAGTATATGGTCTGGGAGTCTGTCAAACACGAACTCCACAGCACCATAATGGCTACACTGAAAACTGGGAAGTTTGGTATCAAACTTCTCAGCACAATAAATGCACACTGATGCCAGTGTACATTTTATTGTTAAATACACCCCAGAGGGCACCTTAGAGGTGCCCCCTGAAACCTTAACCAACTACCTGTGTAGGCTGACTGGTTCTAGCAGCATGCCACACTCAAGACATGTTGCTGGCCACATGGGGAGAATGCCTTTGTCACTATGTGGCTAGTAACAAAGCCGGCACTGGGTGGAGATGCTATCACCTCCCCCAGGCAGGAGCTGTAACACCTGGCGGTGAGCCTCAAAGGCTCACCCCCTTTGTTCCAGCACCACAGGGCATTCCAGCTAGTGGAGTTGCCCGCCCCCTCCGGCCACGGCCCCACTTTTGGCGGCAAGGCCAGAGGAGATAATGAGAAAAACAAGGAGGAGTCACTGACCAGTCAGGACAGCCCCTAAGGCAACCTGAGCTGAAGTGACTGACTTTTAGGAATCCTCCATCTTGCAGATGGAGGATCCCCCCCAATAGGGATAGGAATGTGACCCCCCTCCCCTTGGGAGGAGGCACAAAGAGGGTGTAGCCACCCTCAGGGCTAGTAGCCATTGGCTACTGCCCTCCCTGACCTAAACACACCCCTAAATTCTGTATTTAGGGGCTCCCCTGAACCTAGGAACTCAGATTCCTGCAACCTAAAGAAGAGGTCTGCTGAGCTGAAAAACCCTGCAGAGAAGACGGAGACACCAACTGCTTTGACCCCAGCCCTACCGGCCTGTCTCCCCCCTTCGGAAGAAAACTGCTCCAGTGACGCTTTCCCCAGGACCAGCGACCTCTGAATCCTCAGAGGACTGCCCTGCTCTAAAAGGACCAAGAAACTCCCGAGAACAGCGGCCCTGTTCAACAAAGACTGCAACTTTGTTTCCAGAGGAGCAACTTTAAAAGACCCCTGCAACTCCCGCCAGAAGCGTGAGACTTGCAACACTGCACCCGGCGACCCAGACTCGACTGGTGAAGAAACAACGCTACAGGGAGGACCCCCCGGCGACTCCAAGACTGAGTAACCAAAGTTGTCCCCCCCTGAGCCCCCACAGCGACGCCTGCAGAGGGAATCCAGAGGCTCCCCCTGAACGCGACTGTCTGAATCCAAAATCCCGACGCCTGGAAAAGACCCTGCACCCACAGCCCCCAGGACCTGAAGGATCGGAACTCCAGTGCAGGAGTGACCCCCAGGAGGCCCTCTCCCTTGCCCAGGTGATGGCTACCCCGAGGAGCCCCTCCCTGCACCGCTGAAGAGACCCCCTTGGTCTCCCATTGAAACCTATTGAAAACCCGAAGTGTGTTTGCACACTGCACCCGGCCGCCCCCGTGCTGCTGAGGGTGTACTTTCTGTGCTGACTTGTGTCCCCCCCGGTGCCCTACAAAACCCCCCTGGTCTGCCCTCCGAAGACGTGGGTACTTACCTGCTGGCAGACTGGAACCAGGGCACCCCCTTCTCCATTGAAGCCTGTGTGTTTTGGGCACCACTTTGAACTCTGCACCTGACCGGCCCTGAGCTGCTGGTGTGGTAACTTTGGGGTTGCTCTGAACCCCCAACGGTGGGCTACCTTGGACCCAAACTTGAACCCCGTAGATGGTTTACTTACCTGCAAGAACTAACAATAACTTACCTCCCCCAGGAACTGTGAAAATTGCACTAAGTGTCTAGTTTTAAAATAGCTATATGTGTTTTATTTGAAAAGGATATATGCTATTGTGATTATTCAAAGTTCCTAAAGTACTTACCTGCAATACCTTTCATGCAAAGTATTACATGTAGAATTTGAACCTGTGGTTCTTAAAATAAACTGAGAAAATATATTTTTCTTTACAAAAAACCTATTGGCCTGGAATTGTCCCTGAGTGTGTGTTCCTCATTTATTGCCTGTGTGTATGTACAACAAATGCTTAACACTACTCCTTTGATAAGCCTACTGCTCGACCACACTACCACAAAATAGAGCATTAGTATTATCTCTTTTTGCCACTATCTTACCTCTAAGGGGAACCCTTGGACTCTGTGCATACTATTCCTTACTTTGAAATAGTGCATACAGAGCCAACTTCCTACACTCACCTCAGGGGGTCAGAAACTAGTCTCTCAGTGGCAGGCTGGCACAGACCAGTCAGTCCTGCACTGAAGGATGGGGTAAATCTCGCCAAAAGGGAGATACACACATGCTAGTCTAGTAATAGTGCTGTAATTAAGTCTCCTTTATTTTTGCAACACTTGTGTGGTTGTTTCTTGTGAATGAGTTACTGTCCGACTACTGTAGTATTGCAACTGCTTTACATTCCTCCTGGAAAAGCTTTAGCTGCTTGCCTCAGCTACCCCTAGAGAGCTTTTGCTATCTGGACACCTATTCACTACCACTAATGGTTGCCTGGACTCTTTATAGGGTGCCACACCATAGGTGTACTCTGTAAACTGATCCAGCCTCCTACACCAGATTGCTAGGTTCAGGTAATTATGAGGTCTGGGTGTTGTACTGACACTTCAAGCAATGTGGAATACCATGGCCGCCTCGCTGAAGACGTTGCCACATGAATAATGGCTTCTATATTTGCATTTGGTACTCTATGAATTGAATCAGAGGCAGGGCAGGAAAACTAGACACATTTTCCTGACCTGCTGATCTATAATGCATTGCCCATGAACTTTAGACGGGGCAACCTGGAGCAGAATTTTATCCTCTGTGCAGTAGCAAACAGACTGCAGGCGTGTCTCGTCACTGAAAGCATTTATTAAGTACTAGGAGATTTATTTTCCATTCATGGACTTGATACAACCTGCATAACAGATTTGCAAAACATGCCCATTTCTGGCAGATGCTTTGCTAGTGCCAGAATGTTATTCTGAATGGCCCAAAGGCCAAATCTGATGGGCTGTCAGACACAGACCACCCCATGCACAAAACATATGTGGTGCTGCTTCTTTGGGTCAATGGAAGTTGCAACTTAAGGGGAGTCACCAGTTTGCACATTTAGTTGTATTCATGTAAAGGGAGTGAACTCTGGTCACTGCTTCTCTTTTGCTGGCAAACTCTGAGCAGTCCATCATGGGGAGCCCGTGCGATGCACTATGACTTACCCTCTAGCTCAGTTATCATGGTCTCGTGCTTGTTCTTCAGCTTGGCTAGGCTCTTAGATTTCTCTTCCTCCTCAGCCAAGTTGGTAGTGAATTCAGCAATCCGGTCTTCCATCAGTTTCTTCTCCTGCAGTGATGAGAGCAACATGGGCAAGATGAAATATTAAGGGCACGCAGGCACAACTCATCCACACTATTAAGGACACAGCTCACCTTGCCAAGCTTCAAGTTCTGATCTTCCAGCACAATCAACTCTTCCTCTGCCTTCTTCAGCTTCGACTCAGAGGTGACTTTTTCCAGCTGTAGCTTCTGCCTGGCAGCCTCCTCCTCCTCAAGCTGCTCTTCGAGCTCCTGCCAGACAAACATGCTTTGTCAACATTATGGTGAAGACAAGTATAAGCAGAGGTGTTTAGGTAAGAAAGTTACTTACCTTTAACACTTTCTTGAAACACACCTAACAGAATTTCAGTACATAGTTTGCTGCTCGATGGGCGACACAGAAGCAATACTCCATATAGTCCTACACGAGAGCACGTTATACTGATCCAGAAAGGCGTAGCATATATCCCAGGGCACCCATTAAAGGACACCCAAGACCCCTACTTAATTATGTGGGGGGCAGACTGGAGTAGACTGCTATCATATTAGTAAATTGCTATGGGCCCAATTCTGAGGATCCCACCTTCTTCGATTGCCTCGGGGGGCTAAATAGCAGACAGGCCTGCAGGAAACTTGCTTTCTTTGCAGATGCCCTCCACTTCTTGCCCCTTATATGCTGATTTTTGACTGACCGTGCACTGAGGCCTGCTAATCAGGCCTCAGTGCGCTTTCCTCAAAACAAAGTAGGTCCGATTTTTTCCCAATTGGCACATGACTTTAGCACCCCAGTTAAGTCCCTAGAAAATGGTAACCCCGGTGCCTAGGGCATGGGCACTAAAAAGGGTCCCTAAAGGCTGCAGGATATCCTGTACTACCCAAATTGCACAGTCTGCAATCAGACTACGTGTCATGATGCAAACCCCGAGTGGAAATAGGACATGGCACTCGTGTGCCATGCTAAAGTAACTGCCTGGACTATATTTAAGTCACCACTAGAGCAGGCTTTAAGAGCCCTAGGACAGGTACATTATAATACATGTGAGGACATAGCTGCATGAGGCGATATGCCCCTGTGATATCTAGTTCTATTCCTAGATGTAGGAAGTTGGCTCTGTATGTGCTATTTCAAAGTAAGGAATAGCATGCACAGAGTCCAAGGGTTCCCCTTAGAGGTAAAATAGTGGTAAAAATAGATAATACTAATGCTCTATTTTGTGGTAGTGTGGTCGAGCAGTAGGCTTATCCAAGGAGTAGTGTTAAGCATTTGTTGTACATACACATAGCCAATAAATGAGGTACACACACTCAGAAACAAATCCAGCCAATAGGTTTTTATATAGAAAAATATCTTTTCTTAGTTTATTTTAAGAACCACAGGTTCAAATTCTACATGTAATATCTCATTCGAAAGGTATTGCAGGTAAGTACTTTAGGAACTTCAAATCATCAAAATTGCATGTATACTTTTCAAGTTATTGACAAATAGCTGTTTTAAAAGTGGACACTTAGTGCAATTTTCACAGTTCCTAGGGGAGGTAAGTTTTGATTAGTTTTACCAGGTAAGTAAGACACTTACAGGGTTCAGTTCTTGGTCCCAGGTAGCCCACCGTTGGGGGTTCAGGGCAACCCCAAAGTCACCACACCAGCAGCTCAGGGCCGGTCAGGTGCAGAGTTCAAAGTGGTGCCCAAAACACATAGGCTAGAATGGAGAGAAGGGGGTGCCCCGGTTCCGGTCTGCTTGCAGGTAAGTACCCGCGTCTTCGGAGGGCAGACCAGGGGGGTTTTGTAGGGCACCGGGGGGGACACAAGTCCACACAGAAATTTCACCCTCAGCAGCGCGGGGGCGGCCGGGTGCAGTGTAGAAACAAGCGTCGGGTTTTCAATGTTAGTCTATGAGAGATCTCGGGATCTCTTCAGCGCTGCAGGCAGGCAAGGGGGGGATTCCTCGGGGAAACCTCCACTTGGGCGAGGGAGAGGGACTCCTGGGGGTCACTCCTCCAGTGAAAGTCCGGTCCTTCAGGTCCTGGGGGCTGCGGGTGCAGGGTCTCTCCCAGGCGTCGGGACTTTAGGTTCAAAGAGTCGCGGTCAGGGGAAGCCTCGGGATTCCCTCTGCAGGCGGCGCTGTGGGGGCTCAGGGGGGACAGGTTTTGGTACTCACAGTATCAGAGTAGTCCTGGGGTCCCTCCTGAGGTGTTGGATCGCCACCAGCCGAGTCGGGGTCGCCGGGTGCAGTGTTGCAAGTCTCACGCTTCTTGCGGGGAGCTTGCAGGGATCTTTAAAGTTGCTGGAAACAAAGTTGCAGCTTTTCTTGGAGCAGGTCCGCTGTCCTCGGGAGTTTCTTGTCTTTTCGAAGCAGGGGCAGTCCTCAGAGGATGTCGAGGTCGCTGGTCCCTTCGGAAGGCGTCGCTGGAGCAGGATCTTTGGAAGGCAGGAGACAGGCCGGTGAGTTTCTGGAGCCAAGGCAGTTGTCGTCTTCTGGTCTTCCGCTGCAGGGGTTTTCAGCTGGGCAGTCCTTCTTCTTGTTGCAGGAATCTAATTTTCTAGGGTTCAGGGTAGCCCTTAAATACTAAATTTAAGGGCGTGTTTAGGTCTGGGGGTTAGTAGCCAATGGCTACTAGCCCTGAGGGTGGGTACACCCTCTTTGTGCCTCCTCCCAAGGGGAGGGGGTCACAATCCTAACCCTATTGGGGGAATCCTCCATCTGCAAGATGGAGGATTTCTAAAAGTTAGAGTCACCTCAGCTCAGGACACCTTAGGGGCTGTCCTGACTGGCCAGTGACTCCTCCTTGTTATTCTCATTATTTTCTCCGGCCTTGCCGCCAAAAGTGGGGCCTGGCCGGAGGGGGCGGGCAACTCCACTAGCTGGAGTGTCCTGCTGGGTTGGCACAAAGGAGGTGAGCCTTTGAGGCTCACCGCCAGGTGTGACAATTCCTGCCTGGGAGAGGTGTTAGCATCTCCACCCAGTGCAGGCTTTGTTACTGGCCTCAGAGTGACAAAGGCACTCTCCCCATGGGGCCAGCAACATGTCTCGGTTTGTGGCAGGCTGCTAAAACTAGTCAGCCTACACAGATAGTCGGTTAAGTTTCAGGGGGCACCTCTAAGGTGCCCTCTGTGGTGTATTTTACAATAAAATGTACACTGGCATCAGTGTGCATTTATTGTGCTGAGAAGTTTGATACCAAACTTCCCAGTTTTCAGTGTAGCCATTATGGTGCTGTGGAGTTCGTGTTTGACAAACTCCCAGACCATATACTCTTATGGCTACCCTGCACTTACAATGTCTAAGGTTTTGTTTAGACACTGTAGGGGTACCATGCTCACGCACTGGTACCCTCACCTATGGTATAGTGCACCCTGCCTTAGGGCTGTAAGGCCTGCTAGAGGGGTGTCTTATCTATACTGCATAGGCAGTGAGAGGCTGGCATGGCACCCTGAGGGGAGTGCCATGTCGACTTACTCATTTTGTTCTCACTAGCACACACAGGCTTGTAAGCAGTGTGGCTGTGCTGAGTGAGGGGTCTCTAGGGTGGCATAATGCATGCTGCAGCCCTTAGAGACCTTCCCTGGCATCAGGGCCCTTGGTACCAGAGGTACCAGTTACAAGGGACTTATCTGGATGCCAGGGTGTGCCAATTGTGGGATCAATGGTACATTTTAGGTGAAAGAACACTGGTGCTGGGGCCTGGTTAGCAGGGTCCCAGCACACTTCTCAGTCAAGTCAGCATCAGTATCAGGCAAAAAGTGGGGGGTAACTGCAACAGGGAGCCATTTCTTTACACAAGCCCCCCCCAGCCCACAGGCCAGGAGACTCAGCCAACGCTGGAAGAGTCTTCCTAGTCTGTCAGGCGAGGAAGAGTAGAGGAAATGGCTGGTTTGTTGCAGGGCCTACTCTGCCTTACATCCTCCTGTTCAGGTCATTCCCTCTGGGGAACTGACCCACTTCCACAGTGATAGGACCTAGTCTGAACTGCCTCTTGTCTGTGCTTTGTATGTCTTTACCCATTCTCTTTATTTTGAGGTCAGAGGTATCCACCTCTGCTAATCTTATCTTAGCCAGGGTCACCCCTAGCTTACCCAAAGAGGTTACCCAGAGCTGGAGTAACCCCACCATGACCAACAGGGTCAGGGGGCCTAACTTGTTATTTGGCATGGGGTCAGACCACCATGCCAAGGATAGTGCAGCCATAAAGGCTAACACCCAGCAGAGGCCACTGACAGCTGTCAGTGCCCAGAACCACACCTTTAGCTCTTCACCTACAAGGGAAGGGGCTAAGTTACAGGCTTCTTTGGGTTCAGGGTGCCTGTCTGCTGTATTAGAGTGGGGGGTTACCACATCTTGTAGTAAACACCCTTCTTCCACTCTTTCTTCTGTTAGCTGAGGGGCCACCCACTCAGGCTTAACAGTTGCCTGACTAGCCAGGACTTCTTGTGGGTCAGGTTGGACTTTATCAGAGCCATTTTTGGAGTTCCCCCCTACTGGAGCAGAATCTCCTTGGCTTGCTGGAACCTTGGCTAAAGGTTGTCCACCTTTCCTACTCTGTTTCCTTTTCTTTTTCTTCTGGGGCCTACTTGCATTTACTGCAGAGGCAGGCACTCCAGAATCCTTGGGAGAGGACTGGCCCTGGACCAGTTTTTCTCTTAGGCTCTGACTAACCTCTGGGTAGTCATTTCCAAGGAGACAATCAAGGGGGAGGTCTGTACTGACTACCACCCTTCTCCAGCTAAAAGTTCCACCCACTTCTATGGGCACAAGAGCCACAGGCCTATTAGTGACCCTGTCTGGGCTAACTCTTACTCTGGCCATCTCACCTGGGATGTACTGGTTTGAGAGCACCAGCCTGTCATGCACAATAGTGTGACTGGCACAAGTGTCTCTCAGGGCAGTGGCTGGGATTCCATTCACCTGTAGGTGGTGGAAGTGTCTACTTCCCTCTGGAATCTCCAACTCACCTGTTGGGCCCATTTTCCAGTTGAAAGCTATGAAGACCTCCTCATCTGAGGAGTCATCTCCAATGGCTACACTGGTTACCCCTGGAATTTTGTTCTGGGGTTTGTTTTTGGGACAAGAAGTGTCCTTGGTGTGGTGCCCAGACTGTTTACAGTTGTGGCACCATGCCTTAGTGGCATCCCAGTTCTTACCCTGGTACCCACCTTTGTTTTGGGTTGTGTCTTGGGGCCCACCCACCTGTTCTGGTTTTTGGGGGACTACAGAGGACTCTTTTTCTTTGTTTCTAGTGTCACCCACTTTCTCCTGGGGAGTTTTTGTAACCCCTTTCTTTTGGTCACCCCCAGTGGAAGTTTTGGTTACCCTAGTCTTGACCCAGTGGTCTGCCTTCTTTCCCAATTCTTGGGGAGAAATTGGACCTAGGTCTACCAGATACTGATGCAACTTTTCATTGAAGCAGTTACTTAAAATGTGTTCTTTCATAAACAAATTATAAAGCCCAACATAGTCACACACTTCATTCCCAGTTAACCAACCATCTAGTGTTTTCACTGAGTAGTCTACAAAGTCAACCCAGGTCTGGCTCGAGGATTTTTGAGCCCCCCTGAATCTAATTCTATACTCCTCAGTGGAGAATCCAAAGCCCTCAATCAGGGTACCCTTCATGAGGTCATAAGATTCTGCATCTTTTCCAGAGAGTGTGAGGAGTCTATCCCTACACTTTCCAGTGAACATTTCCCAAAGGAGAGCACCCCAGTGAGATCTGTTTACTTTTCTGGTTACACAAGCCCTCTCAAAAGCTGTGAACCATTTGGTGATGTCATCACCATCTTCATATTTGGTTACAATCCCTTTGGGGATTTTTAGGATGTCAGGAGAATCTCTGACCCTATTTAAGTTGCTGCCACCATCGATGGGACCTAGGCCCATCTCTTTTCTTTCCCTTTCTATGGCTAGGAGCTGCTTTTCCAAAGCCAATCTTTTGACCATCCTGGCTAACAGGGGGTCATCTTCACTGGAGTTATCCTCAGTGATTTCAGAGGTGTTGGTCTCTCCTGTGAGGGAACCAGCATCTCTGACTATTATTTTTGGAGTCAGGGTTTGAGGGACCCTGTTCTCCCTAGATAGGACTGGTAGGGGGGAATTTTCCTCCAAGTCACTATCCTCTTCCTCTGAGTTGCTACCCTCAGAGGGGTTGGCCTTTTCAAACTCTGCCAAAAGCTCCTGGAGCTGTATTTTGGTAGGTTTGGGGCCCATTGTTATTTTCTTTATTTTACAGAGTGACCTTAGCTCCCTCATCTTAAGATGGAGGTAAGGTGTGGTGTCGAGTTCCACCACAGTCACATCTGTGCTAGACATTTTGCTTCTAAAAGTTGGAATACTTTTTAAGAATCTACAACTGGTTCTAGAATCTAATTCAAACTTTTACAAACTTTTAAACTCTAAAAGAAATGCTAAACAGGATCTAACACAAGGCCCTAGCAGGTCTTTTAAGAATTTAGAAAACTTTTCAAATTGCAAAAATCAATTTCTAATGACAATTTTGGAATTTGTCGTGTGATCAGGTATTGGCTGAGTAGTCCAGCAAATGCAAAGTCTTGTACCCCACCGCTGATCCACCAATGTAGGAAGTTGGCTCTGTATGTGCTATTTCAAAGTAAGGAATAGCATGCACAGAGTCCAAGGGTTCCCCTTAGAGGTAAAATAGTGGTAAAAATAGATAATACTAATGCTCTATTTTGTGGTAGTGTGGTCGAGCAGTAGGCTTATCCAAGGAGTAGTGTTAAGCATTTGTTGTACATACACATAGCCAATAAATGAGGTACACACACTCAGAAACAAATCCAGCCAATAGGTTTTTATATAGAAAAATATCTTTTCTTAGTTTATTTTAAGAACCACAGGTTCAAATTCTACATGTAATATCTCATTCGAAAGGTATTGCAGGTAAGTACTTTAGGAACTTCAAATCATCAAAATTGCATGTATACTTTTCAAGTTATTGACAAATAGCTGTTTTAAAAGTGGACACTTAGTGCAATTTTCACAGTTCCTAGGGGAGGTAAGTTTTGATTAGTTTTACCAGGTAAGTAAGACACTTACAGGGTTCAGTTCTTGGTCCCAGGTAGCCCACCGTTGGGGGTTCAGGGCAACCCCAAAGTCACCACACCAGCAGCTCAGGGCCGGTCAGGTGCAGAGTTCAAAGTGGTGCCCAAAACACATAGGCTAGAATGGAGAGAAGGGGGTGCCCCGGTTCCGGTCTGCTTGCAGGTAAGTACCCGCGTCTTCGGAGGGCAGACCAGGGGGGTTTTGTAGGGCACCGGGGGGGACACAAGTCCACACAGAAATTTCACCCTCAGCAGCGCGGGGGCGGCCGGGTGCAGTGTAGAAACAAGCGTCGGGTTTTCAATGTTAGTCTATGAGAGATCTCGGGATCTCTTCAGCGCTGCAGGCAGGCAAGGGGGGGATTCCTCGGGGAAACCTCCACTTGGGCGAGGGAGAGGGACTCCTGGGGGTCACTCCTCCAGTGAAAGTCCGGTCCTTCAGGTCCTGGGGGCTGCGGGTGCAGGGTCTCTCCCAGGCGTCGGGACTTTAGGTTCAAAGAGTCGCGGTCAGGGGAAGCCTCGGGATTCCCTCTGCAGGCGGCGCTGTGGGGGCTCAGGGGGGACAGGTTTTGGTACTCACAGTATCAGAGTAGTCCTGGGGTCCCTCCTGAGGTGTTGGATCGCCACCAGCCGAGTCGGGGTCGCCGGGTGCAGTGTTGCAAGTCTCACGCTTCTTGCGGGGAGCTTGCAGGGATCTTTAAAGTTGCTGGAAACAAAGTTGCAGCTTTTCTTGGAGCAGGTCCGCTGTCCTCGGGAGTTTCTTGTCTTTTCGAAGCAGGGGCAGTCCTCAGAGGATGTCGAGGTCGCTGGTCCCTTCGGAAGGCGTCGCTGGAGCAGGATCTTTGGAAGGCAGGAGACAGGCCGGTGAGTTTCTGGAGCCAAGGCAGTTGTCGTCTTCTGGTCTTCCGCTGCAGGGGTTTTCAGCTGGGCAGTCCTTCTTCTTGTTGCAGGAATCTAATTTTCTAGGGTTCAGGGTAGCCCTTAAATACTAAATTTAAGGGCGTGTTTAGGTCTGGGGGTTAGTAGCCAATGGCTACTAGCCCTGAGGGTGGGTACACCCTCTTTGTGCCTCCTCCCAAGGGGAGGGGGTCACAATCCTAACCCTATTGGGGGAATCCTCCATCTGCAAGATGGAGGATTTCTAAAAGTTAGAGTCACCTCAGCTCAGGACACCTTAGGGGCTGTCCTGACTGGCCAGTGACTCCTCCTTGTTATTCTCATTATTTTCTCCGGCCTTGCCGCCAAAAGTGGGGCCTGGCCGGAGGGGGCGGGCAACTCCACTAGCTGGAGTGTCCTGCTGGGTTGGCACAAAGGAGGTGAGCCTTTGAGGCTCACCGCCAGGTGTGACAATTCCTGCCTGGGAGAGGTGTTAGCATCTCCACCCAGTGCAGGCTTTGTTACTGGCCTCAGAGTGACAAAGGCACTCTCCCCATGGGGCCAGCAACATGTCTCGGTTTGTGGCAGGCTGCTAAAACTAGTCAGCCTACACAGATAGTCGGTTAAGTTTCAGGGGGCACCTCTAAGGTGCCCTCTGTGGTGTATTTTACAATAAAATGTACACTGGCATCAGTGTGCATTTATTGTGCTGAGAAGTTTGATACCAAACTTCCCAGTTTTCAGTGTAGCCATTATGGTGCTGTGGAGTTCGTGTTTGACAAACTCCCAGACCATATACTCTTATGGCTACCCTGCACTTACAATGTCTAAGGTTTTGTTTAGACACTGTAGGGGTACCATGCTCACGCACTGGTACCCTCACCTATGGTATAGTGCACCCTGCCTTAGGGCTGTAAGGCCTGCTAGAGGGGTGTCTTATCTATACTGCATAGGCAGTGAGAGGCTGGCATGGCACCCTGAGGGGAGTGCCATGTCGACTTACTCATTTTGTTCTCACTAGCACACACAGGCTTGTAAGCAGTGTGGCTGTGCTGAGTGAGGGGTCTCTAGGGTGGCATAATGCATGCTGCAGCCCTTAGAGACCTTCCCTGGCATCAGGGCCCTTGGTACCAGAGGTACCAGTTACAAGGGACTTATCTGGATGCCAGGGTGTGCCAATTGTGGGATCAATGGTACATTTTAGGTGAAAGAACACTGGTGCTGGGGCCTGGTTAGCAGGGTCCCAGCACACTTCTCAGTCAAGTCAGCATCAGTATCAGGCAAAAAGTGGGGGGTAACTGCAACAGGGAGCCATTTCTTTACACTAGACATTGCAAGTGACCGGGCAGCCATCTTAAAGCATGTACTGGGCACTGGCCAGCACGAGTGGCCCACCATCCTGACAGCTGCACAGAAAATAGTGGTGTTTAGTATCAAGCTATTAGTCTTAAAAATCCATACTGATGATAGTATTGGATGTATTATGACATGCAGCCAGAGGGCACTTTAAAAAGGTGCCCCATGAAACTTACTAGTCCACTGGTGTGTTTGCTGACTGGTATTGACCAGCCTGCCACCACAGACCAGTTTGACCCCGAAGAGAGCGAAAACTGAAAACCTGTACCTGAAGATCGAGACAAAACCTTACTAGGAAGCTTGCACTTGACATCATTGGGCCCACTTCGCCAAGAGCTGGACACACTCCCCAAAACCCTTGAAGGACTGCCCAGCACCTGAACAACCAGGAAAGACCTCCCTTGGAGCAGCAGAGCCGATTCCCTGCATCTGAAGGCACAATTAAAGCCTGGTGCTCTGATCTGTTGGCTATCTGGCCCTCCAAGACAACAATGAGCCAGGAGTAGATTGCTTGGAGCCTATGAGGTCAGCCCTTTCACTTCAGGGAAGTCACAAGACGCTACTCTCACACCCGGAGGTTCTCTGCACACATACCTGGGGTACTGGACACCTTGCAGCAACCAAGGATTGTTGGTCGCCATATCCAGACTCCAACAGCACAAGAGCAGATGGGGGAGGTTAGGATCCACATGGCCATTTAGGAGAATGGCCCCACTGCCCTGTTTCCCCTCTTCACTAGGTCACCAAGATTCAGATTAAGTCTCTGACCACAGCAACCGAACTCAAAGTACCACTGCACCCAAGCCCCAGAGATTGTGTCCAAAGGAGGTGAGGGTGCCCACTGAGTCCTGAGACTCTGGAGCTGAGCCCACCCTTGGTTTTGGCCAGATTGGACTTAGTCATTGCCTGCAGCCTCCTTCTGCAGGCACCCTCCAAACCAGAGTATCTCCTGCACGGTGACCAGACTCCTAAAAGCACCATTTCACCCAAGCCAGACAGCTAAGTGGACCAACAGTGTCCCTACGTGCCTGAGCATCTCAAGGACAAGACTTGAGGCTCTGCGAAAGGGAGGCCTCACTATCAAGGCAAGCAAATGCCAGATAAGGCAGGACCATGTTTATATGCGGGCCACATTGTAGGTAGGACAAGATCAATCACTACAAGCCAAGATCCAGACAATTCTGGTCTGGATAGCTACAACTCCCCAGACTCAAGTCAGGGCACTCCTTGGCTTGACTGAGCACAACATAAGTAGTGTGAAAGGATATGGCAGAAGAGGAAAAGAAGCTGACTTTGAATCAGCCGCTCCAGCCTGCTGACCTAGACACTGCCAAAAAAGACTTGTCCTGCAGCTGAACCTCCAAGAAACCCAAGAGGAATGCCTACCTTCCATAAAGACACAAGACTCCCGCGAGCAGCGGTTCTGCTTTGTCACAAAATCTCAAGAAATAGTTCTGCAGCCTCCAGTACCGCAAAGATTCGACACCCTAAGTGACCTCTGCACCTACATCCCCAGGCACCCCAAGTCCAAAACCTACCTGCTTGTTGTTCCCAACTGGCTTCCTAGCAAGAGCCAGTAGCCTGTCTTCATAAGGACTAAACTCCCCCAGGACACTAGACACCTTAATGCACCCTTGCACCCAGCTGCGCCAGTGCGGCACAGAGTAACATGCTGGTGTGGTTCTGATCAGTGCCTGGTACTTAACTCAGAGATTGGCCTCGTAGGTGGTTAACCCTGTGTTTGCTGAACATTGTTTCCCTCCATAGGAAAACATTGAGAAAACTCTGAAAATTGCACTAAGTTTGGATTTTTTAAACTAAAAAGTATTTATGCTTGAAAAAGTGCTTACCTGATTAAATTTTTGGGTTTGAAAATATATAATAAGTAATTTTTCTAATTTGGTCATGGGCTTATTCTTTGAATGCGTCTCATTTATTGCCACTGAGTACAACAAATGCTTAGCACTTCCCTTTGATAAGCCTAACTGCTCACCCACACTACCACAAAATAGAGCATTAGTCCTTTCTACTTTTGCCTCCCACACTACCACAAAATCGAGCATTAGTCCTTTCTACTTTTGCCTCCACAAACCAATTGGGGACCCACTGGACTCTCTGCACAGTGTACTTCTTTAGTGCACCATATAGAGTCAGCTTCCTACACCATTCTAGAAGGCATTCATTTTTTCTGGAATTGGAGGATACTTCACCTCAGTGAATCCTAGCTAATTAAGTGCCTATAGTTGCATGATCTCTCCAATTGGTGAGAGTTAATTTAAGCAATAACAGACAGATTCTGCCATAAAGGAATAGTACCATGTCTAGTGCACTGCTACTACTGTAAGCCTATATACACGCATATATTTTTTGCAGCTTTATTCAGCGCTGACAGGACTAAGGCTTTCAGAGTGCCTCACAAAGAAGTTTTAATCGGCATACAGCAGGTTATACGAGATCAGTTTCAGGACTGCATTAGAGCACTTCACATAGTTTAACATGAATCATTTGTTTCAGTAGTTACATTGATACAAGAAAAGCAGTAGAGTATAGCTTATGAACATATTTACTAAAAGATTAAATTGACCACATTTTCAATGGGAGCACCAAATTCCACTTGTGATTAATTAACCAATTTATCAAAGGTAGAGAAAATAGGTATAAACCTGTAGAATACAGGAACCATTACATACATTCAGTCCACTTTCCTACACATTGCATAATCACCAAATCCACAAAATTAATCTTGCTCCTAGGTTACTAAGAGACATTAAATAGGATTGTACAGTAGAGCAGAGTCTCAAATAATTTCATGTTCAGGTCATCTCTTCAAAGTAGAAAGTGAAATATTGATAGGATAAAAGGATTAAATGTAATCTGCAGAGAATGGTGGCATCAATTAGGGTGGGTAAGAATGAATTTTTACTATCAACATTCAATCAGTTTGTTTCAATCTAGCTGAAGATAAGATTCAACAGGCCCAAATGACTGTCTCCAGAAGATCTACAATGGAGAATCAAGGGCCCTAATGAAACATGGAGTCAACCTAACGAGGAATCCTAATCGGTCTGTTGACCGATATGACCTGTGAACCCAAGGCAGTCATTATCCATTCTGGTGCAGGGCTGCAGCGCAGGAGTGCACTGACCCCACACTCCACATTAGAGACAGTGAGGGGGGTAGGTGGGTGACATGATCACCAATGGCTGACTGGATGCAGGGCAGCCAACACTGCTCACATTGCACCCCTCCCCCACCCTGAAAACGGATGCAGGTGTGAGACCTTCAGTGGGAGATGCTCCAAATCTATGAAGCAACAGGTTACAGGGAAAGTTGATGTCAGTGACTGGGGCAGGGCTCATGGTAACCGTGACAGCCAGTCACTAAATCAGACAGCCTTCAGCAATACTGGACGGACCTGCTCCGGACATCTAAAATACCAGGGAAGGAGACCATGCAGAGGAGAGAAAGAAATGCAGCAGTAGAACTTGAAAATATGGTGTTTCCTGTTTATAGAGTGTGTGACGCTAGGATTGTACTTAACATTCTCAGAGAAGCCTTTATGGCAAAGGGAAGACATGTTAATTGTTATGACACCCTTTGTTACAAACATGGGTATTTACCATGTGCTGGAAGCACTGGGATTTGGAAATATGCATCTAGACGTTTATCATTGCAAGATAATCTCTTTTCCAAGAAGGGAATCGTTTCCTGAAGCCATCTTCTGCAAGCTCTGTAGTTTGATAAAACTGCAGCTAGATAGTGTTTAGTCATACTTGGGAATTAAAAGTTGTATCTAGTACACTCTAGTGTCGTGTTCCTGTAATAGTACCTTTTCTACTGCATCTTTCAAGAATATTTTTTGTAGGATGTTTGTTTTGTTCCATCATTTTTTTGTATAACTGTACAATATCTCAACTTGACTAGTTTTAGTACACTTGTCAGTTATAGAAGGCCACTTTGGAAAGAAGTTGATTTCTCTGCCTCTGACTGAATGCTGTGGAGACAAGCTTAAATAGTAATTTGCTGCTTGGAGCTTAGCCTGTACCTCAAAAGAATAATTTAACTTACCCTGTAAGCATCTGCTTTTCAGAGTATCGTTGTAGATTCACATGCTCTGCACACTCCCACCATCTAGTGTTGGGCTCACATGTTCGCAAACTGTTTTTCTTCAAAGAATGTTTCGAGTACTGAGGTATGGAATGACTTGTCCATTCTTTGGTAATAAACATGGGCATCAGCTTCATGGTTAGGATTTTTTTTCGTACATGAGGAGAGGTTAAGTATGACGCTACTAGTAAATTAAAGAATGGTGAGCATGCGTATTTGAGTGAAAAGGTGTGTAATTCTTTTCATTCCCCTCCAAAAAGTGGTCCTAACTAAGTATTAAGTATTTCATTTGAGCAACTGTAGGGTTCTTAACCTAAGTACTCTAAAGATTGCCACTGAAGAGCACTACACAGAGCCAAGAGTACTGGCACTTCTATTTTTAAGACAACTGCTTTCTATATGTGCAGTTGACTGGCATACTCCGGTTTCTTGGGATGAATCATCACTTTAGAGATTGGGTTTTCCGCGTGATTTCAATAGCTTGTCCCCCCTTATTTAAAGTATTAGATTTGGGGTCATCGTTGATTTGGTTCAGAAGCTTGTGCAGACAAAACAAAGTTCACGAGGGCTAGACATACGGACTAGTTTCAGCAGGTTGGTGTGATATGTTGATGATTTGGCAGCAAGGATATGCTTTCCATCTTATCAGGAATGTACACATGATTAAACAACATTCGTTAGATTGGCCTAATCCTTCCAAACATGGCTGGGTAGGGCTCAAACAGTTTGGCATTCATGACACAGGAAATATGGTAATCAGTTAGCTGCAGCCCCAACGTAAATTTTTGTTTGACTTGAAGCAGATGTTAAGAAACGGAGTACATCGTGCTCCAGGCCAATGCCATATTTCTGAAAGTGCTGCAAAGATCAGTGAAATGTAGGCATTAATTAGCCAACAGGTTAAGTACAGATAGATGTTTCTGTAGACATGTCCCCAATACTACTGCCATACATCTACAGAATATACAGGCAGCCGAACTGAGGCAGACTATGAACTCCAGAACCTGCATTTCTTTACCATGGATATGTTAAAATAGTCATCATAGTTGGCCATGGAACAAGCCACATTTAGTGAAGAAAACATTTGTGGTAAAGCAAACATAAAAACTCTTCTAGATATACGCATTTGCAGCCTTTAGGTCCAGAATTGGTCAGAATTATTTTATCCTTTCACTAGTACCTGTAATAAATCATTTTCTGGGAAAGAAGCATAGGCTTCATTTCCTGTTTTCATAGAAGTCTCCTAGCAGAAGTTTTATTTTGAATTTAGGTGCTTTTTTCCCTTTGGTTGATTTTTTTTAAAAAGACGCATAACCACTTTACATAATTTTCATCACCTAATTATCTTTTGTAATACTTCACCATTCTTTAGAGATTGTGATAACTCGCCCAAAGGAATGCTGCATTGTGGAAAAGTGAGGAAGTAATTGTTTCCTGGTGACAGGTGTAGTGCCAGTAGATGTTTCCGTTCGGACTTGCTGCTTTGGAGGCTAATGATGCTGCAAGTGGGGGTGGAAGGTAGATTGACCCTTCTGATGTTAGGGGCATCCCTTACCCCCCGTTTTACGTGGATACAAACATGACATTCTTTAAGGCCTACCTTAATTGTTTCAGCCTCAGTAATCTGAAAGAATGAAACCCAAGAGGGGAAGGGCACTGCATAATTAGTACATGCAGCAGCCATGCCACTTGCAGCTTTCCCAGGATTATGTTCAGCTGGCCCAGAGAAAATGTATACCTCCTACACTAGGGGAGACCTTTCATGTATGCAGATCGAGCACATGCCTCTGCTGCAGAGAACTTGTCTGGGCCAGTACCTAACATGATTGCAGTAAGGAAGGTCCTACTTCGCTATGCATAATGGGACTATGGCAACAGACTAAGTCTAACTCGTTGCTCACAAGTAACCCCCTCCCTGCAGTTCTGCTCATAAGAACACCACTGTACACTTTATAGCTTCCAACAACGCACCATTATATTTTGCTGCATCTTTTTCTTCTCAGTCTGCAGCTGCTGGCATCGCTCCTCTTCCTCTTCTACTCTGGACTCCAAATCATGCAGGATCTCCTCCAACTCCTGCTTCTTGGCAGACAGACGTGCACGCATCTCTTCTGCTTCAGCACACAACTCCGTCTCAGCCTGGAGCTGCTCTTGAAGCGCATTCTTCTCAGCAGACAGCTGCAGCAAACATGAAGCAAGAGGGTCATTACCGCAGGCTTTGACGTGTCACCACTACTTGCCACTTAATATCAACATTGATGCCCTATGAGCTACACTCACCTCCAGACAAATAGTGGTACCGTAGGAGCTATACTTCACTATGATCTTCTTGGGGCTATGTAACTTCAGCAGCAATGAGTGCTTGCTGCAGCAAGTGTCACGGTAAACGCTCCCTTTTTTTTGTCATGTTTTTTTTTTTTTTTTTTTACTACAGCAGCACTTACAAGCACACCACTAGGTGTCACTCAGAGCGAATCGCACATACCTCTGTGTGGACTGTTAGTTTATGCAGAACTCTGGTAGTGCCCATCAGTTGCCTCTGCAGAGTACCAGGAGGCTGTGTTGCTCACACTCACCTGCATATGCTCGCTCTCTAGGTCCTTGATTCTCTGCTCTGTGGCCTGCTGTCGCTCCATGGCTTTCTGCAGCTCCTCCTCTTTCGCTATCATCTCCTCCTCCTGCCTGCTCACCTGCAGCAAAGGCTTCACCTAAAGGGGTGCAACACATTCAAGGACAGTCATGAAGGGAGCGGGCACTGAGAACATCACCACAGACATCTGAAAACTCATAGTCCTATTAAAGGGTAAAGTGTAACAAAGGGGGCCTAGGTAGAGTGAGGGGTGATGCACATGGCATGCTGATGGGGCAGAATGAAAGCTCAATCCTGTCATCACTGGGGAGACCGCGTTAGATACACAAGGAGCTAAATGTACTGGTGACCATAAGATACAATGGACATTTGTGGGTCAAGGGGCTTGAGTGAGGGGATTGTAGGGGTATCCGTCAGCAGCATTGTCTGGGCACCACTGGTAAGATGGTTACAAACTTGTGTGGGTTAATGCAATGGTTAGGATTTTGCCAGACTTCAGCCCAACCATAGTCCGCTACTCTAAATACAATTCCAGCTTGCAGTTTAGGAAGAGGACTCCGTAAACCTTCAGTCCAAGATAGATGCCACCTGGTTCATCGTAGAACCTATCAGTACTATACAAGGAAGCCAAAGCAGCCTGACCCCCTCCCCCCCCCTCAAAGGAGGACGTGGGCATTGAGGTACAATTATGCATACCTTGGTGAATAGCCGCCACCATTGCCAGTTGCGAAGCTTTAGGTACGCAGCACAGTTCCTCTGGATAACCTTCATAGCTGTCAGCTGCTGCTGTCTTTTGGAAAAGGCCCTTTAAAAAAAAAAGAAAGAAAAAAAAATAGCAATTACTTTACAGTAGGGATTTTCTTCTGTGGTGCAGCTGATATTGCCTCCGGAGTGCCTTGCTATTCATAACCCATAATATGGCTTGCATCGAGTGTTATTGGTGACCACACTTTTCCTTTAACAGGCTTACCCTGATCTTCCACTAGTCTGTATTTCATCTTTTCCTAACTCTGCTGCCCACCCTCTTGCTCATCCAATTACTGCCACTCGCTTCCCCCCTCCCCCCACCCACAGTTACCCTGATCCAAAAACACAAAACTGACGGGTTTTAAGTATCTGAATAAGTACTCAAGTGCACAATCTATACACCATTACCTAAACTTTTGAGATAGGGGGGGAAACACTAAAGTAAATTGGTATTCCCGAGTATCAATTAATGATTTACATGTAACAATTGTGATCTCGAAGCTGTGAGATTCACATGCAATGCGTTATTCTGCTATCTAGCTATTGGAATCAAGACATTTTTACTAAAAAATAATTTTCAATTTTGGGCATATAAGACAAATCAGGAGCCAGCAGTACCTCACACGATGTTAAGAAAATCTATAATACCCGAATATTGTAGTTGTATTTATATAGCGCTTACTACCCTGGACGAGGCTCTGAAGCATGCTACTCCGAAGCGCAAGAGGAATTAGTGATGGATTAGTATAGGGAAATTTGAGAACAGTATTAATATTAGTATGAGTTAATCGGAGTAGAGGATATGTGAGTTTGTTAGATTGACAAGAGTAATGGAGGAATAGAGGAGGAAAGAATCCAGAAGTGTTAAATGGGAACTTATATTAATAGGATGATGCTTGGGATGAGTAAAGGATAGATGGAGGAGGTAAGTCTGTAGAAAGGGGTTAGTGAGATCATAGTAATAGAAGGGGTTTTCGATGAGGCAAAGGTAAGTTAAATGAGGGAGAACGTTCTAGGGTTGTTTGGGAGATCTTAGTAGTAAACAGGTTTAGGGTGCGGTAGAGGAGGGAAGAGTTTAAGCAGCATTATTTTGAGTCAGTGGGAATGGAGGATAGATAGAGACATAGGGTGATGAGGAAACAGTAAAGCTTCGAGTACATTTTCTTTTATTTACTGTATTTCATTTTATTTTTTTCTCTTGTACAGTAGGACTAGAGTAATAAGTAGATATGTAAATACATAGTAAGGAATATAATAGGTATAATACGAGATGTAAGGTTGTATTGTATAAACAGACTTTCACGACTTGCAATATTTGATGTTACTTTATAGGTGTACTTTTCTAAAATTCATCTTTCCATAATGTTTCAATAGCGAAATGTTTGCTGTTAAAATAGTTAACATTTGCTCATTGTGACATCAAAAAAAGAAAGGAGGGATTCATAATTATCTAATATACCAACTTATCTAGGAGCTATCCAATGACCTATGAACACGTTAAGCATTATATATCTATAGATATATCTATATCTGGAAAATGTCACTTAACCAGTGTACATCTCTTCGTGGCATGAGACGCTGCAGATTCACATGCTGTGCATTATCCTGCCATCTAGTGTTGGGCTCGGAGTGTTACAAGTTGCTTTTCTTCAAAGAAGTCCTTTCGAGTCACGAGATCGAGGGACTCCTCCCATTTCGGATCCATCGCGCATGGGCGTCAACTCCATCTTAGATTGTTTTCCCCGCAGAGGGTGAGGTAGGAGTTGTGAATATACTAAATGTGCCCATGCAATAGAGTAGGTATGTATATAATGTGTATTAAAATAATATTTATTTACAAATTTACAATTTTCATCCAACTTATAACGGCTACAGGCTCCCGGGGAGGTGGGAGGGCGCATGTGAATCTGCAGCGTCTCATGCCAAGAACAGATGTACACTGGGTAAGTGACATTTTCCGTTCGATGGCATGTGTAGCTGCAGATACACATGCTGTGCATAGACTAATAAGCAGTAATCTCCCCAAAAAGCGGTGGTTTAGCCTGTAGGAGTTGAAGTTTGAAATGTTCTTATTACAGCCTGTCCTACTGTGGCTTGTTGTGTTAACACATCTACACAATAATGCTTCGTGAATGTATGAGGCGTACACCAGGTGGCTGCCTTACAAATTTCTGTCATAGGTATATTTCCCAGAAAAGCCATTGTGGCGCCTTTTTTCCTAGTGGAATGCGCTCTTGGTGTAATAGGTAGATCTCTTTTTGCTTTAATATAGCAAGTTTGAATACATTTAACTATCCATCTGGCAATGCCTTTGTTTGGACATAGGATTACCTGCATGAGGTTGTTGAAAGGCTATGAACAATTGTTTTGTTTAACAAAATTGTTTTGTTCTGTCAATATAATACATTAGTGCTCTCTATGTCTAATGTATGTAAGGCTCTTTCGGCTACTGAGTCTGGTTGTGGAAAGAAGACTGGGAGTTCCACTGTTTGGTTTAGGTGGAATGGTGATATAACCTTTGGTAGGAATTTGGGATTTGTATGGAGAACCACTTTATATTTATGTATTTGTATAAAGGGTTCTTGTATAGTAAATGCTTGTATCTCACTTACTCTTCTAAGTGATATGATAGCTATTAGAAAGGCTACTTTCCAAGTTAAGTATTGCATTTCACAAGAGTGCATGGGTTCAAATGGTGGTCCCATGAGTTGTGTTAATACAATATTAAGGTTCCACGAAGGTACTGGTGGTGTTCTCGGGGGTATGATTCTCTTTAATCCCTCCATAAATGCTTTTATGACTGGGATTATAAAAAGCGATGTTGAATGTGTAATTTGCAGATAGGCAGATCTTGCTGTGAGATTTATTTTAATTGAAGAGAATGCTAGTTTTGACTTTTGTAAGTGTAATAAGTAGCTTACAATGTCCTTTGTGGAAGCATGTAGTGGTTGAATTTCATTATTGTGGCAGCAATAAACAAATCTTTTCCATTTGTTTGCATAACAATGTCTTGTAGTAGGTTTTCTAGCTTGTTTAATGACCTCCATATATTCTTGTGTATGGTCTAAGTGTCCAAATTCTAAGACTTCAGGAGCCAGATTGAGCGATGCTGGATTTGGGTGTCTGATCTGTTTGTGTTAACAGATCTGGCCTGTTTGGCAATTTGATGTGAGGTACTACCGATAGGTCCAGCAATGTTGTGCACCACGGTTGTCGAGCCCAAGTTGGTGCTATAAGAATTAGTTTGAGTTTGTTTTGACTTTGTTTACCAGATAAGGAATGAGTGGGAGAGGGGGAAAAGTGTAAGCAAATATCCCTGACCAACTGATCCATAACGCATTGCCCTTGGACTGAGGATGTGAGTACCTGGACGCAAAGTTTTGGCATTTTATGTTTTCTTTTGCTGCAAATAGGTCTATTCTTGGCTTTCCCCAGCGTAGAAAGTAATCTTGTAGGATCTGGGGATGAATTTCCCATTTGTGTGTTTGTTGGTGATCTCGACTGAGATTGTCGGCCAACTGGTTCTGTATGCCTGGGATGTATTGTGCTATTAGGCGAATGTGATTGTGAATTTCCCAATGCCAAATTTTCTGTGCTAAGAGACAGTTGTGACGAGTGTCCCCCTCCTGGTTTATTGAGGTAATACATTGTTGTCAAAACAGACAACATGACAAGAATGTGTTTGTGGGTTATTATCGGTTGAAATGCTTTTAATGCTAGAAACACTGCCAACAGTTGTAACTGATTTATGTGTAGTTGTTTTTGTTGATTGCCCCATTGTCCCTATATGCTGTGCTGGTGGAGGTGTGCTCCCCACCCCATCATGGAAGCATCTGTTGTGATCACGTCTTGAGGCACTGGGTCTTGGAATGGCCGCCCTTGGTTTAAATTTATAGTGTAGGAAGTTGGCTCTGTATGCATAATTTCAAAGTAAGGAATAGTATGCACAGAGTCCAAGGGTTCCCCTTAGAGGTAAGATAGTGTCAAAAAGAGATAATACTAATGCTCTATTTTGTGGTAGTGTGGTAGTGTGGTCAAGCAGTAGGCTTATCAAAGGAGTAGTGTTAAGCATTTGTTGTACACAGGCAATAAATGAGGCACACAGAGACAATTCCAGGCCAATAGGTTTTTGTATAGAAAAATATATTTTTAGTTTATTTTAAGAACCACAGGTTCAAATTTTACATGTAATACTTCAAATGAAAGGTATTGCAGGTAAGTACTTTAGGAACTTTGAATAATCACAATAGCATATATACTTTTCAAATAAATCACATATAGCTATTTTAAAACTAGACACTTAGTGCAATTTTCAACAGTTCCTGGGGGAGGTAAGTATTTGTTAGTTTTTGTAGGTAAGTAAACCACCTACGGGGTTCAAGTTTGGGTCCAAGGTAGCCCACCGTTGGGTGTTCAGAGCAACCCCAAAGTTACCACACCAGCAGCTCAGGGCCGGTCAGGTGCAGAGTTCAAAGTGGTGCCCAAAACGCATAGGCTTCAACGACGAAGGGGGTGCCCCGGTTCCAGTCTGCAAGCAGGTAAATACCTGCGTCTTCGGAGGGCAGACCAGGGGGGTTTTGTAGGGCACCGGGGGGGACACAAGTTAGCACAGAAAGTACACCCTCAGCAGCACGGGGGTGGCCGGGTGCAGAGTGCAAACACGTCGGGTTTCCAATGTAAATCAATGGGAGACCAAGGGGTCTCTTCAGCGATGCAGGCAGGCAAGGGGGGGCTCCTCGGGGTAGCCACCACCTGGGCAAGGGAGAGGGCCTCCTGGGGGGTCACTCCTGCACTGGAGTTCCAATCTTTCAGGTCCTGGGAGCTGCGGGTGCAGTATCTTTTCCAGGCGTCAGGATCTGGGAGTCAGGCAGTCGCGGTCAGGGGGAGGCTCGGGATTCCCTCTGCAGGCGTCGCTGTGGGGGCAACTGGCTACTCACGGTCTCTTAGTCGCTGGGGAGTCCTCCCTGAAGTGTTTGTTCTCCACAAGTCGAGCAGGGGGCGTCGGGTGCAGAGTTGCAAGTCTCACGCTTCCGGCGGGAAACGCAGTTGTCTTGAAGTTGCTTCTTTGGAAACAAAGTTGCAGTCTTGGGTGAACAGAGCCGCTGTCCTCAGGAGTTTCTTGGTCCCTCTAGAGCAGGGCAGTCCTGAGGATTCAGAGGTCGCTGGTCCTGGGGAAAGCGTCGCTGGAGAAGTGTCTTTTCGAAGTGGGGAGACAGGCCGGTAGAGCTGGGGCCAAAGCAGTTTGTGTCTCCGTCTTCTCTGCAGGGTTTTTCAGCTCAGCAGTCTTCTTCTTAGGTTGCAGGAATCTGAGTTCCTAGGTTCAGGGGAGCCCCTAAATACAGAATTTAGGGGTGTGTTTAGGTCAGGGAGGGCAGTAGCCAATGGCTACTAGCCCTGAGGGTGGCTACACCCTCTTTGTGCCTCCTCCCAAGGGGAGGGGGTCACATTCCTATCGATTCCTAAAAGTCAGAGTCACTTCAGCTCAGATTGCCTTAGGGGCTGTCCTGACTGGTCAGTGACTCCTCCTTGTTTTTCTCATTATCTCCTCCGGCCTTGCTGCCAAAAGTGGGGCTGTGGCCAGAGGGGGCGGGCAACTCGACTAGCTGGAATGCCCCGTGGTGCTGTAACAAAGGGGGTGAGCCTTTGAGGCTCACCGCCAGGTGTTACAGCTCCTGCAAGGGGGAGGTGATAAGCATCTCCACCCAGTGCAGGCTTTGTTACTAGCCATAAAGTGACAAAGGCACTCTCCCCATGTGGCCAGCAACATGCCTCGAGTGTGGCAGGCTGCTAAAACCAGTCAGCCTACATGGGTAGTTGGTTAAGGTTTCAGGGGGCACCTCTAAGGTGCCCTCTGGGGTGTATGTTACAATAAAATGTACACTGGCATCGGTGTGCATTTATTGTGCTGAGAAGTTTGATACCAAACTTCCCAGTTTTCAGTGTAGCCATTATGGTGCTGTGGAGTTCTGGGAGTCTGTCATACACGACCATATACTCTTATGGCTACCCTGCACTTGTAAGGTTTTGCTTAGACACTGTAGGGGCACAGTGCTCATGCACTGGTGCCCTCACCTATGGTATAGTGCACCCTGCCTTAGGGCTGTAAGGCCTGCTAGAGGGGTGACTTATCTATACTGCATAGGCAGTGTGAGGTTGGCATGGCACCCTGAGGGGAGTGCCATGTCAACTTACTCGTTTTGTCCTCACCAGCACGCACAAGCTGGCAGGCAGTGTGTCTGTGCTGAGTGAGGGGTCCCCAGGGTGGCATAAGACATGCTGCAGCCCTTAGGAGACCTTCCCTGGCATCAGGCCGTTGGTACCAGGGGTACCAGTTACAAGGGACTTACCAGGATGCCAGGGTGTGCCAATTGTGAAAACAAAAGTACAGGTTAGGGAAAGAACACTGGTGCTGGGGCCTGGTTAGCAGGCCTCAGCACACTTTCAAATCAAAACATATCAGCAAAGGCAAAAAGTCAGGGGGTAACCATGCCAAGGAGGCATTTCCTTACATATAGGGTTCCACCATTGAAGCGAGAAGTGTGTCTGGCTGTCTACGAACACTAGATCTTGGAGTTGACCCTGTGCTTGTGTCCATTGTTTTGCTAGGCACTGTTGTAAAGGCCGCATGTGTAATCTTGCGTTTGGGACAATGGATATGCATGAAGACATGCCTAGAAGTTTCATCACAAACCTTACTGGGTAGTGTTGGTTTGGTTGTATGCTTGATGTTATATTTTGGAACGCATGTACCCTTTGTGGACTTGGAGTGGCAATCGCTTTTTGTGTGTTGAGTGTTGCTCCCAAGTACTGTTGTATCTGGGATGGTTGTAGATGTGATTTTTGGTAATTTATAGTAAACCCTAGTTTGTGTAGAGTTTCTGTAGGAAGTTGGCTCTGTATGTGCTATTTCAAAGTAAGGAATAGTATGCACAGAGTCCAAGGGTTCCCCTTAGAGGTAAAATAGTGGTAAAAGAGATAATACTAATGCTCTATTTTGTGGTAGTGTGGTCGAGCAGTAGGCTTATCCAAGGAGTAGTGTTAAGCATTTGTTGTACATACACAGACAATAAATGAGGTACACACACTCAGAGACAAATCCAGCCAATAGGTTTTGTTATAGAAAAATATCTTTTCTTAGTTTATTTTAAGAACCACAGGTTCAAATTTAACATGTAATATCTTGTTTGAAAGGTATTGCAGGTAAGTACATTAGGAACTTTGAATCATTTCAATTGCATGTATACTTTTCAAGTTATTCACAAATAGCTACTTTAAAAGTGGACACTTAGTGCAATTTTCACAGTTCCTGGGGGAGGTAAGTTTTTGTTAGTTTTACCAGGTAAGTAAGACACTTACAGGGTTCAGTTCTTGGTCCAAGGTAACCCACCGTTGGGGGTTCAGAGCAACCCCAAAGTTACCACACCAGCAGCTCAGGGCCGGTCAGGTGCAGAGTTCAAAGTGGTGCCCAAAACGCATAGGCTAGAATGGAGAGAAGGGGGTGCCCCGGTTCCGGTCTGCTTGCAGGTAAGTACCCGCGTCTTCGGAGGGCAGACCAGGGGGGTTTTGTAGGGCACCGGGGGGGACACAAGCCCACACAGAAATTTCACCCTCAGCAGCGCGGGGGGCGGCCGGGTGCAGTGTAGAAACAAGCGTCGGGTTTGCAATGTTAGTCTATGAGAGATCAACGGATCTCTTCAGCGCTGCAGGCAGGCAAGGGGGGGCTTCCTCGGGGAAACCTCCACTTGGGCAAGGGAGAGGGACTCCTGGGGGTGACTTCTGCAGTGAAAGTCCGGTCCTTCAGGTCCTGGGGGCTGCGGGTGCAGGGTCTTTTCCAGGCGTCGGGACTTCGGTTTCAGAGAGTCGCGGTCAGGGGAAGCCTCGGGATTCCCTCTGCAGGCGGCGCTGTGGGGGCTCAGGGGGGACAGGTTTTGGTACTCACAGTCGTAGAGTAGTCCGGGGGTCCTCCCTGAGGTGTTGGTTCTCCAGCAGCCGGGTCAGGGTCGCCGGGTGCAGTGTTGCAAGTCTCACGCTTCTTGCGGGGAGATTGCAGGGTTCTTTAAAGCTGCTTCTCGAAACAAAGTTGCAGTCTTTTTGGAGCAGGTCCGCTGTCCTCGGGAGTTTCTTGTCGTCGTCGAAGCAGGGCAGTCCTCAGAGGATTCAGAGGTCGCTGGTCCCTTTGGAAGGCGTCGCTGGAGCAGAGTTCTTTGGAAGGCAGGAGACAGGCCGGTGAGTTTCTGGAGCCAAGGCAGTTGTTGTCTTCTGGTCTTCCTCTGCAGGGGTTTTCAGCTGGGCAGTCCTTCTTGTTGTTGCAGGAATCTAATTTTCTAGGGTTCAGGGTAGCCCTTAAATACTAGATTTAAGGGCGTGTTTAGGTCTGGGGGGTTAGTAGCCAATGGCTACTAGCCCTGAGGGTGGGTACACCCTCTTTGTGCCTCCTCCCAAGGGGAGGGGGTCACAATCCTAACCCTATTGGGGGAATCCTCCATCTGCAAGATGGAGGATTTCTAAAAGTTAGAGTCACCTCAGCTCAGGACACCTTAGGGGCTGTCCTGACTGGCCAGTGACTCCTCCTTGTTGCTTTCTTTGTTCCCTCCAGCCTTGCCGCCAAAAGTGGGGGCCGTGGCCGGAGGGGGCGGGCAACTCCACTAAGCTGGAGTGCCCTGCTGGGCTGTGACAAAGGGGTGAGCCTTTGAGGCTCACCGCCAGGTGTTACAGCTCCTGCTTGGGGGAGGTGTTAGCATCTCCACCCAGTGCAGGCTTTGTTACTGGCCTCAGAGTGACAAAGGCACTCTCCCCATGGGGCCAGCAACATGTCTCTAGTGTGGCAGGCTGCTGGAACCAGTCAGCCTACACAGATAATCGGTTAAGTTTCAGGGGGCACCTCTAAGGTGCCCTCTGTGGTGTAGTTTACAATAAAATGTACACTGGCATCAGTGTGCATTTATTGTGCTGAGAAGTTTGATACCAAACTTCCCAGTTTTCAGTGTAGCCATTATGGTGCTGTGGAGTTCGTGTAAAACAGACTCCCAGACCATATACTCTTATGGCTACCCTGCACTTACAATGTCTAAGGTTTTGCTTAGACACTGTAGGGGTACAGTGCTCATGCACTGGTACCCTCACCTATGGTATAGTGCACCCTGCCTTGGGGCTGTAAGGCCTGCTAGAGGGGTGTCTTACCTATACTGCATAGGCAGTGAGAGGCTGGCATGGCACCCTGAGGGGAGTGCCATGTCGACTTACTCGTTTTGTCCTCACTAACACACACAAGCTGGCAAGCAGTGTGTCTGTGCTGAGTGAGAGGTCTCCAGGGTGGCATAAGACATGCTGCAGCCCTTAGAGACCTTCCTTGGCATCAGGTCCCTTGGTACTAGAAGTACCAGTTACAAGGGACTTATCTGGATGCCAGGGTCTGCCAATTGTGGATACAAAAGTACAGGTTAGGGAAAGAACACTGGTGCTGGGGCCTGGTTAGCAGGCCTCAGCACACTTTCAATTGTAAACATAGCATCAGCAAAGGCAAAAAGTCAGGGGGCAACCATGCCAAGGAGGCATTTCCTTACAGTTTCTATAACATATTGCGTGTGAAGACTGTTGAGTCCTGGTTTTTATTAGCCAGTCGTCTAAGTACCGGAATACGTGCATGTGCTTTTTCCTTATGTGAGCTGCTACTACTGCAAGGAATTTTGTGAATACCCTTGGGGCTGTTATCCCGAATGGTAAGGCTTTGAATTGATAGTGCATGCCGTGTATTACAAACCTTAAGTATTTTCTGTGGGAAGGATGTACGGGTATGTGAAAGTAGACATCCTTGAGATCTAATGCTGACATGTAGTCCTCTTTTTTGAGTAAGGGAACCACGTCTTGAAGTGTTACCATGTGGAAGTGATCCGATTTGATGAAGAGATTCAGCGTTCTGAGGTCTAATATGGTCTTAACGTTTTGTCTTTCTTTGGTATTAGGAAATAGAAAGTAGACGCCTGTTCCTTTTTGATGGTTGGGTACTAACTCTATTGCTTGTTTTTGTAACAATGCTTGGACTTCTATTTGTAACAGGTATAAATGTTGTTTGGACATTGTGTGCTCTTGGGGTCACATCTGGTGGGAAATTTATGAATTCTATGCAATAACCATGTTGGATAATGGCTAGGACCCATGCATCCGTAGTTGTGTGTCCAGTTTTTGTAGAATGCAGTAAGTCTCTCTCTCTCCCTCCCCCCCCCCTCCCCCCTCCCCCCCCCCCCCCACCCCCCTCCCCCCCCCCCAGTGTTAAGTGTGGGGTTTGTGACATTGAAGTCACTGTTTGGTTTGACTTGACTTGTTTTAGGGGTTTGGAATTTTCCCCTTGCTCTTGGAATTGTCCACCCTTATATGAGCCTCAAAACCCTCCTCTCTGGTATTGTCCCTGATAGGTGGGCCTGGTTTGAGAGGTGGGAGGTTCTGGTGTTTGCATACGAAACCCCCCTCTAAACTGTGGCTTTCTAAATGTGGCTCTGCTTTGTGGGGAGTAGAGCACGCCCAAGGCTTTAGCCGTGTCTGTGTCCTTTTTTAATTTTTGAATTGCTGTGTCCACCTTTGGCCCAAGCAATTGTTCCTGGTTGAAAGGCATGTTTAACACAGCCTGTTGGATTTCTGGCTTGAATCATGAGCTCCGTTACCATGCATGCCTGCAAATGGTTACCGCAGTGTTGACTGTTCGTGCTGCTGTGTCTGCAGAGTCTAATGCGGACCTTATTTGGTTGTTGGATATTGCTTGTCCTTCCTCAACAACCTGTTGGGCACGTTTCTGGTGTTCTTTGGGCAAGTGCTGTATAATGTGTTGCATCTCGTCCCAGTGTGCCCTGTCGTAGCAAGCCAGTAAGGCTTGCGAGTTTGCGATTCGCCATTGATTGGCTGCCTGTGCTGCCATCTGTTTGCCTGCCGCATCAAACTTTCTACTCTCCTTGTCAGGTGGTGGAGCGTCTCCTGATGGAGTTTGCCCTCTTTCTTGCTGCCCCTACAACTACTGAGTCTGGCGTAAGCTGCTGTGTTATAAACACAGGGTCCGTTGGGGGAGGTTTGTATTTTTTCTCCACCCTAGGTGTGATCGCCCTTCCTTTCACTGGCTCCTGGAAGACCTGTTTTGCGTGCTTAAGCATGTCTGGGAGCATTGGCAGACTGGTAGGCAGTGTGGGTGGACGCCAAGGTGTTGAATAGGAAATCATCCTCTATTGGCTCTGAATGCATTGCGACATTATGGAATGTAGCTGCCTGTAAGGAAATGCCTCCTTGGCATGGTTATCCCCTGACTTTTTGCCTTTGCTGATGCTATGTTTTGAATTGAAAGTGTGCTGAGGCCTGCTAACCAGGCCCCAGCACCAGTGTTCTTTCCCTAACCTGTACTTTTGATTCCACAATTGGCACACCCTGGCACCCAGATAAGTCCCTTGTAACTGGTACCTCTGGTACCAAGGGCCCTGATGCCAGGGAAGGTCTCTAAGGGCTGCAGCATGTATTATGCCACCCTAGAGACCCCTCACCCAGCACAGACACACTGCTTACCAGCTTGTGTGTGCTAGTGAGAACAAAATGAGTAAGTCGACATGGCACTCCCCTCAGGGTGCCATGCCAGCCTCTCACTGCCTATGCAGTATAGGTAAGACACCCCTCTAGCAGGCCTTACAGCCCTAAGGCAGGGTGCACTATACCATAGGTGAGGGCACCAGTGCATGAGCACTGTGCCCCTACAGTGTCTAAGCAAAACCTTAGCCATTGTAAGTGCAGGGTAGCCATAAGAGTATATGGTCTGGGAGTCTGTTTTACACGAACTCCACAGCACCATAATGGCTACACTGAAAACTGAGAAGTTTGGTATCAAACTTCTCAGCACAATAAATGCACACTGATGCCAGTGTACATTTTATTGTAAAATGCACCACAGAGGGCACCTTAGAGGTGCCCCCTGAAACTTAACCGACTATCTGTGTAGGCTGACTGGTTCCAGCAGCCTGCCACACTAGAGACATGTTGCTGGCCCCATGGGGAGAGTGCCTTTGTCACTCTGAGGCCAGTAACAAAGCCTGCACTGGGTGGAGATGCTAACACCTCCCCCAGGCAGGAGCTGTAACACCTGGCGGTGAGTCTCAAAGGCTCACCCCTTTGTCACAGCACCGTAGGACACTCCAGCTAGTGGAGTTGCCCGCCCCCTCCGGCCCCGGCCCCCACTTTTGGCGGCAAGGCCGGAGAAAATAATGAGAATAACAAGGAGGAGTCACTGGCCAGTCAGGACAGCCCCTAAGGTGTCCTGAGCTGAGGTGACTAACTTTTAGAAATCCTCCATCTTGCAGATGGAGGATTCCCCCAATAGGATTAGGGATGTGACCCCCTCCCCGTGGGAGGGGGCACAAAGAGGGTGTACCCACCCTCAGGGCTAGTAGCCATTGGCTACTAACCCCCCAGACCTAAACACGCCCTTAAATTTAGTATTTAAGGGCTCTCCCTGAACCTAGAAACTAGATTCCTGCAACAACAAGAAGGACTGCCTAGCTGAAAACCCCTGCAGAGGAAGACCAGAAGACAACAACTGCCTTGGCTCCAGAAACTCACCGGCCTGTCTCCTGCCTTCCAAAGAACTCTGCTCCAGCGACGCCTTCCAAAGGGACCAGCGACCTCTGAATCCTCTGAGGACTGCCCTGCTTCGACGACGACAAGAAACTCCCGAGGACAGCGGACCTGCTCCAAAAAGACTGCAACTTTATCCAAAAGAGCAGCTTTAAAGAACCCTGCAATCTCCCCGCAAGAAGCGTGAGACTTGCAACACTGCACCCGGCGACCCCGACTCGGCTGGTGGAGAACCAACACCTCAGGGAGGACCCCCGGACTACTCTACGACTGTACCAAAACCTGTCCCCCCTGAGCCCCCACAGCGCCGCCTGCAGAGGGAATCCCGAGGCTTCCCCTGACCGCGACTCTCTGAAACCTAAGTCCCGACGCCTGGAAAAGACCCTGCACCCGCAGTCCCCAGGACCTGAAGGACCGGACTTTCACTGCAGAAGTGACCCCCAGGAGTCCCTCTCCCTTGCCCAAGTGGAGGTTTCCCCGAGGAAGCCCCCCCTTGCCTGCCTGCAGCGCTGAAGAGATCCCTTGATCTCTCATTGACTTCCATTGCGAACCCGACGCTTGTTCTAACACTGCACCCGGCTGCCCCCGCGCCGCTGAGGGTGAAATTTCTGTGTGGGCTTGTGTCCCCCCCGGTGCCCTACAAAACCCCCCTGGTCTGCCCCCCGAAGACGCGGGTACTTACCTGCTGGCAGACTGGAACCGGGGCACCCCCTTCTCTCCATTGAAGCCTATGCGTTTTGGGCACCACTTTGAACTCTGCACCTGACCGGCCCTGAGCTGCTGGTGTGGTAACTTTGGGGTTGCTCTGAACCCCCAACGGTGGGCAACCTTGGACCAAGAACTGAACCCTGTAAGTGTCTTACTTACCTGGTAAAACTAACAAAAACTTACCTCCCCCAGGAACTGTGAAAATTGCACTAAGTGTCCACTTTTAAAGTAGCTATTTGTGAATAACTTGAAAAGTATACATGCAATTGAAATGATTCAAAGTTCCTAATGTACTTACCTGCAATACCTTTCAAACAAGATTACATGTTAAATTTGAACCTGTGGTTCTTAAAATAAACTAAGAAAATATATTTTTCTATACAAAACCTATTGGCTGGATTTGTCTGAGTGTGTGTACCTCATTTATTGTCTATGTGTATGTACAACAAATGCTTAACACTACTCCTTGGATAAGCCTACTGCTCGACCACACTACCACAAAATAGAGCATTAGTATTCTCTTTTTACCACTATTTTACCTCTAAGGGGAACCCTTGGACTCTGTGCATGCTATTCCTTACTTTGAAATAGCACATACAGAGCCAACTTCCTACACTGCCCTTGATAGTACCTGCAGTACTGTCCTCTGGAGGTGAAGGCCTTGGGTAGCAATCTGGGCTGTTGTCTGATACCGGAGCATCATATAAGTCCCATGCATCCGGATCATCCTGTGTCATCCCTGTATGGGTCACTGACTGCATTGGGGGTGTCGTTACCAGGGACAGCTGTGGTGAATGAAGTGGAGAAGGTTGTGGCGAAAACCTTGGTGGTGGTGTTTTATCTCTTGCCACCTTTGCCTGCATTTCTGACTCATGAAATGCCAGCTTTCTTTTGGTTTTAATTGGAGGAAGAGTTTGTATTTTCCCAGTCTTTCTGGATATGCAACCTCCTTTGGGTATGGTCTGGTTCCCCATACCTATTTCCTGCTCAAACCTGTGTTTTTGCATTTGGCTGGAAAGTCCTTGCTCTTCCTTGTAAGAGCTTCTTTTCAGCTCCGAAGCTGCTTTTTTCGGTACCGAAGCTTCAGTGAAAGTCTGTAGGAAGTTGGCTCTGTATGTGCTATTTCAAAGTAAGGAATAGCATGCACAGAGTCCAAGGGTTCCCCTTAGAGGTAAAATAGTGGTAAAAATAGATAATACTAATGCTCTATTTTGTGGTAGTGTGGTCGAGCAGTAGGCTTATCCAAGGAGTAGTGTTAAGCATTTGTTGTACATACACATAGACAATAAATGAGGTACACACACTCAGAGGCAAATCCAGCCAATAGGTTTTTGTATAGAAAAATATATTTTCTTAGTTTATTTTAAGAACCACAGGTTCAAATTCTACATGTAATATCTCATTCGAAAGGTATTGCAGGTAAGTACTTTAGGAACTTCAAATCATCAAAATTGCATGTATACTTTTCCAGTTATTCACAAATAGCTGTTTTAAAAGTGGACACTTAGTGCAATTTTCACAGTTCCTAGGGGAGGTAAGTATTTGTTAGGTTAACCAGGTAAGTAAGACACTTACAGGGCTTAGTTCTTGGTCCAAGGTAGCCCACCGTTGGGGGTTCAGAGCAACCCCAAAGTCACCACACCAGCAGCTCAGGGCCGGTCAGGTGCAGAGTTCAAAGTGGTGCCCAAAACACATAGGCTAGAATGGAGAGAAGGGGGTGCCCCGGTTCCGGTCTGCTTGCAGGTAAGTACCCGCGTCTTCGGAGGGCAGACCAGGGGGGTTTTGTAGGGCACCGGGGGGGACACAAGTCCACACAGAAATTTCACCCTCAGCAGCGCGGGGGCGGCCGGGTGCAGTGTAGGAACAGGCGTCGGGTTCGCAATGTTAGTCTATGAGAGATCTCGGGATCTCTTCAGCGCTGTAGGCAGGCAAGGGGGGGATTCCTCTGGGAAACCTCCACTTGGTTAAGGGAGAGGGACTCCTGGGGGTCACTTCTCCAGTGAAAGTCCGGTCCTTCAGGTCCTGGGGGCTGCGGGTGCAGGGTCTCTCCCAGGCGTCGGGACTTTAGGTTCAAAGAGTCGCGGTCAGGGGAAGCCTCGGGATTCCCTCTGCAGGCGGCGCTGTGGGGGCTCAGGGGGGACAGGTTTTGGTACTCACAGTATCAGAGTAGTCCTGGGGTCCCTCCTGAGGTGTTGGATCGCCACCAGCCGAGTCGGGGTCGCCGGGTGCAGTGTTGCAAGTCTCACGCTTCTTGCGGGGAGCTTGCAGGGTTCTTTAAAGCTGCTGGAAACAAAGTTGCAGCTTTTCTTGGAGCAGGTCCGCTGTCCTCGGGAGTTTCTTGTCTTTTCGAAGCAGGGGCAGTCCTCAGAGGATGTCGAGGTCGCTGGTCCCTTTGGAAGGCGTCGCTGGAGCAGGATCTTTGGAAGGCAGGAGACAGGCCGGTGAGTTTCTGGAGCCAAGGCAGTTGTCGTCTTCTGGTCTTCCGCTGCAGGGGTTTTCAGCTGGGCAGTCCTTCTTCTTGTAGTTGCAGGAATCTAATTTTCTAGGGTTCAGGGTAGCCCTTAAATACTAAATTTAAGGGCGTGTTTAGGTCTGGGGGGTTAGTAGCCAATGGCTACTAGCCCTGAGGGTGGGTACACCCTCTTTGTGCCTCCTCCCAAGGGGAGGGGGTCACAAGCCTAACCCTATTGGGGGAATCCTCCATCTGCAAGATGGAGGATTTCTAAAAGTCAGAGTCACCTCAGCTCAGGACACCTTAGGGGCTGTCCTGACTGGCCAGTGACTCCTCCTTGTTTTTCTCATTATCTTCTCCGGCCTTGCCGCCAAAAGTGGGGCCTGGCCGGAGGGGGCGGGCAACTCCACTAGCTGGAGTGTCCTGCTGGGTTGGCACAAAGGAGGTGAGCCTTTGAGGCTCACCGCCAGGTGTGACAATTCCTGCCTGGGAGAGGTGTTAGCATCTCCACCCAGTGCAGGCTTTGTTACTGGCCTCAGAGTGACAAAGGCACTCTCCCCATGGGGCCAGCAACATGTCTCGGTTCGTGGCAGGCTGCTAAAACTAGTCAGCCTACACAGATAGTCGGTTAAGTTTCAGGGGGCACCTCTAAGGTGCCCTCTGTGGTGTATTTTACAATAAAATGTACACTGGCATCAGTGTGCATTTATTGTGCTGAGAAGTTTGATACCAAACTTCCCAGTTTTCAGTGTAGCCATTATGGTGCTGTGGAGTTCGTGTTTGACAGACTCCCAGACCATATACTCTTATGGCTACCCTGCACTTACAATGTCTAAGGTTTTGTTTAGACACTGTAGGGGTACCATGCTCATGCACTGGTACCCTCACCTATGGTATAGTGCACCCTGCCTTAGGGCTGTAAGGCCTGCTAGAGGGGTGTCTTACCTATACTGCATAGGCAGTGAGAGGCTGGCATGGCACCCTGAGGGGAGTGCCATGTCGACTTACTCGTTTTGTCCTCACTAGCACACACAAGCTGGTAGCAGTGTGTCTGTGCTGAGTGAGAGGTCTCCAGGGTGGCATAAGACATGCTGCAGCCCTTAGAGACCTTCCTTGGCATCAGGGCCCTTGGTACTAGAAGTACCAGTTACAAGGGACTTATCTGGATGCCAGGGTCTGCCAATTGTGGATACAAAAGTACAGGTTAGGGAAAGAACACTGGTGCTGGGGCCTGGTTAGCAGGCCTCAGCACACTTTCAATTGTAAACATAGCATCAGCAAAGGCAAAAAGTCAGGGGGCAACCATGCCAAGGAGGCATTTCCTTACAAAGTCTTTTTTGGTTCTGACGTAACTTCTCACCTTGGGTGAGTCGAACTCTCGGTGCAGAGATCGTTCGGAGCCTGAATCTCGACCGAGTCTGATGTCTTCGGCAGTTCTTTGGCCTTTTTCGGTGCCGATGTTTGGTCACCGTCTTCGATGGGTTAGGCCATGGCCTGCTGGCGGTGGCATCCCCTTGGCCTTTACGATCTTTGTGTGAGTCTTGGATGGGGCAGTTTTACTCACTGTTTTCTGCATCATCGCGGGTCGTTCACTTTCGGAATCATCTGAGTCCGTTCCCAGGATGGAAATTCTTTCCTCCTCTTCAACGTCGAGTTGTTCCCTCGGTGTCGAAGCCATCTGTAATCTTCTGGCTCTTCAATTGCGTAGGGTCTTTTTCGATCGAAATGCCCGACAGGCCTCACAAGTATCCTCCCTGTGTTCTGGTGATACACAGATTACAGACCAAGTGTTGGTCTGTATAAGGATACTTCGAGTGCCACTTCGGACAGAAGTGGAAGGGGGTCCGGTCCATTAGTTTTGCCGATGGACGCGGTCGGGCCGACCAGGCCCGGCTGAAGAGTGGAAGCCCCGAAGGGCTGCCGGAGCGCTTCTACTGTCGGTGTCGATACACTAATACTAAAGTGGTACCGAGCGCAAACAATACTGTTGAATTTGATATTTAGCTAACTTTCCTGATTTGAAATACGGAGCGAAGAGGAACACGTCCGAACCCGATGGCGGAAATAAAACAAAGATGGAGTCGACGCCCATGCGCAATGGAACCGAAAGGGAGGAGGAGTTCCTCTGTCTCGTGACTCAAAAATACTTTTTCGAAGAAAAACAACTTGTAACACTCCGAGCCCAACACTAGATGGCAGGATAATGCACAGCATGTGTATCTGCAGCTACACACACAAATTAAACCGCAAGTAAACCACATTTGTTAAGCAAGCTTAAAGAGTGTATATTTTATTATGATATAGTAACTACACATTTCTTAAAGAACTATACATAAAGAATATACACTATAAGATTATATATATTTATCAACACAGGCATATGCAGTCCATTGCTGTTTGGATATGGTGGTCATAAAGGAAAAAGCCAACTCGAGTAGTCTTCTGAAGTCAAGATAGTTATCAGTCGATCTTATATTTGGGGGTAATAAATTCCAAAGATTTGCTGCTTGAACAGAGAAGGATTTACCACCCATTGTCTTTCTTGTGGTGTTTAAGGCAGGGTGCCAATCATTAGGTTTTTGTTCAATGTATTTGGTTAATTTGTTTCTGATAAAAAGCAGTCCTGCTCCATGTATTGTAATAGTATTTATATAGCGCTTGCTACCCCTGACGAGGCGAATCGCTTTTTCGCAAGTAGCACGCTACTTCAAAACCCAAAATTAGTTAGTGGTAGATTAGTGTGGGGAAATATGACTACAGTTTTAGTATTATTATGAGTTAATCTGAGCCGCGGATATGTGAGTTTGTTAGCTGGATTGACTGGAGAGGGGTGGAGAAGGAAAGAATCCTGAAGTGTTAATTGGGAGTTTATGGTAATAGGATTTAGGCTTGGGATGAGTAAAGGGGGGATGGAAGAGTCTGTGGAAAGGTTTAGGGAGATCATAGTAGCAGGGTGAGATAATGAGGGAGAATTTAGTAGGGTTGTTTGGGAGATCATGGTAGTAAAGTGAGGTTTGGGTGAGATATGTGGATGAGGAGTTAAGAGCTTAGGCAGGGTTATTTAGGAGATGAAAGTAGTAGAATGGATTTGGGATGAGTCAGAGTGGGAATGGAGGCTAAATTGATAGAGACATGACATATGGTGATGGGTAGACCAAGTGTGAATTAACATGAGAGCAGGGATTCATAAGTATCTAGTATTAATTTATAACTGGGCTTCTTTTGCCACACCAATTGGTCACCCTGCTGCATATTTTGGTCCCTTCTGCCACATAATTCCAGTGGCCCTGCATATACCTAATGGGCTAAAAAGCTACTGGAATAATTTTTCAAACAGGGCCCTTAAAACACGAACTACTGCCAGGGGCAAAACAAAGGTTCCAGCCATAAGAGCTTACAAATGCACTGAATGGTGAGAGGAGTAATTTTTTGGGGGTCCCCACTAAACTAGGGTGGGGACCCAGAGGTGAACAGACAGAAAGAGTATGCCATGCTGAACGTTTTGGTGGTTGTCCCATTGTCCTAGGACCACCACAGGCTGAGTTATGGGCAAACATGTATTGAAAAAAAAAATGCTTGCAAAGCAATATGGGGCGCGTTTCCAGACTGCAGTGAATTGAAAATGTCACTTACCCAGTGTACATCTGTTCGTGGCATCAGTCGCAGTAGATTCGCATGTTTTGCAATAGCTCGCCATCTGGTGTTGGGCCGGAGTGTTACAAGTTGTTTTTTTCGAAGAAGTCTTTCGAGTCACGGGACCGAGTGACTCCTCCTTTTGTCTCCATTGCGCATGGGCGTCGACTCCATCTTCGATTGTTTTTCCCCGCAGAGGGTGAGGTAGGAGTTGAATTGTAGTAATAGTGCCCATGCAATGGAGTGACTAAGTATGCACCTATTTAAGGTTGAGATGATACATATATAAATAGTTGAACGTAACTTCCAAACTGCTACAGGCTCCCGGGGAGGCGGGTGGGCACAAGCGAATCTACTGCGACTGATGCCACGAACAGATGTACACTGGGTAAGTGACATTTTCAGTTCGATGGCATCTGTCGCTGTAGATACGCATGTTTTGCATAGACTAGTAAGCAGTTATCGCCCCAAAAGCGGTGGATCAGCCTGTAGGAGTGGAAGTAGTCTGAAATAATGTCCTTAATACAGCTTGACCTACTGTGGCTTGTTGTGCGGATAACACGTCTACACAGTAGTGCTTGGTGAATGTGTGAGGCGTAGACCATGTGGCTGCCTTACATATTTCTTGCATTGGGATGTTTCCTAGAAAGGCCATGGTAGCACCTTTCTTTCTGGTTGAGTGTGCCCTTGGTGTAATGGGCAGCTGTCGTTTAGCTTTAAGGTAGCAGATTTGGATGCATTTAACTATCCATCCATGAAGAGGGTTTGTAGGATATGATTTGTGTGATTTGAGCACTCTATTAACGAATGGGCCTTGATTAGCCAGTCGTCTTGATATGGGAACACATGTATTTGCTGCCTTCTTATGTGTGCAGCGACTACCGCTAGACATTTGGTAAAGACTCTTGGTGCGGTTGTTAATCCGAAAGGCAGTACCTTGAATTGGTAATGTATTCCCTTGAATACAAACCTTAGGTATTTCCTGTGCGATGGGTGTATTGGTATATGGAAATAAGCATCCTTGAGGTCTAAAGTTGCCATGTAGTCGTGTAGTTTTAGCAATGGCAATACTTCTTGTAGTGTGACCATGTGAAAGTGGTCTGATTTGATGAGTGTTCACTACTCTGAGGTCTAGGATTGGTCTCAGCGTTTTGTCCTTTGGTATCAGAAAGTACAGTGAGTAAACTCCTGTGTTTATTTGTGTGTTTGGCACTAATTCGATTGCATTCTTTTGCAATAGTGCCTGCACTTCTATCTCCAGGAGATTGGAATGGTGTGTTGTCAGATTTTGTGCTTTTGGTGGTATGTTTGGAGGGAATTGTAGAAATTCTATGCAATAACCATGTTGGATAATTGCGGGAACCCAAGTGTCTGTAGTGATTTCCTCCCATGCTTTGTAATAATGACTTATTCTTCCCCCCACTGGTGTTGTGTGGAGGGGGTGAGTGACATGTGAGTCACTGTTTAGTAGTAGGGGTTTTGGGGCTCTGAAATCTTCCTCTATTCCTAGGGAATTGCCCTCCTCTATATTGTCCCCGAAAACCTCCTCTATACTGTCCCTGGTAACTGGACGGTGTTGCTTGTGAGGTTCTGGCTTGTGTGCTCTGACCCCGAAACCCCCCTCGAAAGGGTGTTATACGGAATGTGCTGTAATTGCCTCTGCTCTGCGGGGAGTAGAGTGCGCCCATGGCTTTGGCAGTGTCCGTATCTTTTTTGAGTTTCTCAATCGCTGTGTCCACTTCTGGACCGAACAGTTCTTTTTCGTTAAAAGGCATATTGAGAACTGCTTGTTGAATCTCTGGTTTAAATCCAGACGTTCGGAGCCATGCATGCCTTCTGATAGTTACAGATGTATTAATTGTCCGTGCAGCTGTATCTGCAGCGTCCATGGAGGAGCGGATCTGGTTGTTGGAAATGGTCTGTCCCTCCTCAACCACTTGTTTTGCCCTATTTTGTAAGTCCTTGGGCAGATGTTCAATAAGATGTTGCATCTCGTCCCAGTGGGCTCTGTCATAGCGCGCAAGTAATGCCTGGGAGTTCGCGATGCGCCACTGGTTTGCAGCTTGTGCTGCGACTCTCTTACCAGCTGCATCGAACTTGCGGCTTTCTTTATCTGGGGGTGGTGCATCTCCAGATGTGTGGGAGTTGGCCCTTTTCCTAGCTGCTCCTACAACGACAGTCTGGTGGCAGCTGTGTAGTGATGAAAACCGGGTCTATAGGAGGCGCCTTATACTTTTTTTCCACCCTTGGTGTGATAGCCCTACTTTTGACCGGCTCCTTAAAGATTTCTTTTGCGTGCCGGAGCATACCAGGGAGCATAGGCAGGCTTTGGTATGAGCTGTGGGTGGAGGAGAGTGTGTTGAATAAAAAATCATCCTCGACCTGTTCTGAGTGGAGGCTTACGTTGCGAAATTGTGCTGCTCTAGCCACCACTTGAGAATACGCGGTGCTGTCCTCTGGTGGAGATGGCTTCGTAGGGTATGCCTCCGGACTGTTATCCGACACTGGGGCGTCGTATAGGTCCCATGCGTCTTGATCTTGGTCACCCTGGCTTATGGTGGTGTGAGCTGGGGAGTGTGATGGAGTTTGTGCTGGTGAGACGTTAATCACGGGCGGAGGAGAGGGTGGTGGGGTAACTCTTTTCACCACTTTTGGTTGTGGTGTCCAGTTTGGAACTCCAACCTTCTCTTTCTTCTAATGGGGGGAAGGGTGCTTATTTTTCCTGTCCCCTGCTGTATGAAAATACGCTTTTGCGTATGGTCCACATCAGTTGATTGTAGCTCTTCCTCAAACCTATGCTTTTGCATTTGGGAGGTTAGCGAGTGCTCTTCTGTATAAGAGCCTGAAGCTGGGTCGCTTGCAGTTTGTTTCGGTATCGAAACCCTGTCTGCGTGTTTTCGGCTCCGAGGTGACTTTTTTGTCTTTTTCGGGGCCGAAACCTCTCGGTGTCGATCTTCGGTGCCGCTGTCTCGGCGTCGAGCCGTGTCCACACCGGCATCTCGGTGTCGAGGCTTGTCTCCAGCACTTTCTCGGTCCCGAGAAGGCTGCGTGCCGGTGTCTCGACCGGAGTCGGACGATCTCGGCACTGTTTGGGCCTTTTTCGGTGCCGACGGTCGGTCACCGAATTTATGGGTGGAGCCATGGCCTGATGGCAGTGGCGTCTCCTGGGCCTTGTAAATCTTCCTCTGTGTGGTTTGACGTCTTACTCACGGTTTGTGTATCGTCGAATCCTTCGGAGTCTGAGTCTTGGATCGAGAAGGTACCTTCCTCTTCTTGTTCCTCGAACTCTCGGTGGGCTGTCGGCGCGGACGCCATCTGAAGTCTTCTGGCTCGACGGTCTCGGAGTGTTTTTCGGGACCGGAACGCACGACAGGCCTCGCAGGTGTCTTCACTGTGCTCGGGTGACAGGCACAGGTTACAGACCAAGTGTTGGTCTGTATAGGGGTATTTATTGTGGCATTTGGGGCAGAAACGGAACGGGGTCCGTTCCATCGGCGTTTTTCAGCACGCGGTCGGGCCGACCATGCCCCGATGGGGGATCGAAAAACTACCCCGAAGGGCACCGGAGCTCTTCGATCTTCGATGCGGTGTTGAATCTAACTACGCCGATCCCGAACGCAACAATACTGACGAAAATCTTCCGAAATTAGCTATCTTTCCGTTCCGAAACTCGGAGCGACAGGAACACGTCCGAACCCGATGGCGGAAAAAAAACAATCAAAGATGGAGTCGACGCCCATGCGCAATGGAGACAAAAGGAGGAGTCACTCGGTCCCGTGACTCGAAAGACTTCTTCGAAGAAAAACAACTTGTAACACTCCGGCCCAACACCAGATGGCGAGCTATTGCAAAACATGCGTATCTACAGCGACAGATGCCATCGAACATTGTATTATCAGTTCTCCCACTGTCAGGAGAGCCACTTTGAAGATGTTTTTTACGGAAAGCATTTATCAGTTACAAGTGTTTTTGTAAAAGCAATGGAGAGTAAAAGGGCGAGCCAAAAGAAATGACTGATAGGTAACTGTGTGAACAATGTGATCAGCGCTTCAATATCGCTGATGGAGTTTGCGCTGCTGTTCTGCGTTGTTAGCAACATGGAGCACAAAGGGGAAGAGACAAAAGAAAAAATAGTTTGCCCACGCTGAAGTATATTGGCAATAATCTATGTCACAGGGTCAGTCTTCAAGGCTTTAGCACAACCAACCTAGGTGGGACAAACTTAAGGCATTTTCTAATGACATCAAGGGATTTTTGAAAGGCAAGCCCACAAACGAGTGAAAGTGATGGGCGTGGTTAAAAGCCCAGAGAATTACAGATCGAAAAGCGCTTGCAAGCACAACCTAAAAAATGCTTGAAACAGCAGTTTCCAGCCCTCCAACGGACATTTAATTTTATACACATGCACAGCATGTTAAAGTGAACGCAGCTTCTGAGATGAGCTTCTCTCAAACATTATTGCTAATTTTATGTAAAAGATGTCTGAATATAAAATTACATTCAAATTAATCTCCCGGACCAAAATCAACTTACACCACAGAAACTGTTCTGTATGGGATTAATGTGCTTAGAAGCCATCATCATTTGGCCCTACTTCAGAGGCCAGGGCAAATTTTGCAGCGTCATCAAAATGTCTCCATAACCTTCAGAGTGTCTTAACATGTAACTATATTGCATAGAAATATACATTTAGAGCTGATACATAGAGATAGCTTTGTGGGCGCTACAAAGCAGCTTGAAGGTGGCTCTTCTGGCAACAGGTAACCAATGTACTGCTCTCAATCCAGAGGCAATGTGGGCTTGTGGCTTCACATCTAATAGTAGAGTAGCAGCTCAGTTCTGAATGTTTTAGTTCATAGTAGATAGAGATGATCCATGGTAAAGGCTATTGGCATAATCCAGTTTAGATAGTACAAGAGAAATAGTAGCCTGCACCTTGAGTGGAAATATGAGGAGGAGGTAGAATGCGGCAGTCTTCAAGGTGATGAAGCTTGATCGTGCTAGTCTGCACATTTGGGCATTCATTGTTAACTTTGAGTCCACGTTAATTCCAAGGTTTTTAATTTCCTAAGATACTTGAGGAGGTGGTCCCAGATGGTCAGGCCAGATGCAGTGGGTCATCATTTTTCTAGTCTCCACATGTGAGTATTTGTTTTGGAACCATTCAGTTTGAGATGGCTCAAAGTAATCCACTGATCAAAGGCCCCGAGACAACTGAAGATTTGTGAGTTTAATATGTTTTGGACATTCTAATTTAAGGAGTATGTGTGTCATCTGCATAGTTGTAGCATGTAAGTTGAAAATCATTGATCAATTCTGGTAAATACATCAAGTCGATGTTAAAAAGCATAGGTGAGATGGTTGATCCTTGTGGGACCCCTGCTTCTGTGAGGTAGGGTTTTGGACGAGAAGGGGGAGAATAGATATTAGTTCTGTCTTGAAGGTAGAATGTAATCCAGTCAAGAGCAGTCTTCTATGCCAGCTTCATGGAGTCTTTGAATTAGGGTGTCATGGTCAACAGTATCAAAGACAGCTGAGAGATCCAAGAGTAGTGTAGTAAATCCACTGCAGTCAACTGTTTAAGATCATCCCAGATTGCTGAGTGTGCAGATTCAGTGCCTCTTCCTAGGTGGAACCGGTTTTGTAGTCTGAAAGTATGGAGATGTCTTCAAATGACTTGTGACATCTGGGCAAATGCAGCTCTTACTAACAGTTTGCCCAGGAAAAGTCCATTTGTAATTGGTCTTTAGTTGTTGGGTTCATGTGGGTTCAGGTTTATTTTCTTTAACTGGCGTGGTTATGCCTTTTTCAGGTCTTCAGGAAAAGTGCTCGTAGTTAAAGTGGTAGATGATTCTTCTCACAGGTGTGGCAGCAGAAGTAGATAAAAGAATGATCTTGAAGATGTGCAGTGGACAATGGTCAGAAGGGCAGGCAATAGGAACCCTAGCCCTAGTACCAATCACAATAGAAACCCTAAAAAAACAGTCCAATAGGAACCCTAGCACCAATCGCAATAGAAGCCCTAAAACCACAGTCAAATAAGGACCCTGGACCCAGTACCAATCAGAACACAAACCCTGATCTTTAAGCCAATAGAAACATAGTCCCAGCAACCAATCACACCAACACATGCAACAACCAATAGGAACTTATACAAGGGCCAAGTTAACTTAAGCCCAAGCCTTTGTGGAAGGGAGGCGAGAGGGGCTCATATTCAGATTCTCCCTGGATACAGACAGGCATAATTCACACTTCAAAGCTAACAGAGTCTACTTTCCAGGTAAGGGAAACATTGAAAAATTACTGAAACACTGCTTGTCGTACAATCAGATATGTGGCTTTTTCAAGGCAAAAAAAAGTGGTGCAGACACTTTCTAAACACAGTTTAAATCAGACAAGATTAGGCAGTCTCCTAAACACACACTGGTTGGCCACTGAGACCTATGTAGCCTTTTTTCGAAAATAGGGGGAAGTGGCTTTGTGCCGTTTTGTCACACACTAGGAAATTTCAAACAGTCACTGGTTTAAAAAAAAAAACACAAAAAAACAGCAGTTTAAAAACACCAAGCTGACTGAAACACAGGAAGCCTACTGTAAATGGGCACGGGTAGTAGTACAGACTTTAACAAAACAAGAATTACCAGAAAGTTTGGGGCTCTTAACAGTCTCCTAGGATTTATTGATCACTGGGCTGTATTAGGGCGCAGGGAAAGCTGGGCTCACAAAATGGGAGGTGGCTTTCTTGGGGTTCCCTCCACAAACTTAAAAGCCCAGTGCAGGTGAGAGGAGGATTCAGGTTACCTGGCAGCTAGAGAGCCAATCACCAAGCCCCTGTGGAAGGGAGGTACTCCTCTATTCAGAATCTCCGTGGATGCAGACAGGCAGAATCCACACTTCCAAACTAACTGTCTACTTTCCATGTAAGGGGCAGACTGAAAATTTACTGACATACTGCTTGTCGTGCACTCAGATATGTGACTGCAAACTTTCTCTGTAGGTTTGTGCTTGAGCCAAGCAAAAACTACAGACCCTGCTCTAGTATGTACTTCACCCCGTTCACAAGCAGGATGGAGTGTCACCTGTGAATCGAGATGGTCCAGGCCACAAATTAAGTTACCTCGTTGTGGACCCATGTTTATGGTGCATACTCCATCTCCCAGCAGATCTCCTACCTACATAATCTACTTCAGCCCTCAATATTTTCCGATCTCTTTCCCACTGACAGGTGCATCTAAAATGTTTCTTCCAGACAAAACATTTAACATGTCTATTAGTATGCAGACAAGAGAACAGATCCTGAGAATATAAACGCTGTGCATCATTCTTCGAGGTAACATGGATTCTAGAAGACCAATTGAGTGTAACATTGCAGCAATATTCTGTTGAGGCGATACCTGCAGAGTCTAGAGATGCAAAAATCAACTGGTTTGTAACAGAAGACCCTTACAAAGGGTTTCTAGGAAGTCCATCATAAGTCCTTTTGGAGGCAGACTGCATTCATTTTCATACACTCCAAGGTTCTGTCATACCAAGGGACATGCACTTGCCTATTTCAAGTCCAAGAAAGCTGTACTGCATTTTGTCTGGCGTGTGTCTGGTCTTTCGTGCACTCTTTATGGAGGCATAGTTATTTCTGGAGCTGAAACATTCAGTAGCCTCAGACAAGGCTATCAGTCTTGTTTTGGACCTTAAGAACAGTTCAGGAGATAGGCAAATTGCCTATCTTTTGTGCAAGACAGTGACTTTAAAGGTTACTGAAGATCAGGACTTCAGTGACTCATAACAAGATCCCAGACAGCATGAAAGCCTTTATCTAGCTCTGTATTATGGTGTTGCAGTGATCATGGAGACGATGTTTGAGGTGTCCCAACACGTATAAGGAAATACCTCTTTGTATAATCACCAAGGTTTTTCAACTGATGCTGCTGTTTTTGTTTTTTTTACTCAGTGCACAAAGGCCTGCTAACCAGACCTCTGTCCCAGTGCCCGGACCCTAAATTGCATGTCAAGTTGGCTGTTGTCAATTAGAAATGTCTAACTTACCTGTAAGTCCCTACCAAATAGTACCCTAGTACCCATGGCAAGTAAGTTGGGTTACACCATGGCTTGCAGCACTAATTCGACAACCCTGTAGGCCCCCCCCCTAAGTAGAACAAGGCTTCCAGTCCACCTTAGACAGCATTGGAATAGCCCTGCAGGAAGTGGGAGCCAACACACCCAGTTGTGCCAACGAGTATGTATGCGTATTCTAAAGATAAAGATGTCACTATGTGATAGGCACCTGTGTGTCAGTATCTGACCATTTGTGGAATGTAGCCCAGAAGTCAGGATTGCTGTCAGAACTGGCATTTAACCTTGGTAAAACATGGATCAGTAGCACCACCATAAACACAAAACAGTATAAATCTCCAGCAATCTTCTGGCCGTAGGTGGCAAACCAGAGTGCCTTTAGTGGTAATATGTGAGTAAGCTGATATGTGAGGTGAACATCCCATTCGGCAAGTGCTGAGGTGGTTACTCTACCAAAGACTAACTTGTTGCAAAATATAACACATAAAAGACCATTAAACCCAAGGCCAGAGATTAACCACATTGAGACGAACCACAATAATTGAGCTCAGACATGCATAAGTGCAGGCTTACTTCCTTGCAAGGTATCCTCTGCACCAGGCTTGGAAGGCGATGATCACATCTGTGATTTTCAGGTCACGCTCCTCCTCCAAGTGAGCCAGGACCCCTGCCCGGAAAAACACTTTGCTCTGTCCAATTCGGTAAAGGTTAGAGTCCAGCTCCAGAGCCTTGATCTACAGAGAGAAGATAGTAAGCACTACAACCATGCAATGGCACATTAACTTAACTACTGAACCGTTCTTTACAACTAAAGGAGAAACTGTTCAGCAAGTCGGTCCTATTCTGGTAACATCTAAACAATACCACTGCCTCCTTGCTGGAGCAAGCATGTGGACTTCACTCCTGGAAGTATCTTCGAGAACAGGGCAACCCAGATTTTATTTAAAGATTTATATTTGTCACTCACCCTACAGGGAACTCTTAATGCTAAGAGAAGTCTATTTTGATAGACCAGATTATGAATATTTCAGAATGATCGGTTTAACAACAAGCAGCTTTTGTCATAGTCTTAGTAGCAAGGCATTTGTTTGCAGCAATAAAAGGAAAATATTCAAGAGCATAGTTTCTTCAAGTGGAATGCTCTTCATGCCCCATTTCTCCAGCTTCAACTGATGGGTTTGCTGCAGGAGCAGATGTAAGCACCTTAGGTTTTTATAAGGGATATTTTGTAAACTTTTGACTTGGACTACTGCTCCATGCATATAAAAGGTTTACCTATGCAGCCTTTGAAAAAAATGTGATTGTCAACTGTAAGCCAAAGCAGCTGACAAAGACCAAAACAGAATTTGTTTAGTTGAGTCTTAGCCCAATTCTGTGTTTATTGTAGTTTAATATTCCCTTCTGGGACAAATCAAACTAGAATGAATTGTATAGGTTCTACCTGAACTGCATTAAGACATTCATCACCACTATTCCCTGGGTGAAGAAATACAAGAACCTTCATACCACTGTCTAGTGAATGAAGCATGCTTTAGTTCTGAACAGTTTGTTCAGACAAATCCTCACCAGAATCTACTAAAATGCAGTTTCTCAGCACCAGTTCTGACTGAGGGGAATGCCTCTCAACACCGAAGGCCAAAGTGTGTTAGCACAAGAACTTGGTTGGCAAGATGATAACATGACTTCCATTTCAGAGATAAAGTACTACAAGAATCAATTTCTGTATGCATCCAAAGCCATAAAAAGTCTACTGATGAAGCCCATATATCCCTTGTGTATATTCAGAATTTCCTTGTCACCTGCATACTTGTAAAAACACTGGTTGGTAATGGTGTAATACCTCTGCTGAGAGGATACTGAATAAACTGAAGAGTAACTGCAACAGTGATGAAACCTGGGAAGCTCCCCAGTATACTGCCTTGTGTACATAGAAAAAGAGAAACTTTGAAAAGCCTGCGCGGTTTCCAAAAGATTCCACCCTTTCAGGGCTCTGAATTTCAAGGCTGTCGCCACTCAAACGTAATTCTAAACTAAAGATGTGGTTTGGGACAGAGGTGGGGGGGGGGGGGGGGGGGGGTGGTTGGTACGTAGTCAAAGTGTGTATTCTTCAGAAAGATATTACATTACTTCACAGGTGTCAGTTAACAGGGAGAAAGCAAAGCTATGGCAGATACAAACCACTTACCATGAGAACACAGGCTTGCTTTCCATCCATGAAACCTTTGGGAATTGAACTTGGAGTAAGGATTTCATACCTGGAAAAGAGAAACAAGAGAATGTTAGAGGACCATAGTCAACAGCCAGCAGACAGACGTGACCAAAGGGGAACAATGGAGAAAACTAAGCAGGCCAACAGCTGCTGAAACCAGTGAAAACATGGAAGGATGGGTAGGGGACAAAACCGCAGGCATTACGCGAAATGTCCAACAAGCAGCAGCACTACTGTAGGATGGAAACATGATTGATGGAACAAGGCAATGAAAATCTGAGCACTGTATACAGAGAAGATTCAAGAACTTGAAGTGACACCATATAACTGAGCACAAACAACTTTGAGCAACATCATGCAATAGAAGGATATGAGATGCCACGGAAAAGTGACATGATCTGTGGTAAGCACACTAAAAAAGCCAAAAGGAGAACTATGTAATTGAAGAGTGAAGGCCAGCCAGAAGTGAAGAGAACAGAAATTCTTTACCTCTGCCTGAACTCTTGGAACACCACCCGGTTGGGGAAGCCCTGTCTGCAAATGCGGATGCCCTCCAGCACTCCATTACAGCGTAACTGGTCCAGCACCAAGTGAGCATCCAGTTTACCAGCCTAAAAAGAGGGAGCAACATGAGCAGATAGCAGAACTAATGCATCCAAATTGTAACCCCCACCATACATAAAGCATGAGACAGAAGGAAAATGCAACTGAAATGTGGCAAAAAACAGAGTCAAATTCTTGCAGAAAGGGGTTTTCCAAACTGTTTTCACTCTCAAGCCTTTCCTTCTCCAAACCTTGAGCTCTACATATTGAGGCACTTACCTTCTTCTCATGGTTAGGGATGATGCAGCGCACGAAGTTGGGGTTTGTGTTCCTCAAAGTGGCCATCAGCTTGGAGAGCTGCTCCTTGTACAACTGACCCACAGTCCGGAACATTCCCTTTCTGGTTTTGAAGACTCCAGGAGAAGTAGAGTCTGCCATGCCAGCAACTTGATCCAAGCCCACAATGCGATCAACTGAAAAGGGAAGCAGCAGAGTAAGGCAACGTTGGCTTAAGGTGCCAGATCTAAGCAGGCACAAGACTGCTTGAGCTCTGTGTGGTGAGCATTCAGATCATGAAGAGACCATTAAGCTGTGCCCACCCCCACCCCTGTTGTGGCAGTGTTCAGGACTAAATCAAAACATTGTAAACTATTAAACAAGCAAATGTGGTTTAAATAATAGTAAGTGGTATACAAGGGAGCAGGCAACAGTTCCTCTGACTTGCATTCTTAAAACAGTGACAGCATACTTACCAGTCCTACAACTACCATGGCTGAAGCAACACAAACTAATAGGCCTGGTTATTTAGGTGCACCAACACCCTTGTCAAAGCAAACTAGTCTGCAGCTTGAAGCTCTTCTTGAGGGTAAGCAAAGAATGCCAAGATGCTTCAAGTCACATCAACACAAATAAGAGTCCATTCATAAGGGTATGTACAAAATCCATCCAGCTGTCTTCAATGCACAAATACATGACACAGCTGTATTGCTGCACTCTCATGCCTTCAATACAAAAAAAAAAAAAAAATCAATCAGCCACACTTGCACTTTGTTTCCTACAGGATGTGCACTCCTTATACCCTACGGTTGAGTTCTAGGTTTTTAACAGACACCGCATTACTCAGACTAAAAGCAGTTTGAGGAGACCAGGCAAGTCTACACATGGATGGCGTGCAGTCAGTAACTTTTACAGCAATATATACACCATTCAAAAACACGGTTGAGAATAACTTTAAAAAGTGCCCTTCAGTACCCATCCTTAATCGTGAAAACCAACATCACAATTATCAAGATCTTATGACATGAGCCAGTTGGAGTTCAGATATACGATATTTAGATGCGCCATTTTCAAAATATTTTCTACAGAAATTGTTCACTTACCGAACGACAGCCTGCCATCCAACCAGATCACCCACCCCCACCCCGCCTGCCCGCTAATCCTAAAAGCCAGTGTGGAAACAAACAATTATCAGTTTTCACTGCACATGTGAATATTGAAGCATTCTGTATAAAGTGTCATAAACATAACCAGTCAGTGATAATCACACCATGCTGCGGTACCTGCACTTGAGAGCCAGGGGCCTCCGCAGATGAAGACACAGGAGGCCCAGAGGGGGCAGATCTGAGAAGGTGAATCAAAGGAACGAATGAGCAGGCAAAAATCAGAATTGAAGGAAGGGTCTCAGAAGAGCTCAATATTTAACATAGGCCGACGAAGGGACCAAAGATGGCTTATGAAGCCCAGCATCTTCACCAGATCTACATTAAGAGCCTCAGGATAAAACCTTTCAGTCATATGGGTCAGCCAGACTGGCCATACAAATAGCAAAACCCAACCAGGATTCACCACCAAGATTGCTGGGTTACTTGAACAATGGTAGAGCTTAAAGTGAGAAATTTGGGGGCGGGAGAAGCCATTAGAGCAACATGGAGAACACTAAACGTACCATCCTTCCAAAGATCTGACACAAATTTATCAGCAGACTGGTGGAGCAGGGTGGCGACGTTATCATTCAAAGGATCCATGTTCTTCAGCAGCCATTCATCAGCTTTGTAATCAACCTGTAAAAACAAGGCAGGTCACACCATAGAAACCTAGAAGTCAGCTGTGTCTAAGGTAACTCACCAAGAGACAAACCCATCCACAGATCAGAGAGATGCCTGTGGTCTCGCACTAAACCAAGAAGATCACCAAGAGGCAGGGACAGTCACAGCAACGACAGACCAACCAGTTTGCCAGGATGTGTGTGTGGTTACCCAAATAGCAGTGTGAAGAGGTGGTCCATAGTAAAACGTTTTGCACCATCTCTAGTTGATTCTAGGAAAAATATCAGGTATCTCACCTAGAGGAGACCCACCAGAGCCTGCCTGCCAAGTATGCAAAGCCACAAAGCAAGGACCAAGTCAGACAGATAACCAAGCAGTTCACTGGGTCCTTAATCAAAGACGGGAGGAGATCATACTAAATAACATACGTCTAAGCTGGTTAGCAACAGAGGCAGAAATTGGAGATTTTTGGCGTCACAGATAAACCTGCTGCACATCGGGTCAAACAAGGTCAGACAAAGGGGCAGAGAGAGCTTGTCAGACATACCAGGTCACACCCATATGATACGCTGTAGGCCAATGTACTTAAAGCAGACACATGTGGTCACCTACAGTATCTGAGGGCTGCTATATACAGTCTGTACTTCAGTAACCATCTTCAAATGGGCTGCCTGCAGAGTACTCCGCTCATTAATGTAAAGGGGCTTTCCAAGATTGGGAGCCATGCAGATTACACAACTGGCGTAGCACTCAGGAGCCAATATGGAGATCCAACCCTAAGAGCAACATTTGCAGTCATAGCCTTGTAAAGTTTATTCTGTTTCCCTAACTGAACAGCCCTTTAATTCAAGAGAATAAAAGGGTGATGCAGCCTTGGCAATCAATTGGTTTGAATCGCAACTAGGTGATTTAACCCACTACCATATTCTGAAGCCTAAATTGTTTTTTATAGGGGTAAAATATAACAAATTACATATCATGTAATGCACACAGACTACGTTTGTTTAGGTAAATAACTTGCTAGGGTTCATTCGCCTTTGTCTATAATTAAGTGAATTAAAAAGATATTAAGGGAACAGATTAGCCCACATTTTATCAAAGCAAACGTAGATGGCCATTTTAAGACTTACCACTTTTCAATGAAAGGGCTCATTTGTTTCATTTTCCAGTTCACCATTATTTTTTCATCACCCACAGCACAGAGGTGCTCACATTTTACATAGGTTACCCAGTCAACATGTAATATGGGCCAACTACTCTTGTAACTTTTGTAGATGGGATTGTGTTCCTATTCTGTGCTTCAAATAGGAAACAGTATTCACTGCCTCTTAAGTAAATACGATGATTTAGATCTGCTATTCAAAATTTAAAAAGGTTTTTGTGCCCATTAACGTTTACATCCTGGCAAGGTCAGTGTAGGGCTTACGTCATGAGGTTTTGACCTCATTTTTGTAAGGATAACCTCTGATCTCCCTTGTGATTATTATTCCTCTTAGAAAAACAGCATTCACTGATTAAATTAAAAAAAATGTAAATTAGCTAGAGTTAATAAAAAGTACACAAAAAGTAGAAAATTACACTAAAATGTGTCAAAACAAAAAATGCATGGCTTGGGGGAAGATTAAGGCCACACGGAGGTTAGGTTTAACTTCTATCCAGTGGTTTGGGTTAAAGTACATTATTTTGTAAGGGAGGACTGAAGATGTGCAGAACATGTGGCAAGGTTCTGTGCTAGGATTTGGGTAATGGTGAAGGTTGGAGTAAGAATTGCATGCAAGTCAAATGTAGGACTCTAGTTACAGTAATAAGGTGAATGAAAGATGCACGAGGGTGGCATAGACCATATCCTTCCCAGCTCTCCACTGCTCCCGTTCTTAAAATGCAAAGAAAAAATGACGGGGGGGAGGGGTAACTAAGTTTGGTAGATGGGCGAGGGTTAATGTAAGTATACACACAATTAAAAGCCTAATGTCAATTCAACTTTACCGTTGCATTTTTGTGTTTGCCCTGTAGATTACATACAAAAATTCAGATAATTTTACAGACTGTTAAAACAAGATTGAGTCCAACCACAAGATCACTCCTTCCTCTCCACTCCGTCGACCCCCAGTTATCACCAGAAACTCTGAATTAGTATTCCTGCATCAACATATACAATCCCGACACTTTGCGTCTCACCTTGCCAGCATAATGGAAGACACAAAAGTCTGCCTTCTCCTTAAGCTGCTTGGGCTTTTGAAACTTCGGATGGCTGCCCTGCTCCTGCACCACCTTCTCCACAAAGCTCTTGTCCGTGGCTTTTGGAAACCAGCACTCTTCATCCAACAGAGCCAAGATGCCAGGAGGGCCGGCCTTTAGGGGAAGAAGTAAGACAGGTCAGAAAGTACAAAGGATACAATAGACAGCCACCCAGGACCTGCATGGAATTGCTTCAAGTTCAGCCTAAAGGAGCAGGAATGATGTCAAAAACTATGGGGCTGGGGGTTTGGGGTGGGAGAAATAGGAGTCTTAGGTGTGCATGACACTTCGAGAAGCCCAAGCCAAGGAACTATGAATCAATTCTTCCCTCTCATTTTTGGCTACTAGCCATCTGAGATTAATGGAACAAGCTTTTGCAATACAACAGGTCTCACACTTGCTTTAGAGCTATTGGCATTATAAATGCATAACTGGACGTTTCCTGCCACATAAATTGGTCAACCAAGAAGCATATTTTGGTCCTCTGCCACAATTAGTGGCCCTCAATATAACTAAAGCACTTCCATTTACCTTTTTCCTCTATCCACAAACAAACAACAAAATCTTGCCATTATATTTATATTATTTTGTCCCCCCCTCCTCCTCCAGCTAGTGAGGGGACCCAGAGATGACCTAAACAGAAAGAGCACATCGTGTGGTGAGTTATGGGTAAAAATGTTTTGTAAAGGGAATACCGAGCAAAGCATTACAGGGCGAGTTTCTGAGTACAACGAATATTGTAGTATCTTGATGTAATGCTCAGAACAGCCCCTAAAGGGCACAACTACATAAATAACCTTTGTACCAAAAAAAAAAAAAAAAAAAAAAAGTAACCATAGTCAGCCCCTAGAGAGCATAACAATTCAGTGTAACCATACATGTAGCCCCTAGAGGCCGCAGTGCCTTACACATTATCAGGCCTAGCAGGCCTTCTGCAATACTGTAACAAACAAGGCCCTTAAAACACAAACTACTCCCAGCTGTAAAACAAAATGTTCCAGCCGGTGCCGTGTTGAGGATTTCTGTTTTAAACGCTCAAGTTTGTATATTTTTCAACTACTGAACTTGTAAGTAAGTGGTACTCCTGAAAAGCACTCCTCAGATTGAGTTTGTGCTATATGAAACTTCACTCATGTAAATGACACCCCCCACCCCCCAAAGTGTTAAAGCAGCCTTAAGGTGGGACAAAAAGCATTTACCTACGAAATCAACGTAATTTTAACCAGCAGGTCAAGGAACTAATGAAAGTGATGGCGTGAGAGAGGCGTGGTGCAAGCCCACAGATTGCATGTAGAGAGACAGGTCATGCATGCGGCTTAGGCTCGACCTAAAAATGGCTTGCAGTCTGCTCTCCCGGGGCTGGACAACAAATTATCAGGATGGGAGGAGACACACAAGTACTTCACAGGGTATCAAACGGAATTGGAAGCCCAGATTATGACAAGTTAAACCAGGCAGTGGGGTACTCTGCCTGGGTTGGCACATGAGAACAAGGTAGGTAATTAGTGAACACATTGTGCAGTTTCTGTGCAAAAGGTCCATTCCCTCCAGTAGTGGAGCAGTCCTCAGCCAGTCACTGTATAAAGAATATTTAAAAACCAAGACTTTCATGGTCTCTTTTAAAAAATAAAGGAAAAAAAAAAAAAACGAACACTGAGCTAATAAGAAAACTGAGGTCAAGGCGCCGACAGTAAGACCTTCAAACTGGACTTTCATTTATAACTTATAGCTTGCTCACAGTGGCAGAGGACATGACCACACAAAAAAAAAAAGCAGAGAAACGCCGAAGAGCAAAACCACTCAAGCTTTAAGAGGACACATATGAAGTCACTGGATGGCTGGACCACTGATCTGGAGGGCCCACCAAGGAAAAGTAATGAAATAAATATTCCAATTAGAAAAAAGGCTGTGCTGAAAGAAGGCTTTAAGATGAACATGCACAGGTCAGAATTGATTGCAAAGTTTCTTGGCGACACGAAACAAATGACACTCACAGGTTTCTCGATTAGCTCAATGCAGGGCTGCAGGTCCAGGCCGAAGTCAATGAAGTTCCACTCAATACCCTCACGCTGATATTCCTCCTGCTCCAGGATGAACATTGTGTGGTTGAAGAGCTGCTGCAGCTTCTCATTTGTATAGTTAATGCAGAGCTGTTCAAATGAGTTTAGCTGCCAGGGAGAGAAAGCAGATTAGGCAAGACTACCCACGTGTTCTGCAGACTTGAATAAACAGCACAAAAGCAGGGCTGTATAAATACAGACACGGCTTACCTCAAAGATCTCAAAACCTGCAATGTCAAGGATCCCAATGAACGAAGCTCCCTGCCTTTTGGTCTTGTCAAGTGCCTTGTTGATACGCATTACCAGCCAGCGGAAGAGGCGTTCATAGGTGGCTTTAGCAAGTGCTTCAATTGCAAAATCAGCCTGAAGGAAAGAAAAAACAGTCAGCCTTCTAGTCCAAGCGAGCTGTCCCTTGGAAACTATCTTTACAAGAAATTAACCTATCAGGCTGTGCAGTGCTCTCATCTCTACAGCCTACCCAATCTCCTCCATAGAACCGGGACTGCACAAACAGCCAACACGTGTCCCCATGTCCCTTACCTGCTCCTTAGTTTGGGCTTTCTGCACATAGTCTCTCCCAACCTTGATACGTGGCATGAGGATACCACGAGTAAAATCGTTTACATTGACTCCGAGAAGATGGCACACCTTTTGGGCAGCTGCAGTCCAGGGGGGAAAAAAAAAAAAAGACAGGAAATAAGGAAATTAACTTTTGCATCAATGGGGAAAAAAAAGTGTGCATTAAGTTTGGTTCCAGACTTGGGCTGGAATCTTGGACTAAACCAAGGGAGCAGATCATAAGTGGATACTAAAACTAATATTGATATTGGGGGGAGGGGGGTATGTTGGCAGAATTTACCAGAGCTCTGAAAGACATGACACACACCCCCTCCCCACCACCAATAATCAACCTCTCTCCTGAGAAGCCCACAGTGGTGCCATTCCTTAAATGTAACAAGAATCCACCTTGGTAGCTTTGAGTTACATGCTTTAATATATACTACCCCATAGATCCCCTCAGCAGCAACCCTGGAAAATGAAGATAGAATCACACAATACCGGTATTGTCGGGCATGGAGGCCTGGTCTGTGTTTCGTTCCTTCTTGAAGACAATATTTCCAAGCTGCAGAACTCCAGACACCACCTTCAACATGCCTGGAAGAGGAAAGAAAAAGCAAATGGTCAGTTATAAAACTAGATAACCAGAGATCTAGGGAGCCATGAACACAGCAATGTTATAACACAAGCACCAAAGAGAACAACCCCTTAGCAATATAGCAAGAAAAGAAAAAAAATATATATATACCTAGGTCAAGGGAGAAAGGTGGTTCAATAGGATGGGGAATTCAGGGTGCCCCTCTGCATGCACGGACCACCAACAGGACTTAAAGTTCAAGCAAGATTTTTTTGTTGTTGTTTTAAATAAATGCAAACCAATGGACAGAAGCATTCCCAGGTGCTCGGCACAAATGTTATTTACATGGAAAGGTTACAAACTGCAAAACATGCAATTTCTATCATGACGTTGAACGATGGACAGAAGTTATTCCCCCGCAATATAGATAAACAGGCATACTGTCCCCAAGAAGACTTGAACTGCTGTCTTACCGAGCTGCTCATCCTCCGGAATACTCATGATGCGCATGGCCTCCATGGTCTCCTGGAAGAGCTCCTTGTCCTGCTGGCCTGGAATGGTCACATGCCCATTGGAAAGGAAACGGTACTTGTTGTAATCTTCCAAAAGCAAGTCGGCTACAAAGGAAGAGTGGAGTAAGACCTGTTACGTTGGGTTAAGAAGGCAAGTCACTGCACTTCCTGCTCCTTGTGCATCCTGACTTTGTAAGTCCCTTAAGGACTATCAGTTACCTTAATCATGTAGGATAATGTGGCAATTAACCTGAATCACTTCCTAACCAGCTACAATGCAACAGCAGACTAGAGAAGAGACACTCCAATAGCACCTCTCGAACAATGTCACCCAAAAGCAGGAAATTAACATTCCATTGTGCACATCACACTTACTCTTTAGATGCTCTCCGGCACCAGACAACATATAGTAGAAAACATGAAAGGTGCGCTCTTCCTTGGCCTGGCGAATGGCACGAGACTTTTCCAGCAGATCTTCACAACAAGTTAAGAATAACACATACCATGGAGTAAAAATCATGACAGGGCTGACTGCCTTTCGTCTATTCCTCCTCTTCCAATGGCTACTAAACCGTGGGTAAGGAAATCGAGAAACTTTACTTTCAATCTCCCTCTTTCCACTACTCTATGGAAGTGAAATTTATCCAACAGGACAGAAAAGGTCATGTCCCCTAATGAGAACCCCAATCACTTCCAGCACCATCTACCAATAATTTTGGAGGCGGGGGCCTGGGTAACAGGGTTTATAGATTAATTCCTAGGATCCCCAACTCCCCTACTACTCCGTCATGGCTGTCCAAGGGCTTTTGCATTACATTTCATATGGGACTGTAGTAACTTTCTCTGTGTAACGATCTTAACTTTCAGTGCCAAATACAAACTTTCTAGGCCTTCCAGGGACAGTCAAACTACCCACTCAACCAAAATCCAGGAAAGCTTGCATGCACATTGTAGGAAGTTGGCTCTGTATGTGCTATTTCAAAGTAAGGAATAGCATGCACAGAGTCCAAGGGTTCCCCTTAGAGGTAAAATAGTGGTAAAAAATAGATAATACTAATGCTCTATTTTGTGGTAGTGTGGTCGAGCAGTAGGCTTATCCAAGGAGTAGTGTTAAGCATTTGTTGTACATACACATAGACAATAAATGAGGTACACACACTCAGACAAATCCAGCCAATAGGTTTTTATATAGAAAAATATCTTTTCTTAGTTTATTTTAAGAACCACAGGTTCAAATTCTACATGTAATATCTCATTCGAAAGGTATTGCAGGTAAGTACTTTAGGAACTTCAAATCATAAAAATTGCATGTATACTTTTCAAGTTATTGACAAATAGCTGTTTTAAAAGTGGACACTTAGTGCAATTTTCACAGTTCCTAGGGGAGGTAAGTATTTGTTAGGTTAACCAGGTAAGTAAGACACTTACAGGGCTTAGTTCTTGGTCCAAGGTAGCCCACCGTTGGGGGTTCAGAGCAACCCCAAAGTCACCACACCAGCAGCTCAGGGCCGGTCAGGTGCAGAGTTCAAAGTGGTGCCCAAAACGCATAGGCTAGAATGGAGAGAAGGGGGTGCCCCGGTTCCGGTCTGCTTGCAGGTAAGTACCCGCGTCTTCGGAGGGCAGACCAGGGGGGTTTTGTAGGGCACCGGGGGGGACACAAGTCCACACAGAAATTTCACCCTCAGCAGCGCGGGGGCGGCCGGGTGCAGTGTAGGAACAGGCGTCGGGTTCGCAATGTTAGTCTATGAGAGATCTCGGGATCTCTTCAGCGCTGCAGGCAGGCAAGGGGGGATTCCTCGGGGAAACCTCCACTTGGGCAAGGGAGAGGGACTCCTGGGGGTCACTTCTCCAGTGAAAGTCCGGTCCTTCAGGTCCTGGGGGCTGCGGGTGCAGGGTCTCTCCCAGGCGTCGGGACTTTAGGTTCAAAGAGTCGCGGTCAGGGGAAGCCTCGGGATTCCCTCTGCAGGCGGCGCTGTGGGGGCTCAGGGGGGACAGGTTTTGGTACTCACAGTATCAGAGTAGTCCTGGGGTCCCTCCTGAGGTGTCGGATCTCCACCAGCCGAGTCGGGGTCGCCGGGTGCAGTGTTGCAAGTCTCACGCTTCTTGCGGGGAGCTTGCAGGGTTCTTTAAAGCTGCTGGAAACAAAGTTGCAGCTTTTCTTGGAGCAGGTCCGCTGTCCTCAGGAGTTTCTTGTCTTTTCGAAGCAGGGGCAGTCCTCAGAGGATGTCGAGGTCGCTGGTCCCTTTGGAAGGCGTCGCTGGAGCAGGATCTTTGGAAGGCAGGAGACAGGCCGGTGAGTTTCTGGAGCCAAGGCAGTTGTCGTCTTCTGGTCTTCCTCTGCAGGGGTTTTCAGCTAGGCAGTCCTTCTTCTTGTAGTTGCAGGAATCTAATTTTCTAGGGTTCAGGGTAGCCCTTAAATACTAAATTTTAAGGGCGTGTTTAGGTCTGGGGGGTCAGTAGCCAATGGCTACTAGCCCTGAGGGTGGGTACACCCTCTTTGTGCCTCCTCCCAAGGGGAGGGGGTCACAATCCTAACCCTATTGGGGGAATCCTCCATCTGCAAGATGGAGGATTTCTAAAAGTCAGAGTCACCTCAGCTCAGGACACCTTAGGGGCTGTCCTGACTGGCCAGTGACGACTCCTTGTTGCTTTCTTTGTTCCCTCCAGCCTTGCCGCCAAAAGTGGGGGCCGTGGCCGGAGGGGGCGGGCAACTCCACTAAGCTGGAGTGCCCTGCTGGGCTGTGACAAAGGGGTGAGCCTTTGAGGCTCACCGCCAGGTGTCACAGCTCCTGCCTGGGGGAGGTGTTAGCATCTCCACCCAGTGCAGGCTTTGTTACTGGCCTCAGAGTGACAAAGGCACTCTCCCCATGGGGCCAGCAACACGTCTCTGGTGTGGCAGGCTGCTGGAACTAGTCAGCCTACACAGACAGTCGGTTAAGTTTCAGGGGGCACCTCTAAGGTGCCCTCTGTGGTGTATTTTACAATAAAATGTACACTGGCATCAGTGTGCATTTATTGTGCTGAGAAGTTTGATACCAAACTTCCCAGTTTTCAGTGTAGCCATTATGGTGCTGTGGAGTTCGTGTAAAACAGACTCCCAGACCATATACTCTTATGGCTACCCTGCACTTACAATGTCTAAGGTTTTGCTTAGACACTGTAGGGGCACAGTGCTCATGCACTGGTACCCTCACCTATGGTATAGTGCACCCTGCCTTAGGGCTGTAAGGCCTGCTAGAGGGGTGTCTTACCTATACTGCATAGGCAGTGAGAGGCTGGCATGGCACCCTGAGGGGAGTGCCATGTCGACTTACTCGTTTTGTTCTCACCAGCACACACAGGCTTGTAAGCAGTGTGTCTGTGCTGAGTGAGGGGTCTCTAGGGTGGCATAATACATGCTACAGCCCTTAGAGACCTTCCCTGGCATCAGGGCCCTTGGTACCAGAGGTACCAGTTACAAGGGACTTATCTGGATGCCAGGGTGTGCCAATTGTGGAAACAATGGTACATTTTAGGTGAAAGAACACTGGTGCTGGGGCCTGGTTAGCAGGGTCCCAGCACACTTCTCAGTCAAGTCAGCATCAGAATCAGGCAAAAAGTGGGGGGTAACTGCAACAGGGAGCCATTTCTTTACACACATTCAGCAGTCATTACAGACTAGAAGCAGGGCTGAGCCAATACATTAGCCAACATCCAGGATTCGCAAGTCTTAATAATGTATTCTTTGAAAGGACTGGGGAATCCATTAGAGAAGGCAGGTCAGAGGAGGATAACCATGCAGCCACTCTAAGTACCCTCAGAATGAACCCTATGCACAGTCTAAAGAGGAGAGCAGCTAGGAGAATACAAGAAAGGAAAGCAATTACCAAGAAAATCAGATACCATGTTGACAAGGCTAGCGAGAAATATTTCTACGCAAACTTTTTTTTAAAAGGCCTAACCTCAACAAAACTAAATATTTTTCAATATAAATATTGCCTTGTCAAAAACAAAAGTTACTTACCAGTAGGAGTAGTTTTGCAGCTGAAGAATTGTCTGGATTCACGTGCATCATTTCGCCATCTAGTAGATGGGTCCGGAATTGTTAGTCTTATCTAGTCTATGTTCCTTTGTGTGGGCTGCATCTAGCACTCACCCATTTTGTGCTATGTCCCTCTTTCAGTGACAAACCCAGGAAACCCTTAGATGTAGTCACCATCTTTTCTTTATCATTTTGTGTGTCCCTTTCGCTTCTGTGTACTTCTTGAATTTCTTTGTCAAGACATCTTTTGATGTGGTGGTTAAAGCTACAAAACTACCAGGAAGTACCAATTTTCTTTCCCACTGTATATCATTTTCTGAATTCACATGCTGTCCATTGACTATACAGCGGTATTGTCTCCATTGAGGAGGATGGGTTCTTTTGAGAATATATTTGCAAATGTTTTAGCACTTTGTCCCACTTGTACCTCCTTGTTGGCTTGGATGTCTCAGATGTGTACCGAGAAGAAGTGTATTAAGTCATGTGGCTGTTGTGCAGGTATCATCGAGTGCCACACTTCCTAGGAAGGAGTGTTGCTCCCTTTTTCCTTATACAGTACACACATGTGGCCTTTGTGTACTCCTCATGGCTTGTGGAAATAATGGATTGTCTGCAGTAGTCTCTTTAGGGACAGAAGCCCTTACTTTCAGGGGTGAAGGATATGGAGAAAGGTTCCTACTTCCTGGGTGTCAATTATAGGTAGTACATGACTGCCAGTCTCCGAGTGCGTATAGAGCTTTTTCTGCCTGGTCTTTGGATACTAGAAGAAAGCTGGTAAGTGAACGGTCGGATTTAAATGAAATCATGGTTCCACCTTCACTATGAACCTTGGGTTTGTTCTCATTACTACTTTGTCTGTGTATTGGTAGATATGGTTCGTGTGGTAAGCATGTGGCTCACTAACCCTTCTTATTGATGTGATAACTATTTGTAGGGTTATTAGAGTTAGAAACCTACACTGCACATTCTATGTTGGTTCAAACGGTGATCTCATTAGTTAACCCCACAGTGAGGTTCCAAGTGGGCAGTGGTATGCTTCCTGGTATTTTTTGTTGTTGCTCCCTGTAGAAAGTGATTTACCACTGGTGTGGTGATGAAACTTCTCCCCATCACTACTCTTGTGTATGCTATAATAGACACAAGTCAGATATTCAAGTGAGCTGTAAGACAGGTATTTATTAGAGGAGTCCAGTATCACAGTGGCATATTGTGACCAGTTGTTTTGGCCCACCCTTTATAATTGCCCTAGTATTAGAACCTTTCCCACTTGTAGCTTTAACGTTATGTTGTCTGCCACCTTGCTTCCTTGAGTATTTCCACTGATGTTGTTGCTAAGTTAAGGTGACCAAAGACTATGCCCTCAGGGCCAGGCAGCCGCACGGAGGGTGTGAGGTTCCAGGTGGCATACTTTACGTTCGTGTATGGTCATTAGATCCTGATGTGTTTTGTTGGGAGTCTTATGAACTGCACCCTCGATACCTCCATTAGGTATGAGAAGCATGTCTGTCTGGTCTTTTGTGGTTTATTAGGATTATTGTAACATGTTCCTGCTTGCACTTGGTAGTAACCAGTTAGATTGGAGGAAAAGGTCCCTTGCCATTTTAATCGACTGGGCATTCTGTAGAGTTTTTCAGTGATAGAAGCTGGATCCGAAGTGGAGTGCTGCAAATAGTTGTACGTTAAGTGGCTCACACTTTTGGAAAACATTTAGTAGCACTGCCTGTTAACTTCCACTTGTGTGCTGCATGATTTCCTGCTACGCCCGTCTGCTACAGTGTTTAGTTCTCCTGGTAGGTGTATCGTGACAATTGATATTCTGTGATTCATCACCAATTTCCTTATTTCTTCTGCTAGTATCAATAAAGTGTGTGACTGCCCCCCGCTGGATTGTTGAGGCAGAACATTGTTTATGTTGTCCGTTTGGGTTAGCACTGTTCCAGGTGTTTCTGGAAGGCGATCTTCAGTTCCAACAAATTTGTGTTGTACCACTTTCATGCAGCTCCTTAGACCCCTGATGATTAGGCTGAGCATGTGAGCTTCCTATCCTGTCTGGGATGCATCCGTAGCAATGGTCATTGAGGGAGTTAGTGGGTTAAAATCTTTCCCCTCTGTCTCAGAGTTCCACAGGAAATGCAATGGTGGAACCTAAATAACATCAACTACAAGATCATCCCAACTCCCAGTTGCCTGTGACCATGGTCATTGCAGCCACTCGTGGTTGTCTCATGTTGTCTTTCATGTGGTATTAGGAAATACCAGAGGCCACTATGCCCATTACAGTCTTCCCAGTTTAGCTTTGCTCCTTCTGGTAAAGGCAGCCTTGGTCTACCACTGCTTTGACCCTCTTGTCCACAGGGAATGCTTTTGTAGTCACCAGTCAGTGGAAGGGCCACCTGTAGGTTTGTCATCTTACATTTTTGTGTTTTGTCAGACCTGTTGTGTGTCCCTAGATCCAGTACTAGCCTTTGTGTACTGCCCGGCTTTCGCACAAGAAAGTAAGCAGAGTAAACACCTTGATATCTTCCTTTAGGAAGTACAAGTTCTACAGCCCCTTTGCTTAACATGCATTCTAACCCCGTTGCATAAGACATTGTTCTTTCTTTTTGATTTTCTTTTTTGGAATTGTGAACGCAATCTATCATTTCCTCTTGAAACCCTCAGATTCTTACTCACACTAGTGACTGATGTAGGAGAGTCCATGAAAAGTTACTTTGTTATGCAAGTTGCCCTGTCGTGCTGCTTCATTCCAGACTCATCCATGAAACGACTGCCATGAGGCTTATCCATATAGATGTGCTGTTGTGGCAGTGTTTTGTTGATTAAAGGCTGTGCGCATGGCATTTTGCTGCACACTACCCTTGTGGGTTCTCTTCCTGTGCCAAGCCCCCTTGGCATGGTTTTGTTTGCAAACACTATGGCAACCTAGTCTTTTTTCATGTGCTGTAGCACTTCACTAAATGTCTCCCCAGACTGTCTCATGAAGGGTCTAGTAATGAAAATGTCACTTACCCAGTGTACATCTGTTCGTGGCATTAGTCGCTGCAGATTCACATGTGTGGCACAGTCCGCTGCCTGGTGTTGGGCTCGGAGTATTACAAGTTGTTTTTCTTCGAAGAAGTCTTTTTGGTCACGGGACCGAAGGACTCCTCCCTCTTCGGCTCCATTGCGCATGGGCGTCGACTCCATCTTAGATTGTTTTCCCCGCAGAGGGTGAGGATGGAGTTGTTTGGTATAAATAGTGCCCATGCAATGGAGTGAATATGTATGTACGTTAAGAGTTTCTAATAATTATTTACAAATGTTCAGATGTTTAAGATTTATGATCTACTTCTAAACGGCTACAGGCTTCCCGGGGAGGTGGGAGGGTACATGTGAATCTGCAGCGACTAATGCCACGAACAGATGTACACTGGGTAAGTGACATTTTCAGTTCGATGGCATATGTTGCTGCAGATACACATGTGTGGCATAGATTATAAAGCAGTTACCTCCCCTAAAAGCGGTGGTTTAGCCTGTAGGAGTTGAAGTAGTTTGGAATAATGTTCTTAGTACAGCTTGGCCCACTGTAGCTTGTTGTGCATTTAGTACGTCTACACAGTAGTGTTTAGTAAACGTGTGAGGGGTAGACCAGGTTGCAGCCTTACATATTTCGCTCATAGGAATGTTTCCTAGAAAGGCCATTGTAGCACCTTTCTTTCTGGTTGAGTGTGCCTTTGGTGTAATAGGCAATTCTCTTTTGGCTTTAAGATAGCATGTTTGAATGCATCTGACTATCCATCTAGCAATGCCTTGTTTAGAGATTGGATTTCCTATGTGTGGTTTTTGAAAAGCTATGAACAGTCGTTTTGTTTTTCTGATTAGCTTTGTTCTGTCAATGTAATACATTAGTGCTCTTTTGATGTCTAATGTATGTAGTGCCCTTTCAGCCACAGAATTTGGTTGTGGGAAGAACACTGGCAATTCTATTGTTTGATTTAAATGGAATGGTGAGATTACTTTTGGCAGAAATTTTGGATTTGTTCTTAGAACTATTTTATTTTTGTGTATTTGAATAAATGGTTCTTGTATGGTAAATGCCTGTATTTCACTTACTCTTCTGAGGGATGTGATTGCAATGAGAAATGCGACCTTCCAGGTTAGATATTGCATTTCACAGGAATGCATGGGTTCGAAAGGTGGACCCATGAGTCTTGTTAAGACGATGTTAAGATTCCATGAAGGAACTGGTGGTGTTCTTGGTGGTATAATTCTTTTTAGCCCTTCCATGAATGCTTTAATAACTGGTATTCTAAATAGAGACGATGAATGAGTAGTTTGTAGGTAAGCAGATATTGCTGCGAGGTGTATTTTTATAGATGAAAAAGCGAGATTTGCTTTTTGCAAATGTAGTAAGTATCCTACTATGTCTTTAGTAGAGGCATGTAATGGTTGTATTTGATTGGAATGGCAGTAGTAAACAAATCTTTTCCACTTAGATGCATAGCAGTGTCTAGTGGAAGGTTTTCTAGCTTGTTTTATGACCTCCATGCATTCTTGTGTGAGGTCTAAGTGTCCGAATTCTAGGACTTCAGGAGCCAAATTGCCAGATTCAATGATGCTGGGTTTGGATGCCTGATCCGTTGTTTGTGTTGTGTTAACAGATCTGGCCTGTTGGGTAGTTTGACATGCGGTACTAGTGAAAGGTCTAGTAGAGTTGTATACCAAGGTTGTCTTGCCCATGTGGGTGCTATCAGTATGAGTTTGAGTTGGTTTTGACTCAACTTGTTTACTAGATATGGAAGGAGAGGGAGAGGGGGAAAAGCGTACGCAAATATCCCTGACCAACTCATCCATAGAGCATTGCCTTGTGATTCGCGGTGTGGGTACCTGGATGCGAAGTTTTGGCATTTTGAGTTTTCTTTTGTTGCGAACAAATCTATCTGGGGTGTTCCCCAAATTTGAAAGTACTTGTTCAGAACTTGGGGGTGAATTTCCCATTCGTGGACTTGTTGGTGGTCTCGCGAAAGGTTGTCTGCTAGTTGGTTTTGTATTCCTGGAATAAATTGTGCTATTAGGCGAATGTTGTGAATCGCCCACTGCCAAATTCTTTGTGTTAGGAGGCACAATTGTGTCGAGTGTGTTCCTCCTTGTTTGTTTAAATAATACATTGTTGTCATGTTGTCTGTTTTGACAAGAATGTATTTGTGTGTTATTATGGGTTGGAAGGCTTTTAACGCTAGAAATACTGCTAACAGTTCTAGGTAATTGATATGAAATTTTGTTTCGTGTATATCCCATTGTCCTTGAATGCTGTGGTGATTGAGGTGTGCTCCCCACCCTGTCATGGAAGCGTCTGTTGTTCTAACGTATTGAGGCACTGGGTCCTGAAATGTCCGCCCTTTGTTTAAATTTTTGCTGTTCCACCATAGAAGCGAGAGGTATGTTTGGCGGTTTACCAACACCAGATTTTGAAGTTGACCCTGTGCCTGTGACCATTGTGATGCTAGACACTGTTGTAAGGGTCGCATGTGTAGTCTTGCGTTTGGGACAATGGCTATGCATGATGACATCATGCCTAGAAGTTTTAGCACATGTTTTGCTTGTATCTTTTGGTTTGGAAACATAGCACTTATTACCTTGTGGAATGCCTGCACTCTGTGGACTTGGAGTGGCAATTCCTTTTGATGTGTTGATGGTTGCTCCTAGATATTGTTGTGTTTGACACGGTTCTAGGTGTGATTTTGTATAGTTGATGGAAAACCCCAGTTTGAGAAAGGGTTTGTATGACAAATGTGGTGTCGTTTGCGCATTTTTTTACTGTGTTGGTCTTGATTAGCCAATCGTCTAGGTAAGGGAACACATGTATCTGTTGTCTTCTGATGTGTGCTGCTACTACTGCTAGACATTTTGTGAACACTCTTGGTGCAGTTGTTATTCCGAATGGCAACACCTTGAATTGGTAATGTATTCCTTTGAATACGAACCGTAGGTACTTTCTGTGAGAAGGGTGTATTGGTATATGAAAGTACGCATCCTTTAGGTCTAATGTGGTCATGTAATCTTGCTGTTTGAGCAGTGGAATGATGTCTTGTAGTGTGACCATGTGAAAATGGTCCGATATGATGTAGGTATTTAGTGTCCTGAGATCTAATATTGGTCTTAATGTTTCGTCTTTTTTTGGAATTAGAAAGTACAGGGAGTAAACTCCTGTGTTTTTTTGTTGTACTGGTACTAACTCTATTGCATCCTTTTGCAGTAGTGCTTGAACTTCTAGTCCAAAAAGTTCTAAATGTTGTGGTGACATTTTGCGTGTTTTGGGGGGGATGTTTGGTGGGAAGTTGTGGAATTCTATGCAATAGCCATGTTGGATTATTGCTAATACCCAATTGTCTGTTGTAATCTGTTGCCAAGATTGGTAGAATTGGCTTAGTCTTCCCCCCACTGGTGTTGAGTGAAGGGGTTGCGTGACTTGAAAGTCACTGTTTAGGTGGAGGTGTTTTTGGAGTCTGGAATCTTCCCCTACTCCTTGGGAATTGACTCCCCCGATATCCCCTGAAACCTCCCCTTTGGAAGGAACCCTGATATGGTGTGGTTCTTGTTTGTTGGCTGGTGGTGTCTGTGGGTTGGCCACGAAACCCCCCTCTAAATGGTGTTTTTCTGAAAGAGCCTCTGCTCTGCGGGGAGTAGAGTGCGCCTATGGCCTTGGCCGTGTCTGTGTCCTTTTTAAGTTTTTCAATGGCTGTGTCCACTTCAGAGCCAAAAAGTTGTTTCTCGTTGAAGGGCATATTAAGGACAGCCTGCTGGATTTCAGGTTTGAAGCCTGAAGTGCGTAGCCAAGCGTGTCTCCTTATGGTGACAGCAGTGTTGACTGTTCTCGCTGCAGTATCGGCTGCGTCTAGTGAAGAGCGGATTTGATTGTTTGAGATCGTTTGTCCATCTTCCACTATTTGCTGCGCCCTTTTTTGGTATTCCTGGGGAAGATGGTCTACGAGAAGTTGCATCTCGTCCCAGTGTGCTCGGTCATATCTGGCCAGCAGCGCTTGTGAATTTGCGATGCGCCACTGGTTGGCTGCCTGTGATGCTACTCTTTTCCCTGCCGCATCAAATTTTCGGCTTTCTTTGTCCGGAGGTGGGGCGTCGCCAGATGTATGTGAATTTGCTCTTGCGAGCTGCCCCTACTACCACGGAGTCAGGTGGTAACTGCGAAGTAATAAACGCTGGGTCTGTGGGTGGTGGTTTGTATTTCTTATCCACCCTTGGGGTGATGGCTCTTGATTTTACGGGCTCTTCAAAAATTTGTTTTGCGTGCCGTAACATCCCTGGTAGCATTGGGAGACATTGATATTGGCTGTGTGTAGCCGAGAGGGTGTTAAATAAAAAATCATCCTCTATAGGATCGGAATGCAGTTGGACATTGTGGAATTCTGCTGCCCTAGCCACCAGTTGCGAGTATGAGGTACTGTCCTCTGGCGGTGACGGCTTTGTGGGGTATGACTCGGGATCATTGTCCGGCACTGGGGTGTCATACAGGTCCCAAGCGTCTTGATCCTGATCGTCATGACTTATGGTAGTTTGCGCTGGTGAGTGCATTTGTGGCGGTGTTTGTGCCGGCGATGCCTGTGGTGGAGAGGGCGGAGGCGTGACTTTTTTAACCACTTTGGCTTGTGGTTGTGCGTCATCCTTTGGAAGTTCGATCCTTCTTTTCCTCATGATTGGGGGAAGGGTTGATATTTTCCCTGTGTCGTGCTGGATGTACAGTCTCTTTTGTGTGTAGTCCGATTCTACACTTTGGAGCTCTTGTCCAAATCTGTGCATTTGGCCACTTATTCCTTGTTCCTCTGAGTAGGATGAAGGTGTGGTATTTTTCGGCGCCGAGAGAGAATCTTTTTTCGGTTTCGGCACCGACAGAATTTTTGTTCCTTTCGGCATGGATTCTCGGTGCCGATGTTTTTCGGTGCCGGTATCTTGTTTTTGTCTCTCGGAGCCGCTTTCTCGGCTCCGAGGTTGCTCCATGGCGGTCCCTCGACCGGAGTCGGGTGTCTTCGCTATGGGCGTGCCCTTTTTCGGCGCGTCGCCTGTTTTATGGGTCGAGCCATGGCCTGTTGGCAGTGGCGTCCCCTGGGCTTTCGGTTTGTCGATGGATTTACTTTGACGTCTTACTCACGGTTTGTTGCTGTTGTTCGACGTCGGAGTCTCCGGATTCTGATTCCGGAACCGAGAATGTTTCCTCTTCCTCGTCGAAACGTTGTTTTGTCGACGTGGACGCCATTTGTTGACGCCTGGCTCTTCGGTCCCGGAGTGTTTTTCTGGACCGGAAGGCTCGACAGGCTTCACAGGTATCCTTGTGCTCGGGGGACAAGCACAAGTTACAGACCAAGTGCTGATCTGTATAAGGATACTTACTGTGACATTTTGGGCAGAAACGAAACGGGGTCCGTTCCATCGGCTTCGATGTCGCACGCGGTCGGGCCGACCAGGCCCCGATGGGGGATCGAAACTACCCCAAAGTCTTCCGATGATCGGTGTCGATGTACCTAACTATCCCGATACCGAACAATACCGACGCTTTCTTCCGAGATTCTGACTAACTTTCCGAACCGAAACACGGAGCGAAAAGGAATACGTCCGAACCCGACAGCGGAAAAAAACAATCTAAGATGGAGTCGACGCCCATGCGCAATGGAGCCGAAGAGGGAGGAGTCCTTCGGTCCCGTGACCAAAAAGACTTCTTCGAAGAAAAACAACTTGTAATACTCCGAGCCCAACACCAGGCAGCGGACTGTGCCACACATGTGTATCTGCAGCAACATATGCCATCGAACACTGGGTTATGGTTGTAGCACCCATCTCCCACAAACACAATTATTTGCCTGGTGTCTGTGTTTAGACTGTAGTTCACTTGGATCCTACTAACTAGGACCCCCGTGCTCTTCCCTACAGTTGGTTGCTGGTAAACCTTTTTACACCCATAATTGGCATACTGGTGCCCCCTGGAAGTCCCTAGTATATGGTACTTAGGTACCCCGGGCATTGGCACACCAGGGGTACCCCATGGGCTGCAGCATGTATTGTGCCACCCATGGGAGCCCATGCAAACTGTCTGCAGGCCTGCCACTGCAGCCTGTGTGAAACAGTGCATGCACCCTTTCACCCCCAAACCTGGACCCTTCACTTAGAAATTATAAGTCACCCCTCTGGTAGGCCTTTAAGCCCAAGGGCAGGGTGCATATCCAAGTGTGAGGGTACCCCAGTGTAAGGAAATGCCTCCTTGGCATGGTTGCCCCCTGACTTTTTGCCTTTGCTGATGTTATGTTTACAATTGAAAGTGTGCTGAGGCCTGCTAACCAGGCCCCAGCACCAGTGTTCTTTCCCTAACCTGTACTTTTGTATCCACAATTGGCAGACCCTGGCATCCAGATAAGTCCCTTGTAACTGGTACTTCTAGTACCAAGGGCCCTGATGCCAAGGGCCCTGATGCCAAGGAAGGTCTCCAAGGGCTGCAGCATGTCTTATGCCACCCTGGAGACCTCTCACTCAGCACAGACACACTGCTTGCCAGCTTGTGTGTGCTAGTGAGAACAAAACGAGTAAGTTGACATGGCACTCCCCTCAGGGTGCCATGCCAGCCTCTCACTGCCTATCCAAGTATAGGTCAGTCACCCCTCTAGCAGGCCTTACAGCCCTAAGGCAGGGTGCACTATACCATAGGTGAGGGTACCAGTGCATGAGCATGGTACCCCTACAGTGCCTAAACAAAACCTTAGACATTGTAAGTGCAGGGTAGCCATAAGAGTATATGGTCTGGGAGTCTGTCAAACACGAACTCCACAGCACCATAATGGCTACACTGAAAACTGGGAAGTTTGGTATCAAACTTCTCAGCACAATAAATGCACACTGATGCCAGTGTACATTTTATTGCAAAATACACCCCAGAGGGCACCTTAGAGGTGCCCCCTGAAACTTAACCGACTGTCTGTGTAGGCTGACTAGTTCCAGCAGCCTGCCACACTAGAGACATGTTGCTGGCCCCATGGGGAGAGTGCCTTTGTCACTCTGAGGCCAGTAACAAAGCCTGCACTGGGTGGAGATGCTAACACCTCCCCCAGGCAGGAGCTGTAACACCTGGCGGTGAGCCTCAAAGGCTCACCCCTTTGTCACAGCCCAGCAGGGCACTCCAGCTTAGTGGAGTTGCCCGCCCCCTCCGGCCACGGCCCCCACTTTTGGCGGCAAGGCTGGAGGGAACAAAGAAAGCAACAAGGAGGAGTCACTGGCCAGTCAGGACAGCCCCTAAGGTGTCCTGAGCTGAGGTGACTAACTTTTAGAAATCCTCCATCTTGCAGATGGAGGATTCCCCCAATAGGGTTAGGATTGTGACCCCCCTCCCCTTGGGAGGAGGCACAAAGAGGGTGTACCCACCCTCAGGGCTAGTAGCCATTGGCTACTAACCCCCCAGACCTAAACACGCCCTTAAATTTAGTATTTAAGGGCTATCCTGAACCCTAGAGAATTAGATTCCTGCAACAACAAGGACTGCCTAGCTGAAAACCCCTGCAGAGGAAGACCAGAAGACAACAACTGCCTTGGCTCCAGAAACTAACCGGCCTGTCTCCTGCCTTCCAAAGAACTCTGCTCCAGCGACGCCTTCCAAAGGGACCAGCGACCTCTGAAGACTGCCCTGCTTCGACGACGACAAGAAACTCCCGAGGACAGCGGACCTGCTCCAAAAAGACTGCAACTTTATCCAAAGGAGCAGCTTTAAAGAACCCTGCAATCTCCCCGCAAGAAGCGTGAGACTTGCAACAGTGCACCCGGCGACCCCGGCTCGGCTGGTGGAGAACCAACACCTCAGGGAGGACCCCCGGACTACTCTACGACTGTGAGTACCAAAACCTGTCCCCCCTGAGCCCCCACAGCGCCGCCTGCAGAGGGAATCCCGAGGCTTCCCCTGACCGCGACTCTCTGAAACCTAAGTCCCGACGCCTGGAAAAGACCCTGCACCCGCAGCCCCCAGGACCTGAAGGACCGGACTTTCACTGCAGAAGTGACCCCCCAGGAGTCCCTCTCCCTTGCCCAAGTGGAGGTTTCCCCGAGGAAGCCCCCCCTTGCCTGCCTGCAGCGCTGAAGAGATCCCTTGATCTCTCATTGACTTCCATTGCGAACCCGACGCTTGTTCTAACACTGCACCCGGCTGCCCCCGCGCCGCTGAGGGTGAAATTTCTGTGTGGGCTTGTGTCCCCCCCGGTGCCCTACAAAACCCCCCTGGTCTGCCCTCCGAAGACGCGGGTACTTACCTGCTGGCAGACTGGAACCGGGGCACCCCCTTCTCTCCATTGAAGCCTATGCGTTTTGGGCACCACTTTGAACTCTGCACCTGACCGGCCCTGAGCTGCTGGTGTGGTAACTTTGGGGTTGCTCTGAACCCCAACGGTGGGCTACCTTGGACCAAGAACTGAACCCTGTAAGTGTCTTACTTACCTGGTAAAACTAACAAAAACTTACCTCCCCCAGGAACTGTGAAAATTGCACTAAGTGTCCACTTTTAAAATAGCTATTGGTGAATAACTTGAAAAGTATACATGCAATTGAAATGATTCAAAGTTCCTAATGTACTTACCTGCAATACCTTTCAAACAAGATATTACATGTTAAAATTGAACCTGTGGTTCTTAAAATAAACTAAGAAAATATATTCTTCTATAACAAAACCTATTGGCTGGATTTGTCTCCGAGTGTGTGTACCTCATTTATTGTCTATGTGTATGTACAACAAATGCTTAACACTACTCCTTGGATAAGCCTACTGCTCGACCACACTACCACAAAATAGAGCATTAGTATTATCTCTTTTTACCACTATTTTACCTCTAAGGGGAACCCTTGGACTCTGTGCATGCTATTTCTTACTTTGAAATAGCACATACAGAGCCAACTTCCTACACCCTGCATAAGCATAGTGCCTCTACACACCACAGGCCAATTTCTTGACTCTAAGGGTGTGGCAGCCATCTTAAGATATGTAGTGGACACTGGTCAACAAGAGTGGCTAAACTACATAATGGCTTCTCCGAACCTAGGTATTTTTGGTATCAAAACGTGTTGGAATCACGCAACTACACAGATTTCAGTGTTTGTTTCGTGATACAATGTACTCTGGGGGTTCCTGAGGAGATACCTTGTTCTGCCTAGGCAGCCTTATGGGGTCTAGCTGCCAGCCCATGCTCCTGCGACTTGGAATGAAAATGTCACTTACCCAGTGTACATCTGTTCGTGGCATCAGTCGCTGAGATTCACATGGTCTGCATATCTCGCCATCTGGTGTTGGGTCGGAGTGTTACAAGTTGTTTTTCTTCGAAGAAGTGTTTTCAAGTCACTGGACCGAGTGACTCCTCCTTCTGTGCTCATTGCGCATGGGCGTCGACTCCATCTTCGATTGTTTTCCCCGCAGAGGGTGAGGTAGGAGTTGTACTATAATAATAGTGCCCGCGCAATGAAATGTGTAAGTATGTACCTATTAAAGGTTTAAATAATATATATACAAATGTACAAAATTGAAGGTAACTTCTGAACTGCTACAGGCTTCCGGGGAGGTGGGTGGGCCCATGTGAATCTCAGCGACTGATGCCACGAACAGATGAACACTGGGTAAGTGACATTTTCAGTTCGATGGCATCTGTGGCTGTAGATACACATGGTCTGCATAGACTAGTAAGCAGTTATTTCCCCATAATCGGTGGTTTAGCCTGTAGGAGTAGAAGTTGTCTGAAATAGAGTTCTTAATACAGCTTGACCTACTGCAGCTTGTTGTGCGGATAGCACATCTATACAGTAGTGTTTGGTGAATGTGTGAGGCGTAGACCATGTGGCTGCCTTACATATTTCATGCATTGGGATGTTTCCTAAAAAGGCCATTGAAGCACCTTTTTTCCTTGTTGAATGTGCCCTGGGAGTAATGGGCAGTGGTCTTTTTGCTTTAAGGTAGCAGATTTGGATGCATTTAACAATCCATCTGGCTATACCTTGTTTTGATATTGGGTTACCTGCATGAGGTTTTTGGAATGCAATAAATAGCTGTTTAGTCTTTCTGATGTTCTTTGTTCTGTCAATGTAGTGCATTAATGCTCTTTTGACATCTAATGTATGTAGTGCTCTTTCAGCCACAGAATCTGGCTGTGGGAAAAAAACTGGTAGTTCTACCGTTTGATTTAGATGGAATGGAGAAATAACTTTTGGTAAAAATTTTGGATTAGGTCGTAGGACGACCTTATTTTTATGTATTTGTATAAAAGGTTCCTGTGTTGTGAACGCTTGAATTTCACTTACTCTTCTCAGAGATGTAATGGCGATGAGAAAGGCAACTTTCCAGGTTAGGAATTGTATTCCGCAAGAGTGCATGGGTTCGAAAGGTGGGCCCATGAGTCTTGTTAGGACCACGTTTAGGTTCCATGAAGGAACAGGTGGTGTTCTTGGTGGTATAATTCTTTTAAGACCTTCTATGAATGCTTTGATGACTGGTATCCTATACAAGGAAGTTGAATAGGTAGTCTGCAGGTATGCAGATATTGCTGCAAGGTGTATTTTAATAGAAGAGAAGGCTAGCTTTGCTTTTTGTAAATGGAGCAAGTAATTTACTATATGTTTTGGAGTTGCGTCTAGTGGTTGTATCTGATTATGATGGCAGTAACAAACAAATCTTTTCCACTTACTTGCGTAGCAGTGTCTAGTGGATGGCCTTCTGGCCTGCTTTATGACTTCCATACACTCTTGGCTAAGTTGTAAGTGTCCGAATTCTAGGATTTCAGGAGCCAGATTGCTAGATTCAGCGATGCTGGATCTGGGTGTCTGATCTGTTGGTTGTGTTGCGTTAACAGATCTGGTTTGTTGGGCAGTTTGATGTGGGGTACTACAGATAGATCTAGCAGTGTTGTGTACCAGGGTTGTCTTGCCCACGTTGGTGCTATTAAAATGAGTTTGAGTTTGTTTTGACTCAATTTGTTTACTAGATAAGGGAGGAGAGGGAGAGGAGGAAAAGCGTAAGCAAATATTCCTGACCAGTTCATCCATAGGGCATTGCCTTGGGATTGCTTGTGTGGGTATCTGGACGCGAAGTTTTGGCATTTTGCGTTCTCTTTTGTTGCAAATAAGTCTATTTGAGGTGTTCCCCAGAGTGTGAAGTAGGTGTTCAGAATTTGTGGGTGGATTTCCCATTCGTGGACTTGCTGGTGATCGAGAGAGATTGTCTGCCAGTTGATTCTGGATCCCTGGAATAAACTGTGCTATTAGGCGAATTTGATGGTGGATTGCCCACTTCCATATGTTTTGAGCTAATAAGCTTAACTGCGTTGAATGTGTTCCTCCTTGTTTGTTTAGATAATACATCGTTGTCATGTTGTCTGTTTTGACAAGGATGTATTTGTGGGTTATGATTGGTTGGAAAGCTTTTAGTGCTTGAAAAACTGCTAATAATTCTAGATGATTTATATGCAGTTTTGTTTGATGTATGTTCCATTGTCCTCTTATGTTGTGTTGATTGAGATGTGCTCCCCACCCTGTCATGGAAGCATCTGTTATTACGTACTGTGGCACTGGGTCCTGGAAAGGCCGCCCTTTGTTTAAATTTATACTGTTCCACCATAGAAGCAAGAGGTAAGTTTGGCGGTGTAGGAAGTTGGCTCTGTATGTGCTATTTCAAAGTAAATAATAGCATGCACAGAGTCCAAGGGTTCCCCTTAGAGGTAAAATAGTGGTAAAAATAGATAGTACTAATGCTCTATTTTGTGGTAGTGTGGTCGAGCAGTAGGCTTATCCAAGGAGTAGTGTTAAGCATTTGTTGTACATACACATAGACAATAAATGAGGTACACACACTCAGACAAATCCAGCCAATAGGTTTTGTTATAGAAAAATATCTTTTCTTAGTTTATTTTAAGAACCACAGGTTCAAATTTAACATGTAATATCTTGTTTGAAAGGTATTGCAGGTAAGTACATTAGGAACTTTGAATCATTTCAATTGCATGTATACTTTTCAAGTTATTCACAAATAGCTATTTCAAAAGTGGACACTTAGTGCAATTTTCACAGTTCCTGGGGGAGGTAAGTTTTTGTTAGTTTTACCAGGTAAGTAAGACACTTACAGGGTTCAGTTCTTGGTCCAAGGTAGCCCACTGTTGGGGGTTCAGAGCAACCCCAAAGTCACCACACCAGCAGCTCAGGGCCGGTCAGGTGCAGAGTTCAAAGTGGTGCCCAAAACGCATAGGCTATAATGGAGAGAAGGGGGTGCCCCGGTTCCGGTCTGCTTGCAGGTAAGTACCCGCGTCTTCGGAGGGCAGACCAGGGGGGTTTTGTAGGGCACCGGGGGGGGGGACACAAGCCCACACAGAAATTTCACCCTCAGCGGCGCGGGGGCAGCCGGGTGCAGTGTTAGAACAAGCGTCGGGTTCGCAATGTTAGTCAATGAGAGATCAAGGGATCTCTTCAGCGCTGCAGGCAGGCAAGGGGGGCTTCCTCGGGGAAACCTCCACTTGGGCAAGGGAGAGGGACTCCTGGGGGTCACTTCTGCAGTGAAAGTCCGGTCCTTCAGGTCCTGGGGGCTGCGGGTGCAGGGTCTTTTCCAGGCGTCGGGACTTAGGTTTCAGAGAGTCGCGGTCAGGGGAAGCCTCGGGATTCCCTCTGCAGGCAGCGCTGTGGGGACTCAGGGGGGACAGGTTTTGGTACTCACAGTTGTAGAGTAGTCCGGGGGTCCTCCCTGAGGTGTTGGTTCTCCACCAGCCGAGTCGGGGTCGCCGGGTGCAGTGTTGCAAGTCTCACGCTTCTTGCGGGGAGATTGCAGGGTCTTTAAAGCTGCTCCTTTGGATAAAGTTGCAGTCTTTTTGGAGCAGGTCCGCTGTCCTCGGGAGCTTCTAGTCGTCGTCGAAGCAGGGCAGTCCTCAGAGGATTCAGAGGTCGCTGGTCCCTTTGGAAGGCGTCGCTGGAGCAGAGTTCTTTGGAAGGCAGGAGACGGGCCGGTGAGTTTCTGGAGCCAAGGCAGTTGTTGTCTTCTGGTCTTCCTCTGCAGGGGTTTTCAGCTAGGCAGTCCTTGTTGCAGGAATCTAATTTTCTAGGGTTCAGGGTAGCCCTTAAATACTAAATTTAAGGGCGTGTTTAGGTCTGGGGGGTTAGTAGCCAATGGCTACTAGCCCTGAGGGTGGGTACACCCTCTTTGTGCCTCCTCCCAAGGGGAGGGGGTCACAATCCTAACCCTATTGGGGGAATCCTCCATCTGCAAGATGGAGGATTTCTAAAAGTTAGAGTCACCTCAGCTCAGGACACCTTAGGGGCTGTCCTGACTGGCCAGTGACTCCTCCTTGTTGCTTTCTTTGTTCCCTCCAGCCTTGCCGCCAAAAGTGGGGGCCGTGGCCGGAGGGGGCGGGTAACTCCACTAAGCTGGAGTGCCCTGCTGGGCTGTGACAAAGGGGTGAGCCTTTGAGGCTCACCGCCAGGTGTTACAGCTCCTGCCTGGGGGAGGTGTTAGCATCTCCACCCAGTGCAGGCTTTGTTACTGGCCTCAGAGTGACAAAGGCACTCTCCCCATGGGGCCAGCAACATGTCTCTAGTGTGGCAGGCTGCTGGAACTAGTCAGCCTACACAGACAGTCGGTTAAGTTTCAGGGGGCACCTCTAAGGTGCCCTCTGGGGTGTATTTTGCAATAAAATGTACACTGGCATCAGTGTGCATTTATTGTGCTGAGAAGTTTGATACCAAACTTCCCAGTTTTCAGTGTAGCCATTATGTTGCTGTGGAGTTCGTGTTTGACAAACTCCCAGACCATATACTCTTATGGCTACCCTGCACTTACAATGTCTAAGGTTTTGTTTAGACACTGTAGGGGTACCATGCTCATGCACTGGTACCCTCACCTATGGTATAGTGCACCCTGCCTTAGGGCTGTAAGGCCTGCTAGAGGGGTGACTGACCTATACTTGCATAGGCAGTGAGAGGCTGGCATGGCACCCTGAGGGGAGTGCCATGTCGACTTACTCGTTTTGTTCTCACTAGCACACACAAGCTGGCAAGCAGTGTGTCTGTGCTGAGTGAGGGGTCTCCAGGGTGGCATAATACATGCTGCAGCCCTTAGAGACCTTCCTTGGCATCAGGGCCCTTGGTACTAGAAGTACCAGTTACAAGGGACTTATCTGGATGCCAGGGTCTGCCAATTGTGGATACAAAAGTACAGGTTAGGGAAAGAACACTGGTGCTGGGGCCTGGTTAGCAGGCCTCCGCACACTTTCAATTGTAAACATAGCATCAGCAAAGGCAAAAAGTCAGGGGGCAACCATGCCAAGGAGGCATTTCCTTACAGGCGGTCTATTAACACCAGATCTAGAAGGTGACCCTGTGCTTGAGACCACTGTGAGGCTAGGCACTGTTGTAAGGGCCTCATGTGCAGTCTTGCGTTTGGGACAATGGCTATGCATGAGGACATCATGCCTAGGAGCTGTAGTATTGTTCTTGCTTGTATTGTTTGATTTGGAGACATGTGTTGAATGACTGTTGAAATTGTGAATTCTTTGTGGAGTTGGCGTTGCTACTCCTTTTGTCGTGTCTATTATGGCTGCTAGATATTGCTGTACTTTGCTTGGCTGAATGTTGGATTTTGCAAAGTTGACGGTGAACCCTAGTTTGTAGAGGGTTTGTATGACTTGATTTGTGTGGTTTGAGCATTGTGTGAGCGAACTGGTTTTGATTAGCCAGTCGTCTAGATACGGGAATACATGTATTTGCTGCCTTCTGATGTGTGCAGCGACTACTGCTAGGCATTTTGTGAATACCCTTGGAGCGGTTGTTAAACCGAAAGGCAATACTTTGAATTGGTAATGTATTCCTTTGAATACAAACCTTAGATATTTTCTGTGTGATTGATGTATTGGTATATGGAAATATGCGTCTTTGAGGTCTAGGGTTGTCATGTAGTTGTGTTTTTTGAGCAATGGTAACACTTCTTGTAGCGTGACCATGTGAAAGTGGTCTGATTTGATGAATGTGTTTACTACTCTGAGGTCTAGAATTGGTCTCAGTGTTTTGTCCTTTTTTGGTATCAAGAAGTACAGTGAATAAACTCCTGTGTTTATGTGTGTGCTCGGTACTAATTCTATTGCATTTTTTTGCAGTAGTGCTTGAACTTCTATCTCTAGAAGCTGTGAATGGTGTTTTGATAAATTTTGAGATTTTGGTGGTATGTCTGGAGGGAATTGCAGGAATTCTATGCAATAACCATGTTGGATAATTGCTAGGACCCATGTGTCTGTAGTTATTTCTTCCCATGCTTCGTAATATTGACCTATCCTTCCCCCCCACTGGTGTTGTGTGGGGGGGGTGAGTGACGTGTGAGTCACTGCTTGTTGGTAGTGGTTTTGGGGCTTTGAAATCGTCCTCTATTCCTAGGGAATTGCCCTCCTCTATACTGGCCCCGAAAGCCTCCCCTATACTGTCCCTGGTAGGTGGACGGTGCGGACTGTGAGGTACTGGCTTATGTGGCCTGACCCCGAAACCCTCCTCTAAATGGTGTTTTGCGGAAGGTGGTATAAGATCCTCTGCTCTGCGGGGAGTAGAGTGCGCCCATGGCCTTGGCAGTGTCAGTGTCCTTTTTGAGCTTTTCTATGGCTGTGTCGACCTCCGGACCGAACAGAAGTTTTTCGTTTACTGGCATGTTAAGTACTGCCTGCTGAATTTCTGGCTTGAATCCAGACGTTCTGAGCCATGCGTGCCTACGGATGGTAACCGACGTATTAATGGTCCTTGCGGCTGTGTCTGCTGCATCCATAGAGGAGCGTATTTGATTGTTGGAAATGTTTTGACCCTCCTCAACAACCTGTTTTGCTCTTTTTTGTAGATCTTTTGGGAGATGTTCAATGAGATGCTGCATCTCATCCCAGTGGGCTCTGTCGTATCGCGCTAGCAGCGCTTGTGAGTTTGCGATGCGCCACTGGTTTGCTGCCTGGACAGCGACCCTCTTCCCGGCTGCATCTAACTTTCTGCTTTCTTTATCTGGGGGAGGTGCATCCCCAGAAGTGTGTGAATTTGCCCGTTTTCTGGCAGCCCCTACCACCACAGAATCTGGTGGCAGCTGAGAGGTGATGAATACAGGGTCCGTAGGAGGCGCCTTATACTTTGTCCACTCTAGGCGTTACTGCCCTACTTTTAACTGGCTCCTTGAAGATCTCCTTTGCATGGCGTAGCATGCCTGGGAGCATAGGCAGGCTTTGGTAGGAGCTGTGGGTGGAGGAGAGGGTGTTAAATAAAAAGTCATCCTCTACTTGTTCAGAGTGTAGTTCCACATTATGGAACTGAGCTGCTCTAGCCACCACTTGTGAATAGGCTGTGCTGTCCTCAGGTGGTGATGGCCTAGTTGGGTATGTGTCTGGGCTGTTATCAGACACTGGTGCATCGTACAAGTCCCACGCGTCTTGATCTTGGTCGTCGTGGCTCATGGCGGTGTGAGCTGGCGAATGTGACGGGGTGTAAGTTGGCGAAGCCGGAGTTACAGGCGAGGGAGGAGGTGTTACCGTCTTTGCTGTTTGTTGCTGAGGAGCCTCTCGTGCTACAAACTGAAGTGTTCTTTCTTTTGACAGGTGGAAGGGTACTGATCTTCCCTGTCCCCTGCTGAATAAAGATACGCTTTTGCGTGTGATCCACTTCAGTGGATTGCAGTTCTTGTTCGAATCTGTGTCTTTTCATTTGTGAAGACATAGAATGTTCTTCAGTATAGGAGCCTGAAACTGGGTCTGTTGGTGCTTTTTTCGGCTCCGAAAACCCTGTTGTTTGTTTTTTCGGCTCCGAGGTAACCTTCCTCTTCTTTTGTGCCGAAAAATCTTGGCCTCTATGGTCTTCGGCGCCACTGTCTCGGCGTCGATCCGTGTCGACACCGAACTCTCGGTGTCGATGCTTCTCTTTAGCACTCTCGGTCCCGAGGAGGCTGCGTGCCGGTGTCTCGACCGGAGTCGGACGATCGACACTGAATGGGCCTTTTTCGGTGCCGATTGTTGGTCACCGTGAATTTGGGTTGAGCCATGGCCGGTTGGCAGTGGCGTCCCCGGGGCCTTTTTGCCTTTTTTAATTTCTGATCGACGTCTTACTCACAGTTTTGGTATTGTCGAGTTCGTCGGAGTCTGAATCCTGGATGGAAAAGGATTCCTCCTGTTCCTCTTCTGTCTCGAACTGTCGATGCTCCTTTGGCGTGGACGCCATCTGCAGTCTTCTCGCTCGACGGTCGCGCAGAGTTTTTCGGGACCGGAATGCCCGACAGGCCTCACAGGATTCTTCGCTGTGCTCGGGTGACAGGCACAGGTTACAGACCGAGTGTTGGTCCGTATAGGGATATTTGTTGTGGCATTCAGGGCAGAATCGAAACAGGGTCCGTTCCATCAGCGTTGTTCTCCACGCGGTCGGGCCGACTAGGCCCCGACGGTGTGCCGAAATCTACCCCGAAGGGCACCGAAGCGCTTCGATGTTCAATGCGTCGTCGTATGTGTTTCTCGAACCGGATCGCAACGATACCGTCGAAAATCTTCCGTTTTCAGCTATCTTTCCGTTCCGAAACTCGGAGCGACAGGAACACGTCCGAACCCGATGGCGGAAAGAAAACAATCGAAGATGGAGTCGACGCCCATGCGCAATGAGCACAGAAGGAGGAGTCACTCGGTCCAGTGACTCGAAAACACTTCTTCGAAGAAAAACAACTTGTAACACTCCGACCCAACACCAGATGGCGAGCTATGCAGACCATGTGTATCTACAGCGACAGATGCCATCGAACCTTCTGTTTTGTTTTACTGGTAAGGCCTCCTTGTGACTGTCCTTTGCCTGTGGGTCACTCGAGGGCTCCATCGACTTCTCCTGGACCTTGTTGGTCCCCAAAACTCTGCAAATACTTCTTCAGCTCCCGATTACATTTGCCAGTGCTTTTGGGTGACATGGCTGGTCACGGATCCTCTTGCAATCCAGCAACTGTCGAGGGACAGCTCGTAGACAACTCCTGGGATCTTCTGCAGTTCCTGCACCCCACAGCAGGACTTCTTCCACCGACTTGCAGAAACTTCAGCTCAGGAGGGTGGGCACTGCCACCTGGACACCTCCAAGTGTGCTGGACTGTGCCCCCTTCCTTTGCAGGTCCTGCCCATCCGGAGTCAGTCCCTGGGTTCCACCGGCCTGGTCCGCACGACTGGCAGCAGCTGGGCAAAGGTATTATCCACTGACTTCAGAGCGAGTCCCCTCTGCATCCGGGTCCCCAGGCGTAGGTACTCTGTCTTCTGGGTATCCTGGGGTGGGTTCCACTCCAACCTTCCTCGTCTGCTTGTTTCCTCAGGGTCCGCTGGGAAGGGTCCTGAATACCATGAACTCCAACCACCACTCTGTTAGTCTATGGGGCAAGTGGGTGGGCAACTACCTGGTTGCTGAGGACACTTACAGTACTTACCTCAGGTGTTTCTATCTGCCCCGGTCCCTAGCTAACTACCACTTACCTTGGTCGAATACATATACACACACATATATATAGATAGATACACCAATGTTAGTCTAGTGGTAATGCTGTAAAAGTCTCCTTTATTTCTGCAACACTTGTGTAGTTTGTGAGTTACTGTCTGACTACTGTAATATTGCAAGTGCTTTACATTCCTCCTGGATAAGCTTCAGCTGCTCGCCTCAGTTACCCCTAGAGAGCTTTTGCTATCTGGACACTTATTCACTATCAAGGATTGCCTGGATTCAGTATAGGGTGCCACGCCGTAGATGTACCCCATAAAACTAAGCAGGCCTCCTACAAAGGGGATGTTTATTGCAGAGTATTCTCTGGACTACAAAAGCCCTAAGCGAGGCATTCCTGTGTACAGAAGCAGCCATACACAGCTACCTACTGGCTGTGTCTGATTAATCAAATGCAGACCTGAGACAGGTGTTTGCGATTGTTTTGCCCTCCTGGAGCAGTTTGTTTTTTAACTCTTCTGGTAAGGGCTGCAAAAGTTAACTCATTTCATCCCACTCCTGGTGAAATTGTTTGAGCATTTGAGCTGGCTTGACGCACTGTGCCACAACTAACCTCTTTCTCCCTTCCATATTCAAGCTCTTGCTTTCCTGGGGGGTAGTTTTAGGAAAGTACCCTCTTTTTGGTAGCCCATAAATGGCCTAACGGTGTCCCCATATAAGTCCCTAGTATATGGTACCTAGGTAACCAGGGCATTGGGGCAACAGGGGTTCCCCCCCATGGAGTGCTGCATGTATTGTGACACCCATGGGGCTCATGCAAAATGTGTGTGGAGGCCTGCCACTGCAGCCTGCGTGAAAGGGTGTGTGCACCCTTCCACTACAGGTCATTGCACCAGGTCACTACAAGTCATCCCTATGGCAGGCCCTCCTAGCCCAGAGGGCAGGATAGAAGTACCTCTGTGTGAGGGTACCCCTGCACCAGCAGATGTGCCCCCATGAACTCCACTTCCATGGACTTCATGAGTGCGGGGAAACCATTTTACCTGTGTACTGCACATAGGTCACTAAGTCCAGCTACTTAATGGTAACTCCGAACCTGGGCATATTTGGTATCAAACTTGTTTGAATCATACCCCAATATTGTTGCCCAGTATTGCTTGTATGATTCCTTAGAAGACCCATAGCCATGCTCCTACCACTTTGCAGGGTTTTCCCATGCAGCCTGCACTGCTGCCATCCTACAGACAAGTTTCTACCCTCCTGCTGCTTGAACAGCTCAAGCCCAGGAAGGAACAAACAAAGGATTACCTTTTGGAGAGGGAGGCAACACCCTCACCATTTGGAAAAAAATATGTTACATGGCTTGGGAAAGGTAGCCTCCCCCAAGACACTGGTATGCTTTGAAGGGCACATTTGGTGCCCTCCTAGCATAAACCAGTCTGCACCGGTTCAGGGACCTTCAGTCTCTGTTCTGGTGCTAAACTGGACAATGAAAAGGGGAGTGACCATTCCCCTGTCCATCACCATCCCAGGGGTGGTGCCCAGCGCTCTTCGAGGTGGCCACTTTCTGCCATCTTGAATCCAAGGTGGACAGAGGCCTCTGGGAGCATCTGGGTGGCCAGGTCAGGCAGGTGACGTCACCGACCCCCTACTAGTAAGTGTTCACCTTGCTAGGTGACCAATCCCCCTTCCAGGGATATTTAGGGTCTCCCTCTTGGGTGGGTTCCTTAGATTCAAAGTGCAAGATTCCAGCAGGACTCCTCTGCAACCTTTACTTCAACTTCTGACCACTGGAACTGCAACTGGACTTCAAAGGAACCTACAATCTGCAGCGCCAGCAATGACTTCGCTCTGCAACATGGTTTCTTCGGCTCCTTCTAGCAACCTCAGTATTTCCCCGGCTGTGCATCCTCTGAGGGCATCAAGTCTGCAGTCTGCACCAGGAAGCAAGAAGGAATCTCCCTTGGAGTGAAGGAGTCACTCCCCCGCATCTGCAGGCACCAACTGCAACGACAACCAGCTGCATGGTCCTCTCTCCTGCAACTCCGTGGATCCTGCAACACAGGTGGTGGTCCTGAGTGGTTCCCTACTTCCCCTCTACCAGCTTTCCAACTTTGGAGGTGGTGAGCCTTTGCCTCTCGTTGCAGGACATTACCCCTGTGCACTGCAACTCTTGCAGCTACCAAGCCTTGTTGAGGGATCTTCAGGCTCCAATTAGCCCCAGCCTCCAGCACTAATTATACAACGAGTGGTCTTGTGCCTGCTGCTCCAGCGACGTGGGACTCCTTTCCAGGTATGCTGAGTGGGCCTCACTGCGACTTCTGTGCCTGTGAATTGCCTGTGGGGGCTGCATCCACAACTTCTTGCTCTCCCGACTGCTGGGGAATGCCTGGGACTCCCCTCCCTGGGTTGAGTTCTCTTGGACTTTCCTGGTCCCCAACAGCTCTGCAACTACTGTTCTGGGACTCTGGTCTTTGCCAAGGCTTTACTACTGACTGCAACTCTTCTTCTGATGTGGGACATTGACTGCATCACTCAAACTCTTCCTCTACTCCTGTGCTGCATAGCCGACTCCTAGTATTAACCATCAACCTCGTACTGCATGTCCAGAAGGGTGGACAGTGGCTCCTGCCCCAACCGGACACTTCAACTGGAACTGGACTTAGTCCCCTTCATTTGCAGGTCCTCTTCTGTCTGGAGACATCTTCTGTTTCTTGCAGTCTTGCACAGTCCTTTCACAAAGTTTTTCTGAGGGTTTGGGAAAAAAACAAGGGGGGGCACTCTGATACTTACTTTTTGGGGTTCCTAGTTCCTCAAGTTCCCCTCTACAGATTCCAGGTACCTCGGTTGGGGTTCATCATTTGCATTCCTTTTTTAGTATATGGTTTGGGCTCCCCGTAGGGTCACTATTGTTATTGCACTGTTTTCTATTACTTTCCATGCTCGTTCCTGACAACTAACGTGTATATAATAGTGTAGGAAGTTGTCTCTGTATGCACTATTTCAAAGTAAGGAATAGTATGCACAGAGTCCAAGGGTTCCCCTTAGAGGTAAGATAGTGGCAAAAAGAGATAATACTAATGCTCTATTTTGTGGTAGTGTGGTCGAGCAGTAGGCTTATCAAAAGAGTAGTGTTAAGCATTTGTTGTACATACACAGGCAATAAATGAGGAACACACACTCAAAGACAATTCCAGGCCAATAGGTTTTGGTATAGAAAAATATATTTTCTTAGTTTATTTTAAGAACCACAGGTTCAAATTCTACATGTAATACTTTGCATGAAAGGTATTGTAGGTAAGTACTTTAGGAACTTTGAATAATCATAATAGCATATATACTTTTCAAATAAAACACATATAGCTATTTTAAAACTAGACACTTAGTGCAATTTTCAACAGTTCCTGGGGGAGGTAAGCATTTGTTAGTTTTTGTAGGTAAGTAAACCACCTACGGGTTCAAGTTTGGGTCCAAGGTAGCCCACCGTTGGGGGTTCAGAGCAACCCCAAAGTTACCACACCAGCAGCTCAGGGCCGGTCAGGTGCAGGGTTCAAAGTGGTGCCCAAAACACATAGGCTTCAATGGAGAAGGGGGTGCCCCGGTTCCAGTCTGCCAGCAGGTAAGTACCCGCGTCTTCGGAGGGCAGACCAGGGGGTTTTGTAGGGCACCAGGGGGGACACAAGTTAGCACAGAAAGTACACCCTCAGCAGCACGGGGGCGGCCGGGTGCAGTGTGCAAACACATGTCGGGTTTGTAATAGGGATCAATGGGAGACCAAGGGGTCTCTTCAGCGATGCAGACAGGCAAGGGCGGGGGCTCCTCGGGGTAGCCACCAGCTGGGCAAGGGCGAGGGCCTCCTGGGGGTCACTCCTGCACCTGAGTTCCGATCCTTCAGGTCCTGGGGGCTGCGGATGCAGGGTCTTTTCCAGGCGTCTGGATCTGAGAGTCAGGCAGTCGCTGTCAGGGGGAGCCTCGGGATTCCCTCTGCAGGCGTTGCTGTGGGGGCTCAGGGGGGACAACTTTGGTTACCCACAGTCTCGGAGTCGCCGGGGAGTCCTCCCTGAAGCGTTGTTTCTCCACCAGTCGAGTCAGGGTCGCCGGGTGCAGGGTAGCAAGTCTCACGCTTCTGGTGGGAAACGCCCTTTGGAAACAAAGTTGCAGTCTTGGGTGAACAGGGCCGCTGTTCTCTGGAGTTTCTTGGTCCTTTTAGAGCAGGGCAGTCCTCTGAGGATTCAGAGGTCGCTGGTCCTGGGGAAAGCGTCGCTGGAGCAGTTTTCTTCCGAAGGGGGGGAGACAGGCCGGTAGAGCTGGGGCCAAGGGAGTTGGTGTCTCAGTCTTCTCTGCAGGGTTTTTCAGCTCAGCAGTCTTCTTCTTAGGTTGCAGGAATCTGAGTTCCTAGGTTCTGGGGAGCCCTTAAATACTAAATTGGAGGGCGTGTTTAGGTCTGGGGGGGTTAGTAGCCAATGGTTACTAGCCCTGAGGGTGGGTACACCCTCTTTGTGCCTCCTCCCAAGGGGAGGGGGTCACATTCCTATCCCTATTGGGGGAATCCTCCATCTGCAAGATGGATGATTTCTAAAAGTTAGAGTCACCTCAGCTCAGGACACCTTAGGACACCTTAGGGGCTGTCCTGACTGGCCAGTGACGACTCCTTGTTATTCTCATTATTTCCTCCGGCCTCGCCGCCAAAAGTGGGGCTGTGGCCGGAGGGGGCGGGCAGCTCCTCTAGCTGGAGTGCCCTGTGGTGCTGGAACAAAGTGGGTGAGCCTTTGAGGCTCACCGCCAGGTGTTACAGCTCCTGCCTGGGGGAGGTGATAGCATCTCCACCCAGTGCAGGCTTTGTTACTAGCCACAGTGACAAAGGCACTCTCCCCATGTGGCCAGCAACATGTCTCGAGTGTGGCAGGCTGCTAAAACCAGTCAGCCTACACGGGTAGTTGGGTAAGGTTTCAGGGGGCACCTCTAAGGTGCCCTCTGGGGTGTATGTTACAATAAAATGTACACTGGCATCAGTGTGCATTTATTGTGCTGAGAAGTTTGATACCAAACTTCCCAGTTTTCAGTGTAGCCATTATGGTGCTGTGGAGTTCGTGTTTGACAGACTCCCAGACCATATACTCTGATGGCTACCCTGCACTTACAATGTCTAAGGTTTTGCTTAGACACTGTAGGGGCACAGTGCTCATGCAC